>NC_051064.1:75282987-75601663 GCF_004664715.2 Peromyscus leucopus | reverse complement strand
TATAAAAATGTGTGTTTAAACCTAGCACTTGAAAAAGACAGGCACTTATATCCCTGTGAATTCAAGGCCAACCTGCCCTACAAAGCAAGTTCTGGATCACCTAGTGATATATGGTGAAACCCAGTTTTAAAAAAAGTAATCGTGTTTAAATCACATGAGAAATTATGAAGAAAATAGAGTGTACAGACTAAATGTATCAATAGAGTCATGAGTTGCTCACTACAGCACTCCTTAATAAATGAATTAATTTAGTCAGATATAATTACATAAATTAAAAGCATAATCATATACAGTGTAGCATAACATATCTTATAAGGATGCATATTAATTTCATATTCTTGTGGGAGAGTGAGTAGACATGAAAAATTATATTATTAGGAATGTGGGTACAAAATAAAACATAACAAGTGAAATATAGTGATGGCTGCTATGTGCTTTAATGTGAGGAGTATAACACTTTGCTCCCAAATTTCAGCTAATAAACAAGAAAAGAAAGCAAAACTTCTGGAACCTAAAATGCATTATTGTCACACTACTATTAACAACATACAATTAACAGCTTGTAATTAATTATTTTAAATTAATATTAGTCAATATTATTTTAAATAATATGTTACATAAAAATGACTCAACAATAATTTGATCTATTTTCTCTGCTGCGCTGACCATGGTATCCAGAATTTATGTCTCAGAAATGGTCTCTTCTCCAAGTAATTAACTACATCTTGTCTGTCCTCAACTCATGCCTCGAGGAAAAGAAAAACGCATTTGGATATGTAAGGATATGATGGAATTTTATGTGAAGGAACTTCTGTGTCAACATTTGAGGTTTGAATATGTGCGCGCGCACACAGACGTGCACACATACAAATGACCTTGGGAAGAGATAAATGATTTCATGTCATTTCATTACAGTGTGCTGATTTTTCAATATTTTGCTATACTGTTCATAGAGAAGTAAAAAGACATACAAGAAGGAAGTGTCGACACTATTGATCAACTATTCTATGAGCAATATTCTCTCCAAAACCAAATCTAGGTTCATCAGCAACTGTTTCCACAACATTAGGGGAAATACTGAGTGAAGACAGAAGAGAGATAAAAGGCTCAAAGAGAATGGATGAATGAAAATTAAGTGGGAGGATAATGTGTTCATAGTTTTTATCTTGCAGGAAATAGGAAGAAGTATTAAACAATTTATAAGATCAAAATATTTTTTTAAAAAAATCAAAGAAAGTTTTAACTGGTTTAGGAAGAAGCAAAGCTTTCATAAAACACCCTAAAACCAAACAAAGGAAAGCATACGCTAATGAGATCATTTACTGAAGACATATAAGTATAGATTTTTTATTAATAATTGATAGAAGCAGTAATATTTTTAGAAGTAGAACTCTAATCAAAATTATAGTTCATTTCAGAGATAGACATGGATAAGAACAAAGGCATAGTTTTCACAACATGATAGAAAAGCAAAATATTTATTTAAGATTATGGACAGGAAGGCAAAAAGAGGATATGGATGCTGGCTCTCAAGCATGAACTTACAAGTGGGCATGGATCAGGGCACACTTCTTATCTCCTCACACACATGCCTTCCTGAAGTGGTATCTGTCCTTATCTACACATACAAAGTCACCTTTCTTGGATTAAGAGATTATAGCAAGCTGAACCCTCGGTCCACTAATGTCAACAGAATCCATTTCATTCTTGCTAGAGTGATGAAACACGATAAGAAACCTGAACCATCTATCCCTACAATCTCACAGCTTCTCAGTAGTTTTTGATTAAAAGAAGAGAAAAGAACTTGCATGCCTTTCCTGTGTGGTATGCATACATGGTGAAACTTCAGTTTCACAAGCATATGTATATTTTTAACTATAAAGATTGCATTATTGAAAATCTTTGGAAATGCAGAAATGATAAATACCAGGTTGTAAAAAGGTTCATCTGAAACTTAGCAGTAATTAGTTTGTCAGGTCTGCTAGCCTCTGGGAACGTGGTACAGGGCTGACAAAATGCTCCAAGTACTTCTGTTTCTTGCAAAGTGTTAATGCAGAAAGGGAACTTGGAGGTCCTCAGTTTAAAGCTCTTCTTCTAAAAATGTGAAAAATACAGCACTGAGAAAAATGATTGACTCATCCAAGAACAGTCAGGAGTGGAAGCATTTGGGTATGAAATACAGGTTTCTTGGCTGACTTCTAACCTAATCTTTTTTAAATATACATAGTCTCCCCCAGGAATAGCCAAATGAAAGGACTGAATGAAAGCTAAGTAAGCAGTTGATTGTTGATGAAATTTCATCTCTGAGAATACATCTACTAATAGGAGAGAATCCCTAACTCCAAAATTACTCAGTGCTGTCTGTCATATGGATAGAATTATTAACGCATATGTCTGATAGTTGCTATCCACTCTCTAAGTGTCTGCAGATGAACATAAGGAAACTGGCAATCTTGGCTAGCTAGGGCTTTAGAAGATATATTTATGCCATGCACATGGTGGGTTCAATGTAAAATGTCTCACACTGACTCATGTGTTAGAAGACCTGGTCCCACAGCTCGTGGTGATGGTTAGAAAGGTTATTGACCTTTAGAAAGTAGAACCTTGCTGGAGGAAGTACACCATGAAGGCAGGCTTTGAGTTTTATAGGCTAGTCTTACTTTATACCCCCTTTTCTTCCTCCCACTTCCTGTTTTCTGCTTCTGGTGGTCATGCTTCCCCTGATTGTTGCCCTGGATTCCCTGCTGTGATGGACTACATCTCAAACCATTGGTTCTTGTCTGAGTATTACATCATAGCAACAGGAAAGTAACTTTATCATTTGGCCATGTCTTTAGGATTATGGTATGAAGTGGGAAAACTACTTCTCTGAGAATGGGATTTCAATTTCAGATCTAATTTGTATTTGTTAAGTGTTTGTGGAAGATCTGATTTCCTTTTCTGAATTTCCAAGTTCCTCTTCTAAAGTAGCAGATTTATTTTACAATTCTGAAATTTCTTGTGAGAACCGCAGGAAGTTATGGATATAACTAATTGACACAGGGCCAACTATTACAACACATTATAGTTGTTTAATAAACTGCCTCAGCTTCTTTCTCAAGGAACAGTATATATTCAAATACATTTAGTTAATTACAGATTTCCATGAAATAATACCATTTGAGGATTCAGTAGCCATTTCCTTAATAATTATTGATGCTTAGCAATTTTTCTGAATTTTAAATTATATTTTATTCTATCTTATTTTGGAACAAATTCTTACCATATATGAATGTGAGGTGCGTGGTAATGTTATGATACATATACATGTGGGGTTACTAAATTAACATGCTTGTCATCTGAAAAATCACCATGCCTCATGTTTAACTAAAAAGTTCCACCTTTTGGCCAATATCTCCTTGTCTCTCCTACTGTCAGTTTCTGATAATTATGTCTGATTTTACTATTTATACCTGGCTTGTTTTAGTTAGCATAATCCCTTCTTTCTTCATTATTCTTATTGCAAATTACAGGACTTATCTGAAAAATACTTATGAATAAAGGTGCAGAATAATGAACTAGTTGTCATGTCCCAAACCTACTCACCCCCTATAATACATAAATGAACTATCTGAATAATAAATAAATAATTACCAACGTTTGAAAAATAACCTATATCAAACAAATAATAAAAAATACATAAACTGCACTTCTAACTAGTGTGATGTAAATCCTAAGATAACCTATACTCCATAGTCTCACTTCTGATGGGCATTAATGGCACCAAGAATGATGAAGAAGCTTTGGAATCTGACCCCTGCTTCTCCATCACTTTCATATCTATGGTGCTCCTTGACTCACTGCAAATGTTCCTTCCCATAACCTCTAAAGTTGGTCTAATTGTTTTAAAATAAATACTGTGAGGTCTCATGTGTTGTGTTTAATGGTAGAGATACATTGGTGGTAGATAACAGGTCCTGAAGTTCCTGAAGCTAAATTCTAGGGAGAAGGAAAAGATAAATAAATATACTTAGAACATACCAACATATCTTACCTTGAGTGCTTGATCCTTGGGACACTAAGTTTTGCTCCCTAACACTTCCTATAATTTGAGTGTGTGTCTGCAAAAACAATACCTCATCCGTTATTGTTGTATGTTGTACTCTCCTTACTTTTCCAAATACACATATATGGACATATACTATACGTGTGTGTGTGTGTGTGTGTGTGTGTGTGTGTGTGTGTGTGTGTGTTTGCCAGGACTTTTTTTGAAATGGTCTGCAGACTCATCCTTCCAAGATTCTTACATGCTCCATGATGTTGGCAATGGTCATTGCTCTGACTATGTAATCAGAGCATACAGTAATTAGAGACATATTCTGTGCAATTCATAGTCTTGATCACATAAGTGAAGGTGACTCATTGCTTGAGTATAAGAAGAGAGGGGCACACTATGGAATTGATTCTCTAATAGGATAATCCTGATAGTGTACAGGCTCTACATGAAAGAATATTTTGGAACCCTCTACTAGTAGAACAGGAAGAACAGTCCCTTGGTGAGACATCCAAAAAGAAGATAACTGGTGTCTAAAATGAAAACCAGTAGCACTGTAGAAATTTATTTTCACATAATATCCAAGAAACACTTTCTTTTTTACAGAAAGGTTCACCTGTGCTGTGTTGGCGGGCCAACACCATTACAGCTTTATTTAGATGTGTGTGAGAAAACCATCTGTTCCAGCTCACAGGAGGCTGGGACCCGCATTGCAGGTGTCCCCCCTCAAGGTCCAATCACAGCATCTGATGCAAAAGTTTCCTGATGTGATGCTTGACTGAAAGCTAATGACAAGGAACACTTCATTTTTCAAAGTGTGCTTTTTCTCAGGAGCAAGCGGGCTCTGTTGATTGCTTTTCTCTCCCCTACAGCCCATAGACACAGCATGAAGAGTAGAGGACCTGGGAAACAAGGACAGTTTTCCATCTATCCACTCTTGTATTTATTCTTTCATCCATTCAATACAAATATATCGATGCCTGCCAGGAACCAGATGGGTTTTGTGGTATTGCAGAAACATTGTGAACAAGGCAGATAAGATTTTCATGGTACTTACATGTCAAAAGAGTAAAAGGCAATCAAATATTCACAAAAATGTTTAGAAAAGAAAAAATACAATGTATTCATCCGTGCTTTCACAAAAATTAATTAGATCGCTGGGATGAAGAAACTAGGTGGCCATTCTTATCTGTGGCCATGGATGACCTCTCTATAAGTGAAAGTTCTGATGTCAGCAAGTACGACATATCTCTCCAAAGTACATTCATAGCCAACTCCTATAGTCAGAAATTTGAGTGCTTCGTGGGCTTCAAATACTCAGAAAGGTCAGTGAAGGTAGAGCCTGGGAAGAGATGGAGAAAAGCTTATGGAATGTGACTGGAGTGACAAACAGGTAACAATTGACTCAGAGCCAAAACTGTCATGATAAAGAGATTGAATAATTTTCTCCATGTTATTAATTTAAGATGACAGATGGATGCGATTTAACATAAATGATCTGATTGTTTATACTGTGACACTGGAGTGAGGTATACTATCATAGAAGCGAGCAGGGCACAGGAGTCTGATTACCTCATGTCAGCTGTGAAGCAGAAAAAAAAATAGGTAAAAGGGGAAAGATTTAACCTTTCAGAAACACGCATTTGTGATCCTCGTCTCTAATCCCACTTCCTAAATTCTACACTAGTCACCAACAATCTCATCACATTATGAATCAATCAATAGATGAACCTATTGATGAAGTCAGAACAGTCATCTCCCAAAGATTAGATCCACAATGTGGGGACCAACCGTCCAATAGCTAAGTTTTTAGGGGAAAATTTCAACATAAAACATAACCATAGCATAGGGGACATTACACAAAATGGACCCCATAAATATTCATATTCAGGCCATTTTTTTCAGTGATGATATGGGGGAGGTTATTAAGCATCTTAGAGACATGGTTTACTCAACTGTAACTAGGAGATGACTTGATAATCTCTAAAATAATGATGAAATTGAGATTCTGTAATCCTCAAGTCTTTGTTCTTGGCATTATTCTAAGTTCTCTGTATATTTAATTATATCTAAGAGATATAATATGGAATAAAGTACTATAATTTGTTGAGTAAGATACAAATCAAGCTTGAAAAATAGATAAATGGTAGGCTTGGTATTTTTTACTTGAATTTATTACACTAGACATGCATAGGTTTTGGGTGAAATGTTATTTAACAAACATTGTATCATGTTCTGGTATGGTACTTGGACTTTAGTTATCATCAGGCTTCCCCTCTGGTTCTTCAAGTTGGTACCCATAAGTTACTTTAAGATAAAAGGACTTGAGAAGTTCAAACTGACAACACATTCTAGCTGAAGACTCAAAGTCCAGGTAGAAGAGGCAGTGAAAATTCCCGAAAATCAAGGAAAGGAAGTAAGAATATTCTTAGGAATATCAGAGATAGATGTTCACAGCAAAAGAGAGGAGAGGAGGGAGAAGACTCCTGAGAAATTGCAGCTACTCGTTTTACCTGTCAGACAATTACTTTGACCTGCACATTTAGACTTGAAAAACATAACTTCAATCACGAATATGAAGGCTTTTTTCAAGGACAAATAAAGGTAACATCTTTTGCTTGTCTTTAAAAATTAATTTGAAACAGAGGCATGCCAATGCCCAGCAGAGGACTGAGCAGAGTGGAACAGCTTTTCTCTCCTCCCTCTTTTGTGTTAAAGGTGATATGGCGAATGAATATCAATTATCTGCACTCTTATTATAAGGAGAAGAATGGCAATATTAAGCAGATGCAGAAGGGTCTGTGAAATATCACAGTTCTAATTCCTCCCTTCTCACTTTTTATTTATGAACCGATATTAATTGCTATTATGAAGATAAAACATACATTCCTTTGTATAAACTTATGTTGTCATTATTATGTTAAGCTTATTGTAATATATGGATTGCCCAATGTAAGCATCATCATAACACTATGAAATCTGGACTGATAAAAGCACTAGTCTTTACTTTTATACAATTTACATATCAAACAACAAAATTTAAACCAACTAGTAAAAATATGCTTCTGTTAAAGAATGTGCTAAGAGACAGAAGAAACAGTACTTAAATACTTAAGTTATATTTCAACATCTTTTATATCCTAAAATGAAACCTTGTAAAAGCTTATTTACAAGCCTATTTATGTATGAAACTGTACATATGTGTGAGTTTGCATGTGTGTGCTTATGCATGCATATGAAGGCCATTGTAGATGTTGTATATCTTTCTCAGCTCTCCATTTTATTTTATTACGTGTACTGATGTTTTGCCTGCATGTGCACCTTTGCAGCACATGTTTTCCTGGGGCCCAGGAAGGGCAGAAGAGGGTTTCAGATCTCCTAGACCTGGAGTGACAGACAGTTGTGAACACCATGTAGGTGCTGGTATTCTAATCCTAGTCCTCTAGAAGACAATTCAGTGCTATTAACAACTGAAATGTCTCTTCAGACCCTCTCCAGTCACTTTATTTTGTTGAGACACAGTCTCACACTGAACATCGAGTTGGCTGATACAGCTAAATTCGTGTGTCAGCAAGGCTCAGGGAGCCTCCTCTCTCCATCTTCCCTGTGCTGGGATTACAGGCACACACCTCTGAACCCAACTCTTAAAATATGAATTCTGTGGATCAAACTCAAGTATTATTCCTATGTGAAAACCTTTTTCCTGCTCACCCATTTCTCTAGCCCCTATTTGAATATTTTAATTATGTATGGATTGCATCCACTTCTTTACATCTATTTGCTAATATACTACATCCAATCCATCACTACATATTGCAATATCCTCCTGTCTTTTAATTTTTTCTCTAAACTGCATCCATAAAATTTTCAAAGTCTTTAGCTGGCTTACTTGCTTAATTGTGTGGATGTAATATTATAAATGGAGGAAGGGGTCACTGAGATTTGAGGAGAAGGGATCTTAGTCATAGGAATTCTGAGGAAGTCTGTAATCTAAAATATAATATTGTGCTTGTTTGATGCATATTTTGTTTTATTGTTGAGATTCAGTTAGAAAACATGGATGCATGACAGAACACTAGAATAGTATAGAACATAAGGTATTATTAGTGAGGCTATTTTCTTTCCCCAGCACTACACAGTTAGAGAGATATTTTATAACAAACACATGCAGAGGGCTTGAGGCTCTTTAGGAAAGAATTGACTTGAAAATATCAATTAAGATAAACAAATAAGTGAGCAGGCAGGGTCTGACTGTCTTGCTAGCCCATTTTCCCTTTCTTGTACTGCATTATGAAAATGATCCTTTTCTGTGCAATTTATTTCTGTGTGTATTCAACCTGCAGTTTGGCTCACACTGTTAATTATAAGCACTCATTTATGAATTCAGATACTGGTATGGTCTGAGTTCTATACCCACATAAATCTCATTGTCTAATGTACACTGGCCTGAATCTCACTGTGTACCTAAAACTGATCTTGAACTCATGGCAACCTTCCTGCCTCACTCTCATGAGCAATGGGATATTTTTGTTTGTTATTAATGGTGGTTAATTCAAAGATTGATAACTGGCAAAATGATGAGAGTAAGTCACTGTTGAGTGCTCAGCCCTAAACAGGTTAACTCCATCACTTCCAAGGCTTGGGGAAGATTTCAGAAGTGGGAGCAGAATTAATTGTAAAGCCAGCATGAGGATTGGAAGAAGTGCTGTAAAACATTATTTTGTAAACATGATAGTGCAGATACACCCATATCTACACAAGCCCTGCAAGAAAAAAAAAAAAAAAAAAAAAGGCCCATTGACATCTCTTCAGGGACACAATAGGGGATTATGGGCTTCACCTTTCCTGGGGAGCTATAGGCAGTTAATGGTTGCTAGGTGAGAGTAAGTCACATTCTTAATTTGAGAGACTACTGAAAAGTAGCCATTGCTCAAGTAAGTAAGCCCTCACCCACACTCATTCAAGTAACCCTAACTAAATGCAGTAGGGCACACACAGAAAGTGAAGTGATAGTAGGAGGAGGACTTGTTGGGAAGAAGGGGTTCAGTAAAAGGATTTTTGGATAAAAGTACGGCGTATATATGAAAGAAATGTTAAAAGAATAAATACATTTAAATAAATACATAGTGTAAAATGAGTCAGTGTATATTGTCAATATTAATCATGTTTTCCTTTTCCTCAACACACTTCGATAAATTGATCCTAGCACAATTTAGCACTAGGCTTAATGTATGTCATAGCAGATAAATGTCTTCAATTTTTATCTTGACTATTAAATTAAAACAGTACCACTAGCCAGATGGTGGTGGCACATGCCTTTAATCCCAGCACTTAGGAGGCAGAGGTCAGTAGATCTCTGTGAATCTGAGACCAGCTTGGTCTACAGAGTGAGTTCCAGGACATCTATGGGTGTCACATGGAGAAATTCTGTATGAGAAATTCAAATTATTATTATCATTATTGTATTATAATATAAAATATTATAATGATATCCATTTAATGAGTATATAATTTGGATTAAGCAATGCTCTAAGGATATTCTTATTTATTTCCTCACTAAATTCTTAGAAAACCTCTGCTAAGTGGATAACAGTTACTCCTCTATGCAGAGAAGGTAAGATCTAAAAGTTAAAGCCATTTGTTTAGTTAGCTAATTACTGGAGTCCCATAAATCAAACTCATTCTTAGTTGTCTAAAAATTTACATTCTCATATCTTTCATCACCCCAATGTGTTCCACAGGTTCCAATAATGTACTTAACTAACAAGAATTCATGATGTTCATGGTCAAACTTGATTTGTCAAGTTCTCTTCTCTCTTAGATGACATACACGAAACAGAAATATGGTAATGTTTTAATGAAAACACAGCACTAATAACACTGGACTTAAAAAATCTCACCACCCTGGCTAATCCAAATTATTTCTCTAGATTGTGTCCTTCCTCCCAGCACAGCTACAAGCCTTTAGATATGAAGCAGTATCCTGCAACAAAATATCCTCTTCTTGGTTTCCAATTTCCATTTCTCATCTAGTGAAGGGAGGAATTCCATAGAAAGTGGGAATTTCTTCAAGACCTGAATAACAGCATGCCTCTAATTATAGAAATAAATAACCGGTGACTGCTACCATCTGTCTTTCCTTTGGCAAACACATTGCTTTCATGTGAAATTAGTGCCACCTGCAACCTGCAAATCCCTCAGTGACCCAAGGGATACCCCTCCCACATTCAGAGGTGTAGTTCTTTCACCTCCAATCAACAGTCATGACCCCATGAGCTGTCACTCATCCCGAGAGATATTCTAATGAAGTCAGTGGCTCTATTGAAACTCTTTCCCTGACTGAAGAAAAACAGAATAAAGGGCAGAAGCTGAGCATCCACTGCCTTTCTGGACAGCTAGAGCTATGCAGAATGGCTACTCAAATACCTTCTTCAGTTAGGAGCAAAAGACACTTCATTTTCTATTATTCATTCCTCATGAATGAGGCACTCATATACCTCTGTTTAATGACAATGTTAATTTTTAAAAATATTTCCAGAAGTCCCCCTGCCTTAGCGTTTACTTTTAAGTTGGAAACATTAATTCTAATTCAGTTCACAGCCTTTACATTATATGGTCTTGGTAATTCTTATCTTTTCATATACATGTCCTCAGAAATGATAGGGACTATCTAGTAAGGTTATGCTGAGAATGAGATAAGCTATAATTTTTGGAAATTATTAAAATAGTGGACTGTGTAGGAAGCACACTCATGCTGTGGCTTCTTTTAGTTGGTGGTAAATTCTGATTACAGTAGAATGTCATGATTATTAACATGTATTAGAAAGACCTAAGGATTTCATAAACATCTTGAACATTTTCATGTATATAGTACTTATTTGGGGAGTGGAGGGGTAATGTGAAAACTTAAAAATTAAAGGTGAAAATTTACTCAGAATCTTAATAGTCTCTTCTTATCTATTTCCACTAGTGATGTAAGAATGGAAGAGGTTTTCCAAAATTGTTTCAGTCAAGTTTTGCCTACTGTAGAAATTGAATATCCAGAGATAATTGACATCTCTAAGAGACCATGAAGTCAGAGTTTGAAACAAGATTTATCTTTCCTCTTATCTTCATCATCACAGGAACAAAAGCAGATGACCTAGCATGCTTCTTTCTACTGCCTACATAAGCACTGCACTCCATGCTGCTGCTTCATTAATTTTACCAAGACATGCTCTGTATGACTGGCCTAGTGTTAGGAAGAATATTGCTTGTGAACCCTATGGCATCTGTTATTGCGTGAACACAAAAGACATCTATTATTACATGAACACAATTTCAGTTATTGTTTCTTTGGCAGAGAACAGAAACTTAAGTAAATAATTCTACCAGATACAGCTAAACAGAATCATGCTGTTCAAAAAATGACTTTGCATTTATTATTGGCTCACACTTATGTCTATAAAGTGTTCAGAAGATAGAACAGCTGTATCCCCATTTTAAAGATAATTTAACTGAGGATGGACAAGAGAAGTCAGATATTAACTTTTTTTTAAAAAATATCATCTTTATATTAGTGAAATCTTTGAAAACCCTCATACTATTTTCCTTTTTTGGAGACAAGATAATAATAATAATAATAATAATAATAATAATAATAGCCTAATAGGTGTCTTAATACATGAGTACTTTTTGCTTATCATCTTTATTATTAAGTATATATGAGCCTAATTATTTTAACACTGTGGTTACTTCTCAAATTGACCCTGTATATCACACACACACACATATATACACAGAAAGAGAGAGAGAGAGAGAGAGAGAGAGAGAGAGAGAGAATACTACATAGTAAATATATAATATATTAGCTACTGAATATGTACAGTGTTTTTAATTGAAATTTGAAATTTGGAATGCTGAGATATTGAAAATGGTCTTTAGGAAGAGAAAACTCTCTTATGTCCCAAATGGTTGAGAAGAACTACATTATACACATTATTTACTTGTACAGAAACAACACCATCTCAGAAATGTAGAGGAACGGAGGTTGATAGGTCAAAGGAGGAACAAAAAGTAAGAAATTTTCACTGAGGGGCAAAGGGGAATAATAAAACTATTGAAATAATGTGTGTAAAGTCTGCCTTTATTGCTGGTCAATTTGGCCAAAACACAGCCTTACAATTTCCTTGAAAACAGACACAACATTGATTTTGTTACCCTCTCATCCTCATGCAAAATGTTATTTTCATATTCCAGAACCCAGACTGTTCTCTGAGGCAATAGAATCCCTTCATTTATTCCTTGCTTCATTCATACATTTTTCAACAATCCATCTAATATTTATTGAACATTGGCTACATAGCACATTTGGTAAAAATCATCAAAGCACAGCAGAGGAGGAATAACATGGAGAAATCAATAGACACAATATAGTGGTGAACTCTGATAGAAGCAAAGACTAGTGGTTAACAGAGAGAAGGAAGAGGAAGAGACACACAAATACACCACGCATTAGGCTGTAGGCAAAGCCTTGAAAGGGCAGATTGCCTAAGATGAATCTTGCAGAATACGTTTATGGTGAACATGCTAGATGAAAAAAAAAAATGGAGAGAAAAGCAGACTAACAACACAGGAAATAGCCTGTATAATAAATGCAGTAGAGATCTGAGAAATGTTCCTCGTTCTTAATTGCCATTGGTTTAACCAGCTCCCTTTCCCACATCTCCACACCCTAGTCTAGGTGAGCTATTTCTCAAATTAAGAAACTTATTCTTTATTTGACATAACTCTTGCAAGCCACATGAACAGGTCAAGTTCTGTGAATTGCAAAATACTCCATGTTTTGTAAAAGGCCTAACCATGAGTTTACATATAGATAGTAAGTATGTAATAAAGAATACAAAATGACCAATATCATTTATAAAAAGCATTTTTTATTTTATTTTTCTCGAAGAAAGACTTTCCTTCATGGATTGTGTTGGGAAGTTGCATTTATTAAACAGGTATGGTGACATGTACATGTAGGGCCAGCTTTCTGAGAGATAAGACTGGACATTCAGAAGTTTAAGGTCAGAAGTTCTAGGCCAGCAAGGAAAAATAAGAGGGGTGGGGGATTAACTTGCATTTAAAAAGTATAAAATATTCCAGAAACACACTTGTAATTATCTTTCATGCTTAATCAGAATAAATACAACCCATTTTCTGTGTTTTTCTGAATGTTACCAGTATCTTTCACAATATTCTTAAAAATTAAACATGATTGTCTAATTGCAGAGGCTTGGAAGTTATCCTAGTATAAGAAAGCAGTTTCTTCTCTGCTTAGATTTTGTTCCTCCTATGCCCAGGCTCAGAAAAAAAAGATTTCAGATCAATTCAAAGATCATTATGAATTCCTTGCATTTGACTTTTTAGTGGGATTTCAAAAATATTTCATGATTTTACATTGGTAATTAGACCTATCACTTTAGACAAATGCCACATAATTTGTCCACTCCTTACTTCTGGGAAGGAAGGAAAATATTTAAGAATAAAATGTGATTAATGCTCACATGAATTAAAAAAATGGTTTAAAACTTTAAATTGATTTCCTTGCCTCTTGCTAAGTAGTCAATATTTTAGAATCCTGTACCAGTCTCTGAATCTCCAAGATTACTTCATGTCTCTTCCTTTATTAGCATCAATTTACATGAACCTAGAGGTAAGTGATAGCTAATGTTGATGTCACACTAATTCCAGCCCTGGGGTTATAAGAATATAATGTAGCTTCATGAAAACTCAACTGTTGCTGGGCGTTGGTGGCGCACGCCTTTAATCCCAGCACTCGGGAGGCAGAGCCAGGCGGATCTCTGTGAGTTCAAGGCCAGCCTGGACTACCAAGTGAGTCCCAGGAAAGGCACAAAGCTACACAGAGAAACCCTGTCTCAAAAAACCAAAAACCAAAAAAAAAAAAAAAAAAAAAAAAAGAAAACTCAACTGCATGGTTGTCTAAACAAGTTCCTTACAATGACAACAAGAGTTGGCATACTAATGTGGACAGAGGACATCTCACCAGGCCATCCCTAACAGAAAAGGTTCAGGCAATTTATGATTGCTAAGGAAAGGAGAATTACTCTTTTCCCCTAATTGGTTGTCCAATACCAAGTGGTTAGTGCTAAAACAAAACAAAACAAAACAAACAAAAAAAAATACAAAAAAAAAAACCAAACAACCAACACTAAGTAGAAGTAGACTCAACAGGTTGTTTTTAATTGATCTGTATATTATATGTACATTATATAATGTTTAACAAAGAGAATATGAATTTGAGAAGGAAAGGGCTTGGGAGGGATTGGAAGGAAGGGAGAAATGGTGTAATTACAGTTTTTTTTTTTTTTTTTATTTTGGTTTTTTCGAGACAGAGTTTCCCTGTGTAGCTTTACGCCTTTCCTGGATCTCGCTCTGTAGACCAAGTTGACCTCGAACTCACAGAGATCCACCTGGCTCTGCCTCCCTAGTGCTGGGATTAAAGGTGTGCATCACCACCACCCGGCATAATTACACTTTGTTTAAAATTGAAATTTTTTTTTCAAAATGAGTGCAACATGATGGAATCTTATTCATAGCTACATCTTCTTCTCCCAAGTAGATCAGAACAAATATTCATTAAGCAGGAAACAGTGCAGACACGTTAGTTTAAAAAAAAAAATGATAAATAAAGACAGAAGAAAAGACCCTCTCAACCAAGTAGTAATCCAAAGATTCAAAATTTCTTTTTCTGACTATGTAGATAAATACTGGCAGAGAGCTGTTCCATTTTTAGATCAATTGAGACAATGGGGTGTAAAAGCAAATGACAAACAATGAATAGAGTAGAAGTTTGTTTTATGGCAAAAAAAATCTACATTAGACTGTAATGTAGAATTCATTTGTCTGGAATAGCCCAACTCTTACACAATGACAACTCATCTACTGAGATGAGGTTTTTTTTTTTTTTGTTTGTTTGTTGGTTGGTTTTTTGAGTCAGGGTTTATTTGTGTAGTTTTGGTTCCTGTCCTGGATCTCGCTCTGTAGACCAGGCTGGCCTCGAACTCACAAAGATCTGCCTGGCTCTGCCTCCCAAGTGCTGGGATTAAAGGTGTGTGCCACCACCACCCAAGAGATTTTTAACTAAATTTTCCGAGGTTTTGCATAATGTAGATTGAAAAAAAAAAGTTTGTTTCAGTATTCCAGTAATAAAAACAACAGCAACAACATTCCAATAATAACTCCTAACTGAAAGCTAGCAAATTTTAGAATATTCATTATGGTTTCCCATACTACACTTCAATTTATTTTAACCAGTATCGTTATAGTCAATACTGAAATAGTTTAAGGATAAAACTGTCCATATCAAAAAGACTAAGTTTGTACTTACCAGAAGCTAAGAAAACCTCCTGACTATTGATGACAGACACTATTGTAACAGGAAAGTGATGGGTACTGTGGACAGAATCCATTCTCTCCTTACCATTTTTTTTTTCATTTGTTCTGTTTCTTACTAGTTTTCATTATGATATACCTATAATCACCAATATAGTGACTACTGGGTTCTATGAGTTCTGTCATATTACTGAACAAAAGCCAGGTAGTAGGAATTCCAATTTAGCTTGTCTGAAGCATGAATAACCTGTGATCCCCTGAGCACTGAGGCAGTCTTGTGGAGGACTATCTTCTCCCCAATAAAGTTGAAGTAAACTCCAGGTAGTTAACATCAAGAGGACAGTGAATAGGCGTTAGGCCATTTTCCCTAAAATAGTAGCATTTTATTCATACAGCAGATTTTAGGCAAAATGAGGCACAAGAGATTGAGTAATTCTCTTCCAGCCCAGCAATAGGATTCAAACCCAAGAAGTTTAGTTTCAGAGGCTAGATAATATAAATACTGCTTACAATGCAAGCATAATTAAGTTACTGCTTACCCAAGGGCAAATGAATGCAGTTCCACCAAATCCAGCTAAGTAAACGTGACTTGATATCAAGTACTTCCTTTACTGTTTATTGCTCTTGAATCATGGTTCAGATCCTGTACTGTGGACTATCTTTTTAGACCTGCTTTCCATCAGGAGCTCCAGATCTGTGGAAATGATACTTAATATGTTTCATGTATCCCAAGGTAAGATGGGGTTATTCAAGAGAATGATGATGTACTTTGCAGTAAAGCAATGAAAGTTTGAATCTTGGCCAAATATGTGCATCAGACACAGTACACGGTAGTTCTATGTAATAATTTTCTTATCCACAAAATAAATACATATTCTATAGGGTTAAGAAGATATGGGGCTAATCTTTGTTCTAGCACATGGGATGGAGGGACTGACGATTGCTTTCATTCATGCAGCACTTATTTTGATTCATAGATTGTGTGGGAGCTTGGAGTCCTCTGAGATATTTACAAATACAATCAGCAGGCATTGGGTATATGGCTGGAAACAGGGAAATTCTGATAGAGAAACTTCCTTTTACTTCCCAGTGGAAGAATAAATCTAGAGAGGTAAATCATTACAGGAGAAAGAATCTAGGGGAATTAGGTCTGAAAGTGGGTGTAGAGTTGAGGTGCTGCCAAGTGAGCTGTGACTTTAATTAAACTTGCCCTTGCCAAAGCGTGCTGTTAGCCTGTGAGCCCACTGGGAAGGAAAGGTCTGTGCCTGTCAACTAGTAGACATTGCATTAACTGCACCTCCTCTGCAATTGTACCACCTTGCTGTGTGTTCCTCCATATCTCAAAACAACCCACTGGGAAGGAAGCTGTTTGCTTCTCCCTTCTCAGCAAGGTGAAGACTTGAAAGCTTCAGGAGCCTGTGAAATCAGACTTTTCACATTAGCAACGTAGGTCCAATAGGTTCAATGGATTTTAGACTTGTGCATCAAAAACTATAGCTGCTCGTTGGTGAGAAACTTTAACATTGATTCTGTTGGTGATTCAGAGGGTTTTGTGGGAGGGAGAGTCCAGCAAGGGTCTGAAAGACATACAATGTTTGCTATCTGCAAATATTTGGTTTCATGCTTTGGCACACAGTAAGTATTTATGCATTTACTTTAAAAACACACTTTTAAATGTCATTCATTAATATTTTATTGATGTATTTGGACCACACTCTGTCTTTCAAGATCTTAAGATCTGTCCTAATATCCAGTCTTTTCCTGGCTCTTACACAATTCTGATGGACCCTTTCTATTCCCAAACTTACTCCTCTTCTTCCCTTCTATTTCTTTGCTGTAATGATGTAACAGGAGAATTTGGGGAGACAGAATAATGGATATTCAAGAAGCATCCTGTTTGTTTCCATTGATGTCTGATGCTTTGCTCACCAGTAGCTAAGTTTTTTTAAATGGCATAACCATGCATCCGTACTAACAATGTGAACGCATTTTTGAGCAATGCTCTCATACAGTAGGCATTCTACTTCAAAATTTCTCCAGGTTCTTGCCTATCCCACCTTCAGCCATTATCTACCCTCAAGCATTTGATGATTTATTACTCTGAATATCTGTGTTGACCAAAAAAATAACCATTAGCTTATATAGTTAGTAAGCATTTGAGATAGTTACTTCAAATTGATGTGTTCTTTGAGTGTAAAATGTGTAGTGACTTGAAGACAACTTGAAACAATGAATGAAGCTACATCTTTAGTACTCCCATAATCTACTAGCTACATTGTCTCAAATAAAATACTTAAGTATTTGAGTCTATTGTTCAGCTTTTAAATAAACATACAAGAACACTTATACATATGGATTATATATATGATTTGCATATGCACTCACTTGTTCATGGGGCAATGTCTTTCTGTATGCTGAAAATATGTGTTGCTCTGGTTGGTTGATAAATAAAATGCTGATTGGCCAGTAGCCAGGCAGGAAGTATAGGCAGGATAAGCAGAAAGGAGAATTCTAGATGGAGGAAGGCTGAGTCAGGAGACTCCAGTCCACCATCCAGGGAGCAGCATATAATGGCACAAAGGTAAATCCACAGAACATGTGGTGACATATAGATTAACAGAAATAGACTGAGTTGAAGTGTAAGAGCTAGTCAGTAGTTAGCCTGAGCTAATGGCCAAGCAGTTATAAATAATATTAAGCCTCTATGTGTTCATTTGGGTCTCAGTGGCTGCAGGAGTGAGGGATCACAGGAGCCAGGTCAGACTGGGAAAATTTCAGCTACAACTTGTGATGATAGGTATTCCACTAAGAATGGTTTCCCGAGCCTGGAGAAATGCCTCAGTTGTTAAAAGCACTCATAGCTCTTGCAGAGAACCAAGTCTGGATTTCAGAACCAGAAGCTCAAAATTCCCTGTAACTCCAGTCTCCACATGCTTCCTGATATCCCTGAAACACATGATATACATTAAATTGAGAAATTTGAACACATAATATGTTTTCATAAGAAAAGTAGAGAATTATTATTTATTTCATCCTTACTATATTTAAATATAGTTCTAAACATTTTCTCTCTAAACTTTATAAGAAGCCATAAAAGACTAAAACAGAGTGATACCATTTTCAATAAAGAAGATGAAGCCAGGTCCAGAGAGATGAGCTAACTTACCAGAGTTCACATGAGTAGGTTTGAGTGGAGGTCAGAATTGACCCTTAAGGAGAAGTGAGACAAGAGCTTGTGCTCTTGGAAATATAGAACTGGTTCAGTAGTTAAGAGTATATACTACTCTTGCAGAGGACCAGAGTTTGGTTGGCAGCACCCATATCAGTGCCTCATAACCACTTGGAATTTTAGCTCCAGGAGATCTGACACCCTCTCCATAAACACTGTATTAATGTTCATGTGCAATCTCTGTCTCTGTCTCTCTGTCTCTGTCTCTCTCTGTCTCACACACACATACACTACACACACAATTTAAAAATAAAAAGGTAAAAAATAAGATATTCTGGATAATTTTATTACCATCCCCGATTAAAACTGTTCAGTGATTCTTAGACATTGATCCAAGTTCCTGACATAATTTAAAGACTTCTAACTTCTTCTCTATATCTGATCCTGAACCACTGAATCTCTGGCAGCCATAAGAGTGACCCAGCCTTTACTGCCTCCAGACCTGTGCTCAGCTCATCTCCAAAGCTGGAAAATAGAAAACATGCTTTCCCATAGCACCGCCTAAATTTAACTTTATATCTCAGTTTACATGTCACTACACTTCAGTTTATGTGTCCTTTACATACCTTCCCAGTTCCCAGCACTTACTGCACTACCATCATCACAGAACATTTAATTTTACAAAGTCTACTCTATTTCCCATGTCAAAGCAGAGCCTTTACCACATCCGTTGCTACACACCTAATAGACTGGTGCTTTGCACATATTAGTTGCATCCCTTTGGGAATACAACATACAACCTTTTGAATAAACAAATAAAGAATCAGTCTTTATTATTCTAAGTTAGTCAAGAGAGTATGTCTTCTACTCTCAGTTTGCACTTGAGTGAACAAGAACAATCATGACTATCACTGTCTTTTTTGGTTATCCCTGGGCTCAGATTGCTTAGAATAAGTACTTAACTCGAGTATCCCAAAGGACCAATGACCTCTTTCTCTATGGTAGTTAACTATTTAGTTTCTCAAGGTCATACGTAGTGGAGACCTAGCTGAACAACTGCAATTTGCCCCAAATGTTTGGGGAAAATCTCTCCCTTAAAGTTATTTTCCTGACTACACTATAAAAATAGCAAGGCAGCTGTGTATGTTTCCTAAGTCCTGAACCCACACTGTTTTAATATAATATTCTTGCTGTAGGCCCTTCTTTTCGTGATATATCAGGGAAGGTTTGTATATTACCTTAATAAAGCAAATCTTAACAATTCGTGTGTGATGTGGACATATAAATGCCTACTTATCTTGACCTTACAAAGTGTTTCAAACTAAAAGTGCTTGGTTGACTTAAATATTAACTTCAAACAAGAAAACTGGGAACATACCCTTTTAAGGATGGTTGAGGTACCAATGTTTACTTCAGCAATTCTTTTTCCTCATTCTATGTAGGCTAATTTTTCTACTTGCTCTTACTCCAGCTTATTTAACAATATTTTGGTTATCTGTTGCTCAGCTTGACCTTACATAGTATCCTCACCGAAGAAAATTTTACATATTTTTGAAATATTAATCTAATATTGCTTCCTCTGAGACTAAAAGAGATCGACCTAACTGCCTACAGATCTTTCATCTTCTTATCTCCCACAGTATTTATTACATTGATTGTTCTCTTTGGCACTTCAATTTTGTCTTAATGTAGTCTTGGGATATTGATCCTATGACAGAATTAGTGTTACTTAACCATTAAAAATGTTATGCCACATGTCTTTAAATGTATCAAACCTTCCCTGAGGAATCAGATTGTCTTATATGTCTTCATAGTCACCCTTGGGCCTTGTGCATAGATCAAGAAATTGCTGTTGACGGATTGGTAAGCATATAAAAAGAAAGCATGATGATATTAAAATATGGATTGAACTAGTAAAATTAGATCAATAACATTAAAAGCTGATATATTTCAATTACATTGAATTCTTTGGTTAGTGGGAAGAAAATGGGTTTAGATTCAATCATCTTTAAAATCCATTAATCCTGTTCATGTTAATGTGTAGACCCTCACTAGATGTTAGAATTAGGGAGGGGAGTAAACAGTAAAATCTTGGCTTTTAAAGGGCTTCAAATTCTAGTGGGAATTGCAGAAAATAAAGTCAAATATACAAATTTTATATATATATATATATTAGTTTTAGTGCTATGTGGAAAAATAAGGCATAAAGTACTAGGAACAGATGGTGTAATTATAAATTTAAAGTTTTAAAATCCATCCAATTTAGGTTCAAAACATATTAAATTTAGATTCAAAACATATTCAATTTAGGTTCATTTGTCCAGGTTGTACTCCATTGAGTGCATTAAATTCTATGATTCACTTTCTGCACCTAAGTAAAACTTAGTGTCTACTTGAACATTGCATGTTGCATTACAATGTATATTTTTTTCATATTTTTTTATTTATTTTACAATACTATTCAGTTCTACATAATAGCCACAGATTCCCTTGTTCTCTCCCTTCCTGCCCAACTCCTCTTCCCCCCACCCCACCCCCCATTCCCACCTCCTCCAGATCAAGGTCTCCTTCAAGGACTGGGATCGACCTGATAGACTCAGTCCAGGCAGGTCCAGTCCCCTCCTCCCAGATTGAGCCAAGCGTCCCTGCATAAGTCCCAGGTTTCAAACAGCTAACTCATGCAATGAGCCCAGGACCTGGTACCACTGCCTAGATGCCTCCCAAACTGATCAAGCCAATCGACTGTCTCACCTATTCAGAGGGCCTGATCCAGTTGGGGGCCCCCTCAGCCTTTGGTTCATAGTTCATGTGTTTCCATTCATTTGGTTATTTGTTCCTGTGCTTTATCCAACCTTGGTTTCAACAATACTCACTCATATAAACCTCCTCTTTCTCACTAGTTAGACTCCCAGCGCTCCACCAGGGGCCTAGCCGTGGATGTCTGCATCCAGATTTCTCAGTCCTTGGATGGGGTTTATGGCACAACTATTAGGGTGTTTGGCCATCCCATCACCAGAGTAGGTCAGTCTCGGCTGTCTCTCGACCATTGCCAGCAGTCTTTTGTGGGGATATCTTTGTGGATTTCTGTGGGCCTCTTTAGCTCTTTGTTTCTTCCTTTTCTCATGTGGTCTTCATTTACCATGGTCTCCTATTCCTTATTTTCCCTCTATTTTCTTGATCCAGCTGCGATCTCCTGGGCTTTTTGTTTTTCCATATAAAGTTGAGTATTATTCTTTCCAGGTCTGTGAAGAATTGTGTTGGTATTTTGATGGGGATTGCATTGAATCTATAGATTGCTTTTGGTAAGATTGCCATTTTTCCTATGTTAAACCTGCCTATCCATGAGCATGGGAGATCTTACCATTTTCTGACATCTTCAATTTCTTTTTTCAGCGACTTAAAGTTCTTGTCATATAGGTCCTTCACTGGCTTGGTTAGTGTTACCCCAAGGTATTTTATGTCATTTGTGGCCATTGTAAAGGGTGATGTATCTCTAATTGCCTTCTTAGCTTCTTTGTCCATTGTATATAGGAGGGCTACTGATTTTTTTGAGTTGATCTTGTATCCTGCTATGTTGCTGAAGGTGTTTATAAGCTTTATCGGTTCCTGGGTAGAATCTTTGGGGTCACTCAAGTATACTATCATGTCATCTGCAAATAGGGAAAGCTTGACTTCTTCCTTTCCAATTTTTATCCCCTTAATCTCCTTATGTTGTCTTATTGCTCTGGCTAGAACTTCAAGTACTATATTGAATAAGTATGGGGAGAGCAGACAGCCTTGCCTCGTTCCTGATTTTAGTGGAATTGCTTTGAGTTTCTCTCCATTTAATTTGATGTTGGCTGTTGGCTTGCTGTAAATTGCCTTTATTATGTTTAGGTATGTTCCCTGTATTCCTGATCGCTCCAAGACTTTTATCATGAAGGGGTGTTGGATTTCGTCAAATGCCTTTTCTGCATCTAGTGAGATGATCATGTGTTTTTTTTTTCTTTGAGTTTGTTTATATGGTGTATTACATTGATGGACTTTCGTATGTTGAACCACCCTTGCATCCCTGGGATGAAGCCTACTTGATCATGGTGGATAATTGTTCTGATGTGTTGGAGTCTGTTTGCAAGTATTTTATTGAGTATTTTTTGCATCAATGTTCATGAGGGAGATCGGTCTGTAGTTCTCTTTCTTTGCTGCATCCTTGTTTGGCTTAGGAATCATGGTAATTGTAGCCTCATAGAAGGAGTTTGGTAATGTTCCTTCTGTTTCTATTATGTGGAACAATTTAGAGAGTATTGATATTAACTCTTCTTTGAAGATCTGGTAGAATTCTGCGCTGAAACCATCTGGTCCTGGGCTTTCTTTGGTTGGGAGACTTTTAATGACTGTTTCTATTTCCTTAGGGGTTATTGGGCTATTTAAATAGTTTATCTGGTCTTGATTCAACTTAGGTAAGTGGTAACTATCCAGAAAAATATCCATTTCTTATAGGTTTTCCAGTTTTGTGGAGTAGAGGTTTTTGAAATATGACCTTATAATTCTTTGGATTTCCTCAATGTCTGTTGTTATGTCTCCCCTTTAATTTCTGATTTTGTTGATTTGGATTTTCTCTGTCTTTTGGTTAGTTTGGATAAGGGCTTGTCTATCTTGTTGATTTTCTCAAAGAACCAACTCTTTGTTTCATTAATTTTTTGTATTATTCTCTTAGTTTCTAATTTATTAATTTCACCACTCACTTTGATAATTTCCTGGCATCTATTCTTCCTGGGAGACTTTGCTTCTTCTTGTTCTAGAGCTTTCAGGTGTGCTGTTAAATCACTAGTGTGGGATTTCTCCAACTTCTTTATGTGGGCATTTGGTGCTATGAATTTCCCTCTTAGCACTGCTTTCATAGTGTCCCATAAGTTTGGGTATGTGGTGTCTTCATTTTCGTTGATCTCTAGGAAGTCTTTAATTTCTTTCTTTATTTCTTCCTTAACCCATTGGTGATTCAGTTGAGCATTATTCAGTTTCCATGAGATTGTAGGTTTTCTGTAGATTTTGTTGTTGTTGAAATCTAACTTTAAACCATGGTGGTCTGATAGAACACAGGAGGTTATTCCAATTGTTTTGTATCTGTTGAGATTTGCTTTGTGGCCAAGTATGTGGTCGATTTTAGAAAAGTTCCATGGGGTTCTGAGAAGAAGGTATATTTTTTCTTGTTAGGATGGAATGTTCTGTAGATATCTATTAGGTCCAATTGGGTCATGACATCAGTTAAGTCCTTTATTTCTCTGTTAAGTTTCGATTTGGGAGATCTGTCCAGTGGTGAAAGTGGGGTGTTGGGATCTCCCACTATTAATGTGTGGGGTTTTATATGTGGTTTAAGCTTTAGTAATGTTTCTTTTACATATGTGGGTGCCCTTGTGTTTGGGGCATAAATGTTCAGAATTGAAACTTCATCTTGGTGGATCTTTCCTGTGATGAGGATGTAATGCCCTTCTTGATCTCTTTTGATTGATTTTAATTTGAAGTCTATTTTGTTGGATATCAGGATGGCTACACCCGCTTGTTTCTTAAGACCATTTGATTGGAAAGTCTTTTCCCAGCCTTTTATTCTTAGGTATTGTCTGTATTTGAATTTGAGATGTGTTTCTTGTATGCAGCAGAAAGATGTGTCCTGCTTTCATTTCTATTCTGTAAGCGTATGTCTTTTTATAGGTGAATTAAGTCCGTTGATATTAAGGGATATTAACGACCAGTGATTGTTCATCCCTGTTATTTTTTTGTGGTAGTGTGTGTGTACTTCTCTTCTTTGGGGTTTACTGTTGTGGCTTTATCTATTGCCTGTGTTTTTGAGTGTGTATCTCACTTCCTTCTGTTGGAATTTTCCTTCTAGTGCTTTCTGTAGGGCTAGGTTTGTGGATAGGTATTGTTTAAATCTGGCTTTGTCTTCAAATGTCTTGTTCCCTCCGTCTATGATGATTGAAAGTTTTGCTGGGTATATTAGTCTGGTCTGACATCCATGGTCTCTTAGTGTCTGCATTACATCTGTCCAGGTTCTTCTGGCTTTCAAAGTCTCCATTGAGAAATTGGGTGTTATTCTGATGGGTTTACCTTTATAGGTCACTTGGCCTTTTTCCTTTGCTGCTCTTAATATTCTTTCTTTATTCTGTACATTTAGTTGTTTAATTATTATGTGTCGAGGGGACTTTTTTGGGGGGTCTAGTCTGTTTGGTGTTCTATAGGCTTCTTGTATCTTCATAGGCATGTCCTTCTTTAAGTTGGGAAAGTTTTCTTCTATAATTTTGTTGAATATATTTTCTGTGCCTTTGAGTTGGTATTCTTCACCTTCTTCTATCCCTATAATTCGTAGGTTTGGTCTTTTCATGGTGTCCCAAATTTCTTGGACATTTTGGTTCATGACTTTGTTGGCTTTAGTGTTTCCTTTGACTGATGAAACTATTTCTTCTACTGTGTCTTCAATGCCAGAGAGCCTCTCTTCCATCTCTTGCATTCTGTTGGTTATACTTGCATCTGAAGTTCCTGATATTTTACTCAGGTTTTCTATTTCCAGCATTCCCTCTGTTTGTGTCTTCTTTATATTTTCAATTTCCCTTTTCAGGTCTTGGACTATTTCCTTTATTTGTTTCATTGATTTTTCATGATTTTCTTTCAGTGCTTTATTGTTTTCTTCCAGTACTTTATTGTTTTCTTCTAGGACTTTATTGTTTTCTTCCAGGACTTTATTGTTTTCTTCTAATTTGTTTGCCCTTTCCTCTAGTTGTTTACAATGTTCTTCCAATTTTTTTTTCTTTTCCTCTACACAAGCCTCTACCTTCTTCATGATGTTACTCATAAGGCTACTTTCTTCTGCTTCTTCCAATTTTTGATGTTAAGGTCTAGATGTTGGAGGCGGGCTAGGTTCTGGTGATGCTGTATCGCTCTTCATTTTGTTGTATGTACTTCTGCCTTGACGTCTGCCCATCTCCTTGTGGTTCCTTCTTGGTCGTATCAGTGTACTTGGTTCAGAAAGAGCTGACAGATTCAGGAAATCTCTCTCTCTTGTCCAGATGTGAGTTCTCTTGTCCAAATGGGAACTCCAGGGCAGGATGGAAGCTCTTATCTGGACCGGAATTCTCGAGAAGGATGGGAGCTTTTGTCCAGACAGGAAGTCCAGGGTAGGATGTGTGCTCTTGTCCAGAAGGAAAGTCCAGGTCAGGATGTGAGATCTTGTCCAGGAGGGAAGTCCAGGGCAAGATGGGAGCCCTCTCTCTCTGTTTCAGAAGGGAAGCCGGGGGCAGGATGGGAGCTGGGGGCCTGTCTCTAAGTCTCATGTATTGGCTGGTGTCTTGGGCAGATGGGCGTGGAGGCAGGGCATGGAGATTGCGGGGGCTGCTGGGGGGCTTGGAAAAGGGGATCCCTCCCGGTGGAGCTAGAAGGGGACCTGCCCAGTGGCCAGAACCTGGGGCCAAGTTGGGCAGGTCTTCCTGGAGTGGCTGGTATCCAGGGATGGGGTCCGGGTTGGGCCTGGACACTCACCTCTGGTCCAGAAGGGAAGTCGGGGCACAATGTATATTTTTTTATATTTGTAGTCATTCATTACATTCTTCTAAATATTACTGACTTAAAGCCTATAAAATTTGTACATGGCATGAGAGAGGCATCTCCATGGTTAAGAGCATGTATTACTCTTATAGAGAACCTGTATTGGGCAGTTCATAACCATTGTAGCTACAGCTCCGGGAGATCTGATGCCCACTCTAGACCTTCATGGGTACCTTCACACATGTGTACATAACTCCACAGAGGCATACACAGAAAAAAAAATAAGTAAACTATTTTTTTAAAGAATTAATTATCCCACATATGTAGATTATCTTAATTATATTCACCATCTGCATCCTAAACTGGCCATGTACTGAGGCATCCTTTAAATATCACTCTCTGTAAGAAGTCTTACTTAAAGTTCCCACAATATAAGCCACGTTTGTTATATGTAGCGAAACATCCTTAGATTTATTCATTATTATTTGTTTTCAAATTATTTCTTTGCCAAGGCTATGGGTTCTTATACTGAAAAGTCTACAACTGTTGCCCATTCTACTGCTCCCATGTCCCTTACTCAACATCACATGCAAGTCCACATAAAATCTTCTACTTTTTGTATGCTACCACTGGATATTATTCACATGACATCTTTCTGACTTCAGTACAATCTGCCACAATTTTTTTCTTTGACCTTAGGCTTCACAGTACTACTTAACAGATCTCTGTATTTGCATTCATTACTTCCCTCAATTTATTCTCATATCACAGGCAACATTATCTTTTTAAACATGAATCTAATTAAGTCAGATTTTCCTTAAACATTTCTGTAAAATCTCATTAGATTCAGAATATCTAAGCCAACAACTTATGCAATGGCCTTGTGTGACCCATCCCATCCACTTTTCACACCTCACATCTCTCCAGCCTCTACGTTCAATGCCCTTCATTTATTTTAGTCTTCTTTTATTTCTTGGCATTTTCTAATCCCTTTCTGTCAGAAAATCCTTCTTTCCACTCATTGCCCAAATGAGATGATATGTCCTTCAGGTCCTACTTTTAAATGTCATTCTTTCTGAGGAGTATTATACAATTATTAATACAAATGTGTCTATATACTTTCTTCTCTAATTCAAAAGTCAATTATGTTCCTTCTTAGGACTTACTTTGTTCAATTTGAAGCAGGTTTGGTTTCATTTATTACAAGCTTCATGATGGTTCAGCAAATCTTTGACAATAGAAATTTGTGGGAAAAGTCATTAAATATCTCATAATAACTGCCTAGGAAGTGTTGATTTGCTGTTTTCTTTTTTTTTTTTTTTTTTTTTTTTTTTTTTTTTTTTTTGGTTTTTCAAGATAGGGTTTCTCTCTGTAGCTTTGCGCCTTTCCTGGGACTCACTTGGTAGTCCAGGCTGGCCTCAAACTCACAGAGATCCGCCTGGCTCTGCTGGGATTAAAGGCGTGTGCCACCACTGCGCGGCTGATTTGCTGTTTTCTATGTGAATTGAGGTTTATCTTTATTTGGGTGGGAGCTCCACCTCAAACCCTGGCACCCTGGTATTTTTATACCCAAGGAGTCTGGAATATTTGGAAGGAGTCTGGTGGAAAATCCACCTCAACTTCCCTCCCCACCTCTTTGCTTAAACCTGCCCCTTCAAAGCCCACCAAACACATCCCCCCCCCCAGAGAGGCTCAAGACCACTTCCACGGGGTATATAAATGGCATCCAAAAAACAGACACCTGGTTCTTCTTGTCTCTCAGCCTCTGAGGCGTGGGGGAATCACCTAGGAATGCTTTACCCATTAAACCTGGGCTTTTCCTGATTTGGTCTGTTGGATTTACTGTGTTGGTGGAGAAGCCTTCAGGAGGCCTATGACTTGTCAATCTTATATGTTAATCACTTAAAATATGTATGATCTTACATCAATAGAACTAGCCCCTGTACAAGGTCTGCTGTCTCCAGCTGTAGTTTGATCTACTCTTCTGAAAGCCTCCTGTTATCCATCTGTTAGCTTTAACTGTCAACTGGACAGTGCATAAAGCCATCAGCAAAGAAAATATAATGAGGGATTGTCTACATCTAGTTGGCCTGTGCCCATGTGTCTGGAGGATAAACTTGACAACTTATTGAGATTTGAAGATTGAGACTGAATTTTGGTGGTACCACTTCATGGATTGGACCCTGAGTTGTATACATAGGGGAAGCTAATCAAGAACTGGGCAGCCCAGGAGGTAATCAAACAAGGATCTACTTGTTTATAGACTCTCTGCTCTTGACTGTGGATATGAAAGTTCCCCTCTTGACTTGCTCACAATAATGAACCTGAAATTTTATACCTTTAAAACAGTGGTTCTCAAGCTTCCTAATGCTACAACCCTTTAATGTTGTTCCTCATGTCATGGTGAACCCCAAGCATAAAATTATTTTTGTTGTTATTTTATAACTGTAATTTTGCTACTGTTATGAATTATAATGTAAATATTTTTGTAGATACAGGTTTGCCAAAGGGATCAGGACTCATAGACTGAGAACCACTGTTTCAAATAAACCCTTTCTTCCTTAAGTTGTTTTTGTTCATGGTATTTTATCACACCAATAGAAAGGAAGCGAGATCACCTTACTTGAAATCGACAACTCTGGAAAATGACTATTTTCGTCAGTTCTCACATAGAACACATCTTCCTTGAGTGTTCTTTCCCAAATACTCTTTTGTTAGCTAATATGGATGAGAAATTAATCACCTCTGTAAATTGTTGATCATTGTATATGAGGATACCCTATCAACATCTAAACTCCATAAAATTATGATTCTGTGTTAGAAAAATCAAAACACAGATGCAGTCATAGATTGCTGGGGAAATTGGGTATGTTACATAAAACCTTTGGTTCCTAAGAAAAATTTTAAAACCTAGGAATGGCAAGACTAATTAAATTTTTATATAAAAATATAAACACCAGGAACTATCCACTTAATGAAACTAAAAATACCACCAAAATAATGTAAACTAATCTCACCATGGCTGAGGTAGCTTGGTGATTTTACAGTTGCTTCAATAAGGTTCAAGAATGGAATACCTGTGGAAGCCAGAAACATCTTTTCTTTGGAAAGGACTAATGAATGGAGACTATGGAGATTACACATAGGGTAAAGCTAAAATGTAAGCAAAATAAGCAAAAAACATGGTGGTTTAAAATAGTAACAGCGGGTGAGAGGTTGTTAGATACTTTCACTCACCAATACAAGATGTCAAACATGGTACTTAATGAATTAATGAATTTTGGCCCATGCTTTAAGAGGATTTCAAGCCATAGAGGCAGGAAAGGAAGGGTGGTGTGGATGCTGGACATCTGTTTCTCACATTGCAGCTGACAAGGGAACAGAAGATGGGATCCAAGACCATATTACTTAAAGGCCAGGTTCCTGTGACACAGGTATAACAACCTCCCCAAACAGCTAGAAACCAAGTATTCAAATCCATGAGAATGTAGACACCATTTCACTTTCAAACAAATTTCTGCTCCATTCCCCATAGACTCATGGCTAAACACAAGTGTGAAAGTGGGGTGGGGTGGGGCAAAAGAAAGGGAGTGTATATATACGTCAGTAGGCTTGTGTGAGAGAGACCAAGTGTCATAGCAAGTATGTAGAAGTCAGAGGAAAACTTTGGTGCTATCTTCTTTGACATTACCTACTTTTTAAAAAAAATTAAATTTTATTTTATTTTATTTTACAATATAATTTAGTACTACATATCAGCCACAAATTCCCTTGTTTTCTCCCCTCCCGCAACCCTCCCCTTCCGCCCAGCACACCCCTCATTCCCATCTCCTCCAGGGCAAAGACTCCCCAGAGGATTGAGATCAACCTGGTAGACTCAGTCCAGACAGGTCCAGTCCCCTCCTTCCAGGCTGAGTCCAGCATCCCTGAATAAGCCCCAGGTTTCAAACAGCCAACTCATGCACTAAGCATAGGACCCGGTCCCATTGCCTGGATGCCTCCCAAAAAGATCAAGCCAATCAACTGTCTCACCTATTCAGAGGGCCTAATCCAGTTGGGGGGCCTTCAGCCATTGGTTCATAGTTCATGTGTTTCCATTCTTTTGGCTATTTGTCCCTGTGCTTTATACAACTTTGGTCTCAACAATTCTCACTCATATAAACCTTCCTCTTTCTCGCTAATTGGACTCCCGGAGTTCCACCTGGGGCCTGGCCATGGATCTCTGCATCCAGTTCTCTCAGTCATTGGATGGGGTTTCTAGCACAACAATTAGGGTGTCTGGCTATTCTCTCACCAGAGTAGGTCAGTTCGGGCTTTTGCTCGACCATTGCCAGTAGTCTATTGTGGAGGTATCTTTGTGGATTTCTGTGGGCCTCTCTAGCACTTTGCTTCTTCCTATTCTCATGTGGTCTTCATTTACCATGGTCTCCTATTCCTTGTTCTCCCTTTCTGTTCTTGATCTAGCTGGGATCTCCTGCTCTCCTAAGCTCTCTTTCCCTCGACCCTCACCCTTCATTACCCCCACTCACGTCCAGGCTGTTCATGTAGATCTCATCCATTTCTCCGTCATTGGGTGATCCCCGTGTCTTTCTTGGGGTCCTGTTTTCCAGGTAGCCTCCCTGGTGATGTGAGTAGCAGTCCAGTCATCCTTGTTCCACATCTAGTATCCTCCTATCAGTTAGTACATTCCATGTTTGTCTTTCTAAGTCTGGGTTACCTCACTCAGGATGATTTTTTCTAGATACATCCATTTGCCTGCAAACCTCATGATGTCATTGTTTTTCTCTGCTGAGTAGTATTCCATTGTGTACATGTGCCACAATTTATTTATCCATTCTTCAGTTGAAGGGCATCTAGGTTGTTTCCAGGTTTTGGCTATTACAAACAATGCTGATATGAACATAGCTGAACAAGTGCTCTTGTGGTATGATTCAGCATTTCTCAGGTACATGCCTAAGAGTGGTATAGCTGGATCTTGAGGGAGATTGATTCCCAATTTTCTAAGAAAGTGCCATATTGATTTCCAAAGTGGTTGTACAAGCTTGCATTCCCACCAGGAGTGGAGGGTTTGTATGAGCGAGAATTGTTGAAACCAAGGTTGGATAAAGCACAGGGACAAATAGCCAAACGAATGGAAACACATGAACTATGAACCAAAGGCTGAGGGGCCCCCAACTGGATCAGGTCCTCTGAATAGGTGAGACCGTTGATTGGCTTGATCTGTTTGGGAGGCATCTAGGCAGTGGTACCAGGTCCTGGGCTAATTGCATGAGTTAGCTGTTTGAAACCTGGGACTTATGCAGGGAAGCTTGGCTCAGTCTGGTAGGAGGAGACTGGACCTGCATGGACTGATAAGGTAGATCTCAGTCCTCGGGGGAGGCTTTGCTCTGGAGAAGGTGGGAATGGGGGTTGAGCTGGGGGGAAGGGGAGGGGGCAGGGAGGGGGAGAACAAAGGAATCTGTGGCTGTTATGTAGAACTGAATAGTATTGTAAAATAAAATAAATTTTTTTAAAAAAAAGAGTCCATGAACTACTTGGCGAAGTTTACCCCAATAGCAGCCCCACTTCTCACAGTAATTTTCTGGATTAGTTACTTTTCATTTTGCTGTAACAAAACACCTTAAGGAACGTCCAGCTTTCTTTTGGCTCACAGTCTCAGAGTGCTTTTCAGTCCATCCTGGTGAGGAATGTGTGGGCAGGAGAATGAGGACACTTCTTCCATCCTGGCTGACCTGGAAGCAGCAAATGAGATCAGAAGCAGGGCCTGCTTCCTATGTGTGTCACTTTGGCCTCTGGTTTCTCACCTGGAAAAAGCAAATAACTGATCCAAAAGCCTCATTAAATAGTTGTGAGGATGAAATACATTGTAGGAATTTGAAGAAGTAGGAGAATATGATAAGGAAGCTATACTGATTTCCAACTCTGATTTTCGAATATTTACAATAGTGTAATGGGGAGGGAAAATGGACTGAGGGAGAAAAAGAGAAAGAGGAAGAAGAGAACAACAGAAAGGTAGATGAACTTAAAAGAGCAACTTTCTGTATCTCAATATATCATCTGAAATCTCTCTCAAGGCACCAAATAGACACTTTGTCATCCCACCTTCCACATTTCAGGCCTCTAGGGTGCACTGTGGTTCCAGTGAGAGTACTTCACACACACACACCCACTGCAGAGTGGAGCATGCTGGTGTTGTATGTCCCTTTCACTGTCAGGCCCCCACCCTTTTCTGTCCTATTTTAATCCAACTAAATCATGATGAAGACAGACAAGGACTTCTTGTAACCTGGGCAACTAGCTACCTTTGATGTCAAATGGCTTTTCTACTTTTTTCTATAATTTCATAATCTCCTTTGGCAGAGGAGTTGGGGAAAATAAATAAATAAATCTGTCCCTGAAGGCTGTTGCACTCAGGGCAGGGAATGGAGGGTTATAATATTGGGCGAGTTGATTACACAGTCCTTTCATAGGAAAATCACACCATATTCCAGTAAGTGCAGAAAGGTCCTCCTTACTGTGCAGTTCAAAAGAGCTCTAATACTACCCACACTATAATTACTTTTAACAGGTGTGTGGCAGTCCAATTCATAGCAACAGGGTGATGCTCACTCTAAGTTGTCCCCTAGATTTCAGACAGGCCCTTAAAATGCTACAGAAATGTTCCCTTTCCAAACAATACACCTTCCTCAAAACTATTATATGTAATTAGCTCCCCCATCAACACATCAAGGGTCACCAGAATTGAGGGTTGAAAGAGGCAAGGACCATTCTCATTTGGTCCTCTATTATATTATATTACTGGCATCCAGAGCTGGGAAATGACCTTTTGACATCCTAATGACAGAAGAGAGTTTGGAATACAGGCTTCCTGATTTTCACTATTTTACCAACATACTAGTTTTTTTGTTTGTTTGTTTGTTTTGCTTTTGTTTTACAATGTATTTTACTTATTCCATATTGTTTGTCTTCATTTTCAAATTTCCAAAAATTTAATGAGAGGCACCTAAAAAAAGAATATATTGATATGTTTTTAATAATCAGGCTTGAATTAGAAAGTATTAATATAATAATACTGGGATGTTCTTGGATTATTTAATTTATAGTTTCAAGGCTTTTATGTTAAATATCTTTTTGTTTGTTGATTTGTTGGTAGCTCTTGCAATTGAACTCAGAACACTGTGTATGCTAGAAAAGTCCTCTACCACGAACTATTACACCAACTTAATATTTTCAATTTTCTTAGTGTATTTTTTTAGTCATTTTATACCCAATTAATACTTTAAGGATCTAATACTTTAAACTAGACATATGAGATCCACATAAGAGCCAGCTGAAAATATAATAATGATGATGATAGTAATAAAGAATATTACCCCAACGTGATAAAATATATTTTAAAGTAAAAAAAGGAAAACTAAGATAGTTAATTTCTCAAGAAAATAAGGTTTTTGAATATCTGAAAATGGAGATATTTATTCATATACTGACATGATGAACTAAGGATCTGCTCTTTTGATAATTACTGCACCTGGATGGTAGCACCCAGGACACAATTCCCCACTATTTATACCTCTGCATATGCTTACACTTGGCATCGTAGAAACACTGACTTTAAAAACCCTCAGGTTTTTCTCACCTAGAAGACTTCAAAACAAGTATGCAACACACATACGTGTTTATAAGATAAACTTTCATTTATTGTAGGATTCAAGGTAGGAATTGTTTTTTTTGGGGGGTCTTCCTGTACATTGGACAGAAAGAATTGTGCCATCACACTGTCATATCCTTCTTTAAAAGATGTTGTCTCCAACATGGCAAGCTGTGCTTCCCAAAGTAACTTCTTAGTAACACACTTGATAATGTGCTTCATTATGTCATTTTTAAAACATGCACATTCTTTTTTTTTCTACTTTTTTTGTTTTCTTTTTGCTTTTTATTTGCTTACATTTTTATTAATTAATTCATTAATTAATTATTTTCCCAGTCCAACTATATTTTCCCCTCTTTCCTTCCTCTGCTCCCAGTCCCTCCCACAACCTTCCCTCTTCCAATTCCCACCCATCCACTCCTCCTTTCTACGTTTATCAGCCAGCAATGGCATATCAAGCTGCAATGAGTCTAGGCACCTCCTCTCCTATTAAGGCTGGAATAGGCAACCCAGTAGGAGGAGAGTATCCCCAAAGCAGCTTACAGTGTCAGAGACAGCCTGTGGTCCCACAGTTAGGAGCCCCACAAGAAGACAAAGCTACATAACTGTGACATATATGTAGAGGACCTAGGTCAGTCGTGTGCAAGTTCTCTGGATTGTAGTTCAGTCTCTGTGAGGGCCTATGAGCCCAACTTAGTTTATTTTGTGGGTTTTCTTGTGGTGTCCTTGTCCCCTCTAGCTCTCATAATCCTTCCTCCCCCTCTTCTACAGGATTCCTAGAGGTCTGCCTAATGTTTGACCGTGGGTAGCTACATCTGTTTCCACCTTTTGCTGGGTGAAACCTCTCTGGTGACAATTGGGCTAGGCAACAACCTATGACTAGAGAAGAATATTATTAGAAATCATTTCATTGACTTTTTATTTGCCAGTCATATTTAGTTCTATCCTAGGTCTCTAGCAATGTCAGAGTTGGGCTCCCTCTCATGGTATGCATCTCAAACTAGACCAGTCATTGGTTACCAACTGCCATGACTTCTGTGCCACCTTTACCCCAGCATAACTTGTACGCAGGGAAAATTGTCAATCAAATATTATGGGGATAGATTGGGAACCCGATCCCTTCACTGGAAGTCTTTTATGGTTATAAGAGATGGCCAGTTCAGACTCCATGTTGTCCATAGCTAGGAGTTACATTAAGCCACTATGAAAGGGAAATAGAATAAACATCACAGATGTATGGAGAGAGAGGTCTGGAGGGGGGTTAGGCTTGGGAACAGGAGGGATCGGGTACAGAGTGTACTAGAAAGATAGTAAAGATAACTGGAATCAGGGGCAGCTCTGGGATGAGTTAGAAAGCTAGTGCAATGTAAACTCCTAGGAATCTATGAGGGTGACGCTAACATATACATTTTTATTCTTAGTTTTTATTTGTCCTTTCTCCATTTCTCTGTCCTCTGCACATCTGTCCCTACTTCTGGTCCTCTTCCTTCTTAACAAAATACTCTCCTACCTTTATATCATGTGTACTCCATTACCCTACCATAACTTTTTTCCCTCCCCTCTTGTACCTGTGTTTGTATTTATATGCCCTACATAAGTATATATCATAATCATACACATGTACAGAGAGACACAGAGGGCCAGGGCAGGATCTGGATTTTATATAGGATGATAGAACACATTTGTCTCTCTAAGTCTATCTTATTTCACTTAACATAAGAACGTCTAGGTTTACTCCTCACTTTATAGAAATGAAAGTAGAAAGGTCATCGGCCTCTATGATTTGTGTGAGACAACACATCCATCCATCCATACATCCATCCATACCATCCATACATACATACATATATACATCTGTCCATCCATCTAGTAAGGAGTGAAGACTTAGACTAAGTTTCATAACCTTGGATTGCCCCAGACTTGTAAAAAAAAATACACAAGTAAAAAGCAAATAAGCCTCTCACAAATCCAAAATATTGAAGGGAATAAAAAAATATGCTATAGTGATGGATTGCAAATGAGGTCCACATAGACCTGTCCTTTTCTATGGGAAAGTGGTATTATCATATTTTACCATCCGAAGCTCCATTCTGACTCCATGTTCCTATACTATATTAAACCCATTCACAGGCAGAAAGCTATTTCCCCTCCTAATGCAAGTTCATAACAGAACAATCAACAGGCATTTGTTGTAGTTGGTGGCAAACAAGGGCTATCTGTTGACATTTTAGTGTTATTTTATGTACTCTGTGTGTCTGTGAGTTTATGCAATTTTTTTACATTAATTTCTCCCTTAAATATATCTGCCAGCCCACTACATAATTGGATTTTCTTTTGTTATAAGAAGTGAACATAAATTACCCCTGTTGGGTGTAGATTAGGTTACAGAATTTCTTCTCTTCTGTCACTGTCAAACCCAGGGTGTCAGAGAGCTTTAATATTTAATGTAGACCTAATTAGTCTCAGCCGGGCCCAGGGCACTTAGCAAAACCTGACACCAGCCACAAAGTCAAGTTCATTTAGAGAGCATAATTACTAGTTATTTCCATAGCGAAATAAATGCCCCTATTAGAGAAGACTTCCTCATCACCACCCCAGTTTTATAAGTAAATTGAAAACTAAGAAAGAACAAAAAACCTTTGAGTCCTGGCAATTGTGTACAAAGATCACACAATTTGGATCTGAATCAGACATTTCTGAGATAAAGAACTTGCAAATATATAAAAATAGAACCAGAGGTGATTGGATAAGTCTGGATGTGATGGATCTATAATAGAAAGTTAGATTCCCAAAGATAACTTGCTTTGTGAGACTAGTGTTCTGAGAATAAGCTTTCATATATGTATAAACAGCTATTCAGAAAATGTATATTGAAGTCCTATTGCAAGCAGGCATCACACTAGGTCCTGGAGTCACAGTGAGGAAGGGAAACATTTGCCTTCCCTGGGGCATGTATGGTGTGGCAGCAGAAACCAAACAAATTAAACAAATCTCATTTAATTTGCTTTTTACAAGTTCTGGTTACTGCTTCAGTGCAGAACCAGGTGATGGTATGAAAGCATGGCTACCTGACCCAGACTGGGATTTCAAAATCTCTCACCAGAGAAAAAATATTTTAGCTAATATTCAGAAGAGGAAATATAAACATGAACAAGATTGTGTGTGTGTGTGTGTGTGTGTGTGTGTGTGTGTGTGTGTGTGTGTGTGTGTGCAGAGTCCAAACTCCTGAGCTGAAAAGAAGCCAAGAATGTACATGAAAAATAAGGGCCCAGGTGAAAACTTCCCATGAGCCTCTGGCCTAAAAGGGTATGCTAGAGAGGTGAGAATAGAAACAGACAAAACCACCCTTCAGTAGCCAAGGTAAGAAACCTAAATAATCAACAGTGAAATTAGTTTCACAGTATTTATTTCAACAAAAGGCCACCTGTCTTCCCCTGAAATTGGTGCACCTCACATGTTTTCTTCATCGAATAAATGAATCAAACTGAATGAATGTTGAGTGAGAGTTGCATAGTTATAAACCCCAGCTGCCATGACTGTTTCCATGTTTACTTCATCTGATGAAGGGACAAAATCTTCATTTTTATCTTAAATATACCATTACCTAAGCTATTTACCCCATCTATGCTGTATGTGTGTACTGTACATATGCATTTATTTAACTTATAGTTACATATTTTTATAAATTACAAATATAGGTTTATATAATTTTATGTATCTACAACAAATTCTAGGGCTCATATATGAAAGAAAACATACGATACTTCTGTATTATGTTTCTATCATCTATTTTAAGTCTCATGAGCTTTTATGATGATTTTGAGTCCCTACCACAAATTTGATTACTTGGCTATTTGTAATCCCCTCTCTAGTCGACTCATTCTGTCTGGTATAGCCTTCTTCTCTACATAAAACACACATCTCAGGAATGTGAAGCTCTTAGGTTTTATTAGTGAAACAAAGGAAGCCATCATGCAATGCAAAAAAAAAATATTTCTGTGATAAACTTCCTGCTGCATAGTTTCCCAAGTTAAGCAACAATTCCCAAGTCAGCATGGAAGTCTACCTTTCGCGATCATCATGTGTCTTGAGTTGTAGATTAAATGTGACTTATACTTACAACTCTATTGTAATTCTGCCCATTACCTATTCATTCTCTATTTTTATTTTATTAGAGATATTAATAGCTATATAAAATTATCTCTTAATGTGATTCTAACTGCAAAACAACGTAATATCTATAAAGAGTATTGCATTTCTTATATTTTCAAACATGCTTTTGAACATGTGTTGACATAATCATCAATAATATGAACACTAAAAAAATCTCAGTGCTTCAAGCTTTAAACATTGTTTCTAACTCACAAAGATGTGACATTTTTTCCATTTCTTTTTTTGTGGGTTTTTTAAAATTTTATTTTATAATTTAATTTAATTTTACATATCAGCCACGGATTCTCTTGTTCTCCCCCCTCCCGCCCCCCCTTCCTACCCCCCAGCACACCCACCCCCCAATTCCATCTCCTCCATGGCAAAGACTCTCCTGAAGATTGAGTTTAACATGGTAGATTCAGTCCAGGCTGAGCCAAGTGTCCTTGTATAAGCCCCAGGTTCCAAACAGCCAGCACATGCACGGAGGATAGACCTGGTCCCACTGCCTGGATGCCTCCCAAACAGATCAAGCTAATCAACTGTCTCACTTATCCAGAGGGCCTGATCCAGTTGGGGACTCCTCAGCTATTGGTTCATAGTTTATGTGTTTCCATTCTTTTGGCTATTTGTCCCTGTGCTTTTTCCAACCTTGGTCTCAACAATTCTCGCTCATACAAACCCTCCTCTTTCTCGCCAATTGGACTCCTGGAGCTCCATCTGGGGCCTGGCCATGGATCTCTGCATCCAGTTCCCTCAGTCATTGGATGAGGTTTCTAGAACGACAGTTAGGTTGTTTGGTCATCCTATCACCAGAGTAGGTCAGTTCGGGCTATCTCTGGACCATTGCCAGTAGTCTATTGTGTAGGTATCTTTGTGGATTTCTATGGACCTAGCACTTTGCTTCTTCCTATTCTCATGTGGTCTTCATTTATCATGGTCTCTTATTGCTTTTTCTCCCTCTCTGTTCTTGATCCAACTGGGATCTCCTGCTCCCCTAAGCTCTCTTTCCCACAACCCTTGCCCTTCATTACCACCACTCACGTCCAGGTTGTTCATGTAGATCTCATCCATTTCTCTGTCATTGGGCGATCCCTGTGTCTTTCTTGGGGTCTTGTTTTCTAGGTAGCCTCCCTGGAGTTGTGATTAGCAGTCTAGTCATCTTTGTTTTACATCTAGTATCCTCCTATGAGTGAGTACATACCATGTTTGTCTTTCTGAGTCTGGGTTACCTCACTCAGGATTACAGCTAACTTCTCTCACCATCTTTTTTTTTTTTCATTTTTTAAATTTATTTATTAAATTTAATTTTACATATCAGCCATGGATTCCCTTGTTCTCCCCCCTCCCACCCCACCCCCACCTCCCGCCTTCCCCCCAGCCCACCCCCATTCCCATCTCCTCCAGGGCAACGACTCCCCCGAGAATTAAGTTCAACCTGGTAGATTCAGTCCAGGCAGGTCCAGTCCCTTTCTCCCAGGCTGAGTTGAGTGTCCCTGTATAAGTCCAAGGTTCCAAACTGCAGTTCATGCACTGGGGACAGGACCCAGTCCCACTGTCTGGATGCCTCCCAAGCAGATCAAGCTAATCAACTGTCTTATTTATCCAGAGGGCCTGATCCAGTTGGGGGCTCCTCAGCTATTAGTTCATAGTTCATGTGTTTCCATTCTTTTGGCTATTTGTCCCTGTGCTTTTTCCAACCTTGGTCTCAACAATTCTCGCTCATACAAACCCTCTTTCTCACCAATTGAGAATAAGGAATAGGAGACCATGGTAAATAAAGACCACATGAGAAAAGGAGGAAACAAAGTGCTAGGGAGGCCCACAGAAATCCACAAAGATACCCCCACAATAGACAGCTGGCAGTGGTCGAGAGACAGCCCGAACTGACCTACTGATCTGGTGATGGGATGGCCAAACACCCTAATAGTCATGCTAGAAACCCCGTCCAATGACTGAGGGAACTGGATGCAGACATCCACGGCTAGGCCCCTGGTAGAGCACTGGGAGTCTAATTAGTGAGAAAGAGGAGGGTTTATATGAGCAAGAATTGTTGAAACCAAGGTTGGATAAAGCACAGGGACAAATAGCCAAACGAATGGAAACACATGAACTATGAACCAAAGGCTGAGGGGCCCCCAACTGGATCAGGCCCTCTGAATAGATCTCTGAAGTTTTCAAAGGCTACCTGGCCAAACATCCTAATTGTCATGCTAGAAACCCCATCCAATGACTGAGGGAACCGGATGCAGAGATCCACGGTCAGGCCCCAGGTGAGCTCCAGGAGTTCTCTCACCATCTTAAAGTTAATTCTTAATAATCATCTTTAAGTTAATTCCCATATCTGTAAGATATAGGGCCAGGTTATTTGTTTATGAATACTTAGCTATCTGCAATTTATGCTGTTAGAAAAATGAATTTGGTTATGTTGATGGGCCACCAATTAAAATTCTTTCACCTAAATATTAATATATTTACTCTCATAGGTAGCATCATTATCAAACAATATAAGCATTGCTCAATGATGAAAAATCTAGTGTATTATGATTATGTCTACATGTTGTTTATGTGTGCACATATGTGCACATATATCTTTTCTTGAAATTAACTATTGGTTCACATCTTAGTTTAATTTTTTTTCAAATATGACTACAGTAATTACATTATTTCTATCACTACTTCTCCACCCTCCAATTACTCTCATGTGTCCCATTTCTTCTCAAATTAATGATGTCTTATTCACTAATTATTATATATAATACACAAGCATACACACACACATACACACACACACATAAACACAAACACACATATAAACATCTGAATCCATTTAATGTTGTTTCTATGTATAGGTGTTTAGAGTTGACCAGGATTGGATTAGCTAGCAGAGGCTCATTCCTGCAGAAGACTGTTCTCTGTCTCTCATCAGCCATTGATTGCCTGTAGTTCTTTATCTTCAGATAGAATTTTTGGAGATTTTCCACATCAATGTTGACTTGTCCACTGGTATGTTAAATGTGCTTGGCCTTCTTTAGGCAACCATACTTTTGACACTTCATTCGTGCAGCTCTCTGTCATATATAGAACATAATATCTCAAAGCAGACAAAGATAAATATAAAATTTCATAACTGCTCAATGCAAAGAACAACCTACTGTAGAGAACACTCAATGAAGCATATAAACACAATCCCTATACCTAAGGCTCAGGGAAAATAAATTGATTTTATTTTTGTTGTTGTTTCATTCTTTTTCTGTTGTTGTTGTTGTTTATTGGCATACTTCCTTGTGTCCTTATAATTAATTTGCTTCCAAATGTTTTTCTTCACTCATGTTAATATGTAACTCCTTTCTTTGTCCTTGTCTTGAATCTCTCATTATCAATTCTTCTGGAACAGAGGCAGTTCGAAGTTTTAGCTTAAGACTTTTAGCCATAGATATCCTTATGTGTTGGTGGACTGACTTTTAACTCGAATCTTTCTTCTTCTGGCATCATGTTTTCATGCAGTTGACACTCATCCTCAAATATCTTTATATAGTTATTTTGGAGCTTGTTTTTTCTGTCTTTGCATGGCTGAAATGCCATTCATATTAAATAATGGTATGTGTAAAAAAACTACAGATTGGATACTACACTCTCAGAATGTCTAGGACATTTTTTTTCATTGTCTTGAAGAATCTGTGGTTATTTTTAGGTAACCTTATGGCATTCTAATGTTTAAACCTTTGTGTATGGTATATTTGATATCTTTTAAATGTTTTTACTAATAATTGATGTTTTGGTTATGCTTTGAAACTTTATAATGTATGTTGGTGCTGATAGATTGAGTTCCTCATGCATTCCTTACTGAATGATTCTTTTGATAAATTTCTTTTAATTTTCTTGTTATTTGTAATTTGATTAAGCCATGTGTTAGACTACTCATATTAATCTTCTATTCCATATTTTGGTTCCTAGATTGTATATTTTTTCTTATTTTCTAGGAGATTTTCTCCATCTAATGTTGTGTTCTGTTGTTCCTAATAATTATGTTTTCAATTTTTATTAGAGTCTATATAACATTTTTACAAAATCTTTTCTTTTTAAACAACTTCATTTTTGCCAGCTAATAAGTCTATTTTCTCATTTTACTTTTTGTCATCTATATTATTTATACTTTATTTTTTTGCATTGTTATGAACTTCAGTTTTGCATACTCTCCATATTATCCATATTATCCATTCATCTGTCAACCCATCTATTCATCTTAGGCTTCCTCAAAATATCTATAAATGTGTAATTTGTCAAAGATGCTTTACCTTAAGGTAGATTATACCATTTCCTATAATTGAGTTATTAGACATCTGCTTAGACAAATCTTTTAAGATCAGTGATAAGTATCTGTGGCACGGGTTTTGTTTCTAGTATTTAGAAGCCAAGTAGTAAGATGCTTCTAGCCAACACCTCTCTCTCTCTCTCTCTCTCTCTCTCTCTCTCTCTCTCTCTCTCTCTCTCTCTCTCATTCTCCTTCCCTTCCTTCCTTCCCTCCCTCCCTCTGTGTGTGTTACTCTTTCAACCTCACTCTTTCTAATATCCCAAAGATTATATATTATTCTTCTGATTCAGTCTTCCAAGGTGTAAAATCTCTTATTTTATTTTGGGGAAAGTATGACAGATACCTGATTGCCTCCTTTCTTTGGAGGGGACATTCTAAGTATCTAGGTTTATTTTTGTGATTTTTAATTAATTAAACATATTCATTTAATTTATATTCCAACCACAGTTTCCCCCTCCCTCCTCTCCCCTCATCCCTTCCCTTTACCTCCCTTCTGCCCCCACCCCAATCCACTCTTGCTCTTTTTCTGTTCAGAAAGTGACAGGCCTCCCCTGGGTACCAACAAAGCACAACATATCAAGTTGAGGTAGCACTAAGCACTTCCCTTATCTTAAAGCTGGTAAAGCCAACCCATTATTTGGAATAGGTTCCCAAAAGCCAACCAAAGCATTAGGGATAGTCCCTGCTCCCATTGCCAGGAGTCCCACAAGTAGACTAAGGTACACAACTGCCACACATATGCAGATGACCTAGGTTATTCTTTGACAGGTTCCCTGGCTGTCAGTTCAGACTCTGTGAGTTCCTATAAGTCCAGGTTAGTTGTTTCTGTGGTTTTTCTTGTGATGCCCTTTATGCCTCTGGCTCTTACAATCCTTCCTTCCTCTCTTCAGCAAAATTCCCCTTCCAGAAGCTCAGTCCAATGCTTGCCTGTGGGTCTCTGCATCTGTTTCCATAGTTACTCGATGAAGACCCTTTGATGACCACTGGGATAACCAGCAATCTATGAGTATAGCAGAATATCATTAGGCATTATTATATTGACATTTTTTTCCAGTCATGTTTGGTTCTACCCTAGGTCTCTGGGCTATCTAGCCTCTGGATTCTGGCACTCCAGGAAATGTCAGAGGTGGACTCACTCCCACTCCCACTCTCAGGGTAGATAGGTCTAAGGCTGTATCGTTCATTGGTTGGCCACTCCCACAATCTCCATGTCACCCTTATCCTGCACTTCCCATAGGCAGGACAAACTGTAGGTAAAAGGCTGTGTGCCTGGGCCTGCCTCCCAACTCCTCCACTGCCAAGTCACAGGAGATGGCTAGTTCAGGCTACACATTCACCATTGCTAGGAAGCTTAGCTGGGGTCATCCTTGTAGATTCCTGGGAGTTTCCCTTGCACCAGGTTTCTAACCTACTCGAAATGCCCCCTCTTTCCATTCATCTCTTTCACTATTCTCCCCCTTCATCCATCCTCAATGCAATCCCTCATGTTCCCATCTCCACCTCCTCAGTCCAGTCAGTCACAAGATCTCTTCTGTTTCCCCTTCCCTGAGAGATCCATGCATCCTCCCTCGAGACTTCCTTGTTATCTAGCCTCTCAGAGTCTGTGGGTTGTAGCATGGTTATCCTCAATGCACATTTTAAGAAACATAAAACAATAAATATTTATATTATTTATTTTTATTCATTTTACATACCAATCAGAGATCCCTCTCTCATCCCTTCTCCAGCCCTCCCTCGCCTCCCTCCTACCCCTCATCCCCTCCTTCAACAGGGGAAGTTCTCCCATGGGGGGACAGCTAAGCCTGGTACATTCAGGTGAGGCAGGACCAAGCCCCTCCCTGATTTATCAGGGTTGAGCAAGGTATCTGATCATAGGTAATGCGATCCAGAAAGCCAACTCATGCACTAGATCCTGATCACACTGCCAGGGGCCCTTCAAACAGACCCAGCTACACAACTGTCACCAATATGTAGAGGGTCTAGTCCAGTTCCATGCAGGTTCCACAGCTGTCAGTCTAAATTTCCTGAATTCCTTTGAGCTTGGTTCAGTTGTCTCTGTAGACTTCCCTATCATGGTCTTGACCCCCACTCCCTTGCTCATAAAATCCCTCTTCTCTCTCTTCCACTGAACTCCTGGGAACTCATCCTGGTGCATGGTTTTGGATCTCTGCATCTGCTTCCGTCAGTTACTGGATGACAAGTGTGTTCTTTCCAAAAGACTTCAAGCTTAGCAGAACAGTGTGAAAGGAAAGAGGAGCTACCTGTGTCCAAGCACTGGGGAGCTTTAAATGATTTTTCAATGCATTTGGATGACTGCCCTCATCAATTCAATTTTCTATTTCCTAATGAAATAGAATTCCTCCCTTTTAGCATCAGACATGTGAATGTTTATATATACACATGTGTGTAAATACCCACAGGTATACTGTTTTCTAGATTTTCATATTCTCAACATATTCATGAAGCAATAGAAGGAAACGGAACCACAGCTTAGAAAAACAGCGGAGGGAAATGATATTTCAATTGTCTTAACAGGAATCAGCAGACCAAATATATGTAGAGAATCTGAGGCCCCAAAGACTACAAACTATGTTAGGACTGTCACCAGAAGCCATCCAGGCATTCCCAGGGATAATTCAGAAGTGATTTCTACCTTGAATGAAGAAAATCTTCTCATCCCTTGGAAAGAATAAGGCTTTAAAACATGCAGATGAGATGAGTTTTTTTGATGTGGATTCTACAGGAAAGTAACACGGAATTCAGAATTTGGAGGAGGAAAAAAAAAGAGGGTGGGAGTAATTATCAGTAATTGGAAAGAAAACAAAGGACATGATGCTATGAGTATATATATTTACTCACCCGATAATTTGATGCTCACAATGACTTGAGAGAAGTTGAGTAGATTTTGCTGTTACTTGCCATCACAGATTAAAAACAATACATTGCTGAAAAGTGAAGTGAGTGCAAGGCCACATAAGCAGAGAATTACTGAGCCTGAATCATAATCCTGTGTCTTAGATGTGTCTTCTAGAATTTACCTATTTTTTTCACACTCTTTTATCTGCCCGAGAGACCTAAGGGAGTTGGCTTGAGCTGCTGGGACTCAGAAACAATAGTCTCACCTCAGTGTTATGCTAGCCATGGTAGTTGACAGACAATTTAGAAATATCTAAAAAGAAATAAAATTGTCCTGAGACTACAACTGGAGTTTGTCTGAGTCCTACAAGCTCATATTCCTTCATCTCCCTCATAACAGGAAACAAAGGGTTAAAGGGGGCAGAAGTGAGGAGAATTGACATGTGGACCTATTGGTCTTTCCCCAGGCCATCTGGGAACTTAAATAGCCAACAGTTAATTAAAAATAAACTGACACTTTACTTTAAGGATAGTTTTAATAACCATTTATAAATGTTACATTAAAAATTCATACACTGTTATCAACTCCTAAGGAGTTACAGCACAATGAAGGTGTTATGAATGTTTTATAGGTTCTGGGAGAAAGCTCTTCCTGTAGAGATATTTTCAGGAGATTGTTTTTCTTTTCTGGGCCACATCTGAAGTACTTAAGACAACATAAGCTCATGGAATAAAAACAGTTCCCAAAGACCATGTAGGGATCATCACCTCACGTTTGTAACTGGACTCAGCTCTTTCCTTGGGCATCTAAGACCTTTCCAGCAGTGTTTGCTCCCAATCCTGAATGCTACAGTAAGGGAAAACAAGTGGCTTCAAGTGACATGTCAATTTATTTCCCCCAAAGATGTTGCCTGGAATTTGACAGCAAAATGGGCAGAAGTGGAAGGTATGTTAACATATCAAATGGGAATTTATCATAGCTAGGGGATGGGGTTTTGGATTCTTCTATAAAGGATGTTGAACATATGGTCCACTGGTTGGCTCCAGTAAAGAATAGTTATGCGTGCAGTCCCACATAAATCACAAACTTACATAAAACATTGTATATATATACTTTTTCTGCACCTACAGTGCGTTCCTCAAGCATGGATTTTATAGAACGGCAATATCCAAAGGTGGGAAGTGTCTGCCAGCTAAACAATGTTATACATTCTGCTTTACCACAAAACACCAGATTCTGCATTACTTTGTCACATCTGGCAATCTGTTTATTATCACAATTCATAGTAGGAACTTAGGCACTGTTGCTTTGGGTATGCATGTCTTTCGTTGACAAACAGCAGTTGAGCAGAAGTAAGGCTCAGAATAGGAGGCAGGTCTCTTCCAGCTGCTGCCTCTTATTTCTCCCAGTAAGAGCCATGAAGCTTTGTATATTGAAAGGGCAGGAGAGGATGCCAAATTGTCTGGTTCGCAGTTAACAATTGGAAAGTAAATTTCCTTTCTCAGGGACCAAGAATTACAAAATGTACCTTTTAAGAGTTTCAAGACTGTGACTTGGTACCAATTCATGATTGAATTTTAAAGCCCTAGAGGATTCCCTCCAGAAGAAATCCAGATGCCAAAGTAAAACCAGAGAAGCAGAAATAAAAATAAATGGTGCATTTGTTTTGATTTTCTTTTTTTTTTCATTTCCTTATAGATTCATAAGTAGAGTGCAGTGTTAGTTTAATTTCTGTATTCCTTGACACACTGACACAGAACTTCTGGAGAATAGAATTATTCTAGTACAGAGGTCATTCTGAATGTTTAAAACATCAAAAAATTCTGCCAGAGCAGGACCATATCACAGGCTTTAGTGGCAAAAGCTTATTAGGATGTAACATGAAGAGTTATTTTAAGCCAACTTTAGTTTATAGTTGAGTCATCATTGTAGTCTTAGATTTAACTTTACTTCATTGAGAATAACTATGTCCCACTCCTTGTCGTCATTCCACTATCAGAGTGGAGTGTGTGTGTGTGTGTGTGTGTGTGTGTGTGTGTGTGTGTGTGTAACTGTGCATATGTATCTATATATCTTTTCCCATTTGTTGATCATGATATAATATTAAAATATCATTATGATCATGTTTTGCTGGACTCATGCATTTCAGAATCTTGATTTTTTTTCCTCTTCATTTTTGTACTGGATTTCTTATATAAGTATTATTCATTTTTGTACATGTTGTTAGTTGTTTTTACTCTTTTTGGGGGGCCCACCACCCAGCTCCCAAATACATCACACACAGAGCATTATTCTTAATTATGAATGCCCAGCCTTAGCTTAGCTTAGTTTCTAGCCAGATTTCCTTAACTTACCTTATCCTGTCTATCTTTTGCCTCTGGGCTTTTCCCATTCTTCTACTTCTTTAAATCTTATTCTTACTCCGTGGCTTGTAGGTTGTGTAGCTGGGTGAGTGGCCCCTGGTGTCTTCCTCCTTCTCTGGATGCTAGATCTCAATTCACTGTTCCCAGATTTCTCCTTCTATGCTCTGCCTGCCAAGCCTACCTATTCTTCTTTTGCTTCACTATTGGCCATTCAGCTTTATATTAGACCATCAAGTGTGTTAGACAGGTACGGTAACACAGCTTCACAGAGTAAAACAAATGCAACATAAACAAAAGTAACACACCTTAAAATAATATTATACTACATGTACATCGAAAATTCACATCAATATCAGGTTATATAAAAGTCTTCTACATTAATTTCTTCTAGTAAAAACAAAATGCCTGAAAAGCTGAGGAGTTACATGATGGAGAAGAAACCAGAATAAGAAAAAATGAGAAAATCAGATATTCAAAATAATGATACAAGAACAAGAGCCCCTTTGTATGTGCAAGAGTATCTGAAGGGATCAGAGAAGCACTAGGTTAAGAGAGAAAATAAGAGAAGAAAATGTATCAGAGATGGGAAGCAAACATACTTAAAACAATTCACAATTTTTATAGGTTACACACTTAATAGTTGTTAGAACAGCAGCTCTGGAAGCCATTAGCTTGTTATAGTTCAAAGATTGCTGGACGCCACCCTGCATTGTCATGTTTACATCTCTCTTTCATTTTTTTTTCCCCAAGATATTGAGAAAAGTATAAAACCTTCCAACAAATAAACAAGCAAACAAAAAATCCACATGAAAAATAACAATAGGTAATATTTCTTTCATATTATTGGGAAAATCAAATGCATTTATGATAATAACTTATGTTATGATAATAACAGCAGCAGTTTACAACCTGTATCTTTCCTATGTGAACATGCTAACTTCTCTCTAAAAATACATGTGAGTATAGCTCAAATTATACTCAGAGAAACAAAAGCAAAGAACAGTAGAAAAGAGTCAGGTCCATCCTCCACTGTTCATTGCTTGTTTTCCCCTCCACCCTTTACTTCTGAGACTTCTACCTATAAAGCTGATTTTCCCATTGCAATCCACAGGCTGTTACTTTGTTCTTTTCAAATCTATATCAGGGAGGCCAAATTCACTAAATCATGCACAAGAGGGATTATGTCAGTCAGAGCTTCAAAAACTTTGTTGCATTTGTTTCATCTTTCCTTCAAGCAGACTGGATCAGATTCCCACTGTGCCTCAGCCTTATCAGTGATCATGTCTGCCATGGATTTGCAGGCAAAATGGAATTTTTTTAAGTGATTACTGTTGACTGCATTCTTACAATCCTCACCACATATTGGATTATTGTCTTTCCTATGAACCCTTTGAGTTCCATCCATCCTGCACTTTCTCACATTGCAGACTATGTAAATCTATTCTATATCTGTATCTCCATATAACTTTACAAACAGTAAACAGACTCTAGCACTCTATAATCCAGTGCTTTTTGTTCAATAGGAAAGAATACATAACTTGTATTGGAGGTAGGCTGAATCTCTTCCTGATTCATGCAAGTAACTTGCTGTTGTCTGTGTGCAGGGAATTGAATAATCATTTCTTCTGGCTGGCTGTTCTCTATATACTAAGTTAGTAGAGATACAGGGTAATCTAAGATTCTTTTTTCATTCACACACAGCAAAATGCTTTGAGTGACAATTGATAGAATTCTTCTTGTAGAAGGAAGAAAAGGCCTTGAAATAAGCACTGCAAATCTTAATAAAATTCAGATAACTGTATCATGGTATAGGCTAAAGCCACACACTCACTCATTTATCCTTTCATCAAAAATGTATAAATTGAGCACCTGTTCTGTGTCTCTCACTGACGTAGGGCCTAGGGAATTCAGTGGGGAAAATGTAAATAAGAGTAATCCTTTTCTCATGGAACTTCTACTCCAGGTGGAAGAGAACCAATACCTTAACTGGCCAAAGCAGAGAATTCAGACAATCAGAAATTCTAATGATATATGAAAATAGAGTGAAGTTGGGCAGTGGATAGCCTTCAATTTCAGGTCCTTCGTTTATTTGCTTGTTTTTTTTTTTTAATTGGCTTTTTCATATTTTTATTTAATTTGTTTTTATTAGGGTTTTTTTATTCATTTACATGCCAATCACGGATTCCCCCTTTTCCCTCCTCCTGCCCCTCCAGCCTCCCCTCCCCCAACCCACCCTCCATTCCCTCCTACAAAAAGGTAAGGCATCCCTTGGGGAGTCAGCAGAGCCTGGTACATTCTGTAGAGGTGGGTCCAAGCCCCTCCCCCTGCCTCAAGGCTGTGCAAGCTGTCCCAGCATAGGTAGTGGGCTCCACAAACTCTGTTCATTCACCAGGGATGGATCCTGATCCCAGGATGACCCTTAAGCAGATCAAGCTACACAACTGTCTCGCTATGTAGAGGGCCTGGTCGAGTCCTATGCTGGCTCCACAGCTGATGATCTAAATTTCATGAGTACCCACTAGTTTGGTTTGGTTGTCTCTGTATGTTTCCCCATCATGATATTGATGCCCCTTGCTCATAGAATCCCTCTTCTCTCTCTTTGACTGGATTCCTGGTGTGTAGAGGGTGCCTGAGATAACTTACCCCAATAATCGAGTGGGTGAGTACCTAATTGTGATCATAGAACCTTTCTCCAGTAACTGATGGAAGCAGATGCAGAGATCCATAGTAAAATACCAGATCCTTTGTTTACTTTGTGATAACCTGTGCCAATTCTGAAATCATGTGATGGGACACGGGTTGATGGAAAACTTCATAACCAAAGGAGCAATGAAGGCGAGGAACATATCTAGTAGAGATGCAATGTCTGAAGATGATTACAAATAGAGCTGTGGAGACAGAAGAGAACATGGTACCTTCATGATTTGAAATACAGTACTCAGAGTCAGGTTGATATTTGCTAGATTCTGGAGTTTGAAGGCTTCCTTAAACTCTGTGAGTGCTGATTCCTTCATTTATAGAACAAAATTCTATGTACACCATTACTCTGAAATATTATTTACAGGATCAGATTTACACTAACACTGTACCCAATATTCAGTTACTCACTAAATGTTAGCAACTTATTTTAGTGCTGTTTCTTGTTGTTAGTTGAGAATTTAACTTAGAATTAGGAAGGAAATTTTGGCAGATGAGATGGAACTGGACAAGAATTTTCATGTAATGTCCTCCTACCTCTGAAAGAGGCCTTAGGGGTTGTGCCTTGTTGTACTAAAAGAAAGAAATCATCTACTGAAATGGGAGTTGGCTTTATATCACACTTATGTTTTATTGTTTTTTATGAATCATAAAAATTAGAATACATTTTAATAATTATCTCTATCCATTCTTTAGTAAAACGTCACATGGAGAGGGTACACTGAAGAGTCTTATAAATTGTGATAAAATAAACTAAAAACAGTTTCAAATCTCAACTCATGGTTATCCTGAAAGAACAGCAAACCCAAGAACTTAATAGTTTTCTATTTTGAATTGTAAACTTCTTTCTAGTAAACGCACATGGATTCTATTGAGAGGTCTACAGAAAAAGAATACTTAGTCTCACCCCAGTAATAAATCATTATATGTAGAAAATATTGTGAACACAAAGTAGCTATAGACAAAGAATTTATGATGCAAAAAGTTTGAAGATTTTAGATCCAATTCTTGTTCTAAATATTATTAATACTATAAAGTAGACAGAAACTTCATATGTTTTACATTTATAAATATGGTAATTTGTGAAACCACTTTAGCTCTATATTTGCTTAGGAAATATCCATAAAGGAATAAATCATTTAAATTTCACCTAGTAAGTTACATTGTATGTTTTTCCATTTTGTTTCCCAATGCCCTACACCCAACACTGCTTGTCCACCACCTATGGGAGGTGGCTCATTTCCTGAGTTCAGTCTGATCAACTGATGGAGAACACAGGCCCCTTACATCATGTTTAAATGAAATAATTACCACTGTTCTATGAGAAGTGGATTCTAGTCTCAATTTCATATGCTTCTTTTACTATACCATGTCTGAGATTTACATTATATCTTATCTACCTCTTCTTTTTTTTTCAAACTTAATATTGCAAAGTTCCCAGACTTACTCATATATTATCAGTAACACAACCTTGAAATTATTAACTAACTCTATGATTTATAATTGGTGTAAATAACTTTAAAAACTGAGGTTTTAAAATTTATTCCTTTGACTTAATCCAGCTTTAGTGTATTCAGACAAAAAAAAAGTTTTTGTTCATGTTTCAAGTGTTCCTCAAGTCAGCTAAGGGCTCAGGTTCATGCCATTCTGTCTCTGCCATGTGATTTGATGGAGGAGTTTTCCCCTGAGATTTTCAGACAGTGCAGGGCTCTAAAATCTGCTGCCTGGACACAATGTAGGTCATCCCCATGGTATTTGAACAGCAAAACCAAATCAGATGGCCACAGGCAACTTCATAGCTGAATACTAGTGTTAGAACGATAATGCAAATTGAGACAGACAAGAAAGGGAGACTGATGATTAGGAGAGTTTTGGGTATGTAATTCAAGGGGTGAAAGTACACCATTCAGGAGTATCTGATTCACCACAAGAGAGGACAGTGATGTGTGAAGAGATTGACCAAGGACATAGTAGTAATTGTAAACAATAGCATTATAAACTTCTGAAAACATGACAAGACCTCAGTCTCATTAGAATCAGGTTCAAATTTTTCTAAGTTTCAAGAAGTTTTTCTGTGCCTCTGTAATCTTGAGAAACCAGTTTATGGAAATAATAAAATATATATGTACATATATAACATTTAAACACATATATGTATATATACATGTGTATATATATACACATACACACATCTACATACATACATTTATATATGTGTGTGTGTGTGTGTGTGTGTGTGTGTGTGTGTGTGTGTGTGTGTATTTAATAAAAAGATTTGGGCCCCACTCACAGATAATATGCCTCATATTTCCCACTTGGAATTTGTCTTTCTTCTTGAGTTTTAAGAGTAACAAGGATCCCATGAAATTCAACAAAAGTCGAGCCTCCTCCCTAGAAGTCAGGTACCACTGTTCAGAAGCATGACCACTCAGTCTTAGTAATGAAAATCCCCAGCTCCACATGGAATGTCAATCAAGTGCTGATCCGTGCCCCTAGAGAGGTTCTTGGTTCTAGGGTCTTTGAGCAAGGGTAATTCTGTACTCTTAGTGCTGAATCTCGGGATCTTTGGTTTAATCTTTTAGGCTCATTTGTCTTAGACTTTGCTTCTTTCATTTCTGTATAAATCTATGCCTTAGAAACTAGCCAACTCAGCAATAGCAAATGATACCCGAGTTATATTTGTGTTGTGTTCCAACTCAAACCCATTGTCTCCTTTTTTATTTTTTATTTTATTTAGTTCCTTAGTGTGTGTCATGGCTTGCATGTGGCAGTCAGAGGACTACTTGAGGTAATGGTTGTTCTCCTTCCACTATCATTAACGCCATAAACAGTATCAAATAATAGAAATAAAATATCTACTTGTACATTCATTTAATAAATTTCTGTGTATATTTGATACTCAAAGTTACTTTCCTAATACTAAAATCACTCACTACATTTTTATGTGAATACTGAGAAATGAACTCAGGCTCCTTTATCCTCTAAGATACTTTGCAGGTCATTCTCTCCGTTTTCCAAAGTTTTCTTGCCAACATGGTCTCAGCTGCATTACTGTCTAATACAGGAAATCTACAAAGTTTTATGGTATCACTTTCTAGATAATAACTTTGGGTACTGCCTTCTAAAGGCTGCTGACATTATTCTAAAGCCTTGCATATGGGGAAAAATGGGAGAATGACACTTTTGTTAATTCAAATACATTTATTCTTTATAAATATGACTATGTCAACTTCCAGTCACAATTCTTTCCTGGAAAAAAATCAAACCAAATTAAAACACAAATAAACTAAAGCAGAAATAAACCCTGCACCCTCTGGTGTCCTGCAGAGCATCCATTCATTATTCCAAGGACATTTTTATTAGTGGCCATCATATAGTTAATTATTAATGTTTAAAAATGTATTAATGTTAGTAACAGGAAAGAAAATTTAAGAATTAAAATATAAATTGAAGTTTGTTGAATGAGTGCACAAATGGATGGTGCATATTCACCATTTCATGCTGTTTATGATGTTAAACATGGTCACTGTTCACTGTGTGCAGAATTACCTGAAATACCTGGGAGCATTACAACAGCTGCTACATCAGCAGTTACTTTGCCAGTTGTTTACAGACTCTGAGAATTAGCAGTCTGGTGGAAATACCAACATAATTCTAAGAGCCATTTTTGCCTTTCCAAAGAAAAAGGAAATGGGGGTGATTTCTGCCAGGTATCAGAGGATGAAAGGCATGCTGAAGGGAGATCAGCATCAGACAAGTCCTGAGAACAAAATGCATCATAGGAACACTATGTAGTTGAAGTTTTCCTGTGTCCACCCAGCTTCTACAGCCAATCCTGCCTGGGCCCACAGCTGCTCAGACCCAAGTAAACAAACAGAGACATATATTACTTATAAACTGTATGGCCATAGTAGGCTTCTTGCTATCTAGTTCTTATATCTTAAATTAACCCATTTATATAAATCTAAATGTTGTCACGTGGCTTGTGGCTTACCAGTACTTTCACATCATGCTTCCTCTGTATTCGGCTAATGACTTCTGAATCAGCCTTCCTATTCCCAGAATTCTCCTCTCTGCTTATCCTGCCTATACTATACTTCTTGTCACTGGCCAATCAGCATTGTATTTATCAATCAATCAGAGCAACACACTCACAGCATACAGAAAGAAATCTCCAGCAAAACTAAGCACCATGAGCCACTCAGCTGAGATCTGAAATCCATAGAGGCAATTATCATTTGTTTATCCATGAGGATGGGACAAACAAATACTCTTAAGAATATATCACCTGTGACAATGAAGGGTATCTTGAATGGATTAAACAGAAAAAAATATATATGTGCTGACTCCTCATAATGGATAAGGCACCAGGCTCAGTGCTTGACAAAGAGTGAACTAGTGAGGTGAACTGTCATAGCTCTGTCCTCTTCACACTCACAGCTCCGTGTTTCATACATGTTATAAGAAATTCATTTAAGAAAAGCTACGGAAAGATACAGAAAAACAAGGACAACAATAATTGCTTCAAAAGACTGTTCTCTTATCCAAAGACAAGAGATCAGGGATGGAAATATATAGTTGGCCATCCACACTTAATGTTCGCATCTGTGAATTTTAGACAAATTCAGAAAAATAATGGCTTGGATCTTGGACATGTGCAGACTTCCCCCTAGTTATTATTTCATTTTTAAATTATAACAATGATTTAGAGAGCATTTGCACTGTGTTGCGTATCATGAATAATCTAGAGATGACTTAAACCTAGAGGATGTGCATTGTCTATATGCAAAAATGCACCATTTGATGTAAAAGATTTGAGCTTGATAGATATCAAGAGCCAACAGCCTTGCTAGTACCTAGACCAGTTCTCTATTTCAGCCTTTCTGCCCCTACAGCACATGAACACACACACACACACACACACACACACACACACACACCCCTTCACTCACTCAGTGTTTGTTGAAAGATATATATAAATAGCCTTGTGCCCACTGCCTGGTGGGCCTCAAATCTCCCCTTTTCCTTCTCTTTTTTCAAGTTTGTTACTCTGAATCCACTCACCCACATCTCCCCATAGCACTTTTAATCTAATCTTCTATGTAATACTGAGAAGAGGGCATTTCTAAGATATTTTTCATAAAAGCAGTATTTCACAGAAAATAAAAGCCAGCACATGGTGGTCAAATTTCATTAGGGCAAATTCAGACATCTGTCTCCCTCCACTGTTCAGCCAGGGAAGTAGCAAGATATTTTTACACTGTGCTCTGGGACCCAGCTGCATTGACATCCTCCAGATTGCTTCCTTGAATGGGGCAAAACACTGGTGAATGAATGAATGGGAGAATTACTGTGACTGGAATAGTTTGTGAGCTAGCTAGCCGTGAGGCGTCTATCATTGGTGTGCAATTCAGTTCCAGAGACCTCACATATATTCTCTTTCCATACTAAGCCTTTAACCTAACTCCTCGCAATGTTAATGATTTACAGATCCATACATGAAGATGAGGAGGTGAGGGAGGGATGAAAACACGAGGGTCAGGATTAGTAAATATATACACAGATGATGTCATTCCTTTGGGTTATTTTATCTGCCTGCTTTTTGGCAAATTCACATCCACTGACCAAATCCCATCAAATCATATATCCCAGGAGAAAGCAGCCTACAAAAGATGTGATAGGAACAAAACAATAAAGTTTAGGTAGTGGAAGTTAAAATAAACATCATTCACTCTATCTTTCACACCATCTTTATAAGGATAATCAAATAGGGGCTACATAAACCTGCTGCTCTCAAGGAGCACCTGGAAAGATTACCAATGATTCTATGTTCAAACCCAGCTTATTAATAGCTAAATAGTCTTAGGTAAGGCTTTTGATGGCTTTTAAGGCAGTCTATGTGACCTAATATGTAATACAAATTTAAAATATTGCACATATTCAAATCCTCCCCTAACCCTAGATCTTTTGACATCTAGAGAAGGGAAATAACCCACCATCTACCAGAAGGAATGCTAAGGACAGGACCAGGATGGAAACATATATCTGCTTGGCCTATGGGCGCAATCTTTTCTCCCCCTTTGGTACCAGAGCACTGGTCATCTCTAGCCTGTTGTTAGAGTGAGTTACTATCCCTATTAGATAGTTTTTTTTTAATATCATTAATTTAAAATAAAAACATCATCACTCCACATCTGTTCGGTTCATATTGCTAGAGACCATTCAACTGTGTTCTGTGGAAGGGAATATGTCCTAAAGAGTATGCTTCCTCAGCAGCCCCCTCACTTCCCACTCATTGCCTGTTTTACCAAACTTTCTTTTTCCTAGTTAATGTGCTTACATGTTTTTTCTTCTCACATTGGTTTCATCTTTCAAGATACAAATCACATTTATGCCTAACATTGGTCTTTGAGTTTTTTTATTAATTTAAATTTTAATTTAATATTTTTTAATGAATTATTTAATTTCTTACTGAAAGTAACCTAAATGTTTAAACACTCCTACACACAACAACATACATTCCTAAAACAATTCATTCCTCTTTAATAATGTGAGAATAGTTTCATTCTTTATTGTTCCAGAGATTATGATTAAAGATTTGAATAGATAGGATTCTGCCTCGAAGAATAATGATAATTCCCTTGGGTCAAGCTCAAATCTGTTGTATATTAATTTTAACATTTGTTAATGTATTGTAGATCTCATTTTGATCTTTGTTGTGGCTATTACCTCTGAACCACTTGCTATTCCATCTCTCTGCTTCTGTTTCTAAGGAACACATTCTCTCTTTCACACACACACACACACAGAGAGAGAGAGAGAGAGAGAGACCCATACACAAGTGCACACACATTCAGAAACACTGATTTTAAGCACTGTTTTAATTTTACTTATATTACTTATATTCTTTTAATTTACTTGTATTCACCCATTTTCATTAATATAGTTGTTGCCATATTTTGTAAGTAAGTAAAGGTCTAGCTTTTTTTTTCATTTTTTTTTAAAAAGCCTTCTCTAATCAAGCTGGAACTGAGGCATATAGAAACTTCCTCCTTATAAGCTAGCTTTAAAAGTCCTAGAGGGTGCTATGCAGGCTTCTGGAGGAGAGAAGTCATCAAAACTTTTGCCCAGTTGTGAATGTTGTGAGCTTTAATAATGACTGAGCTTGCAAGATTGTGGGGTGTTTACCCTCCACCCCCACAGTTCCCCAGAGTTTTCTTGAGTGTGATCAGCAGGAAATATTAGATAGAAGGATTTATAGTGGAGAATCTTGCGGAGATAAACAGATAGAAAATAAAGGATAGCCTCGAGAGGCCTGGAACCTATTCCAACGGGCCCCGACTATCTGTGGCCCAGGGTTTTTATAGAGACGCCAAGGGGAGGAGCAAAAGACCTCCTCCCCCAGCACAGCCAAGTGCAGACCATCTCAGACACCTGCACTCAGGTCCGTGGTCCTGATCATCCTCTATTCGGACCTGCTGGGTAAAGCCACGAGGAACCCGAGAACGGGCTCCCACACTCACTATTGTACTCACGATTTCAATAATGGTTTGATTCTGATGGGTTTGCCATCAGCTTTCTGATTAGATTCTAGGCCCACTCCACAGGAGGGCATTCATTCTTTGGACTAAAATCATGGTCAGGCTTTGAGACTGGGAAGAGAGTAGGTAAGAGAGGCTAGACCACTACTGTCATTTTGCTAAGTGAATGTGTGAAACTCCATTCCAAACACTCATATTTATATTCATACATTGATGTTGTTTCAAGAAACCTCAGTGAGACTGTTTTTTGTGGCAGGTGATCAATGTGGGGACTAAGTGTAGAGAACAGAAGATGACAAAATGATCAGGCTAAATGGGAGAGCTTACAATCGCCTCTATGACTCAGGGACCACCTCATTAGAAGCATTTGAAATGATGGAGGAGCAAGAAGATAGGGAAGTATGTGTAAAAAGGCATCTTCTGGATACAGCATGCCAATTGTATTTGGGAACTCACAGCAAATATGAACACCAATTGTATTTCTGATACTCACACATAATCTGCACAAGATTGTGCCCATTAACATTTCATCATGGAAAGGGGAAAGCTCACAAGAACCCACAGTTCCCTGTGGGACTAGTGAGAGTTAGTGGTAGTTGAGACAAAGGGTTTGAATTTCTGAAGTGGTATAGTCAATGATGTGTACCCTGTGTTTCAATAAATAACCAGCCTCCTGTTTTTACACATGCAATTCTAACTTAACTGAGTGGGTCACATACAAAGAAGGATGTGGAACTGTGAATGGTACTTGGGAAGACTTTCAGAAGGAGGAACACAGATGAGAGACAGTAACGTAAATGAAAATGACTAAAACTCTTTACATACATGTATGAAAATACTACAAAAGAACCTTCTCTGAGCTTCAAGACATTCTTTTTTTTTTTTTTTTTTTTGGTTTTTTCGAGACAGGGTTTCTCTGTGTAGCTTTGCGCCTTTCCTGAGCTCACTCCAAACTCACAAAGATAGTGCTGGGATTAAAGGCGTGCGCCACTTCTTAATTGTCATATCAACATACATGCCTCAAAACTACCTGCTTCAACAGGTGGCCACTTACATACTTTCAACAAGAAAATGTTTTCTCATGCTTTTCCAATGGCAAAGCAGGCTTTAGGTTCAAGGAGGACTTCTCTGCTTCTTCTCTGTTCACTGTCTTACTGCACAGTTCTGGAAAATTAATAACAGACTTATGAGAGCCACATAGATTGCACATTCACACTGTTCTAGGTTTCCATTTGGTTACTTCCCATGACTAAGTAAGTCCCCAAAACTTGAGAGACTACCATTAATATTACTCTTATTTTGCAGAGGAATCTGCAGAGACATCAACAAAGTTGTGTTTACACAGATTGTCAGTGACATTTAGATTATTCAAACACTCCACACACATCACCTCCAGAGTACACAGCCTAAACCAAACTTGAAGTGTATTATGTTCATGCCATGCTTTGATGAGGAAATGAGTGGAAATTTAAATCTGTAATACAGTGTCATAGCTCCAGAACATACTGTTAATGCTCATTGTTACCATTAGTAAAAAAGAAACTTGGCTCTGAACCCACTGTCTGATGCTGAGTAGTTCACCCCTCACATTTACACCATGTGATCTACACAAGGGGCTGCTGGTATACTATTTTTACACTAACACAAATACAGATGTGGATAACCATCAGTCCTCAGCTTGCAGGTGTTCTCCCACAAAGGGAGATGTTTCACATTCATGGAAAAATTTTTCTAATGTGCAATGGCATTTCTGACAGGAGGGAAACTTGCCTTGAGCAGGAGGAAAAAAAAAGGGATGATAAATATTGAGCCATTTCTCAGGCCGTTCCTGTGTAAAATGTAAAAACAGTCTCATTATCAAATACTAGATCAAATATTTCCAAAGTCCTTTCAAGATTTCAAATGCCACAGTATTAATATTGGATATTTTGCTAAGGTGGGATTCCCTGCCAAAGGTTTTAACCTTTAGCACTTACTAAAAATTTAGCTCAACACTATTCATCAATTTTCCAGTACTTAAAACACAGTGTTATGTATTTATAATTAATATGGATTAGATATTATTTTCCATACAATTTGGACCAGTCAATTTAGAGAGCCACACAGCTGCTCAATAATGCAAATGATGCCTGTTTAAATTAGTTTATTACAGCCTTTTTTTTTTTTTCACAAGAAGCAGCAGAAGAGAGTTGGAACAGCATTATCTTTAAGTGAAACCCATTTCCAATTCTGGACCTGTTAATTACGAGCTAAGTAAACATGAGTATAGTTTTACCTTTCTGAACTCCTATTTTCTCAAATGGGGAATGGGAACAATGAGGTCTGCTATAAAGGATGCTATAAGCATTAGAGTGACTCTATTTAGAAGGGTTGGCACACACTGGTGCCTTAATAATGGTATTCACATTCATTTTTATTATTCTTTTCATCATGTGGAAGATATTTATTGATTCCTCCCACTGTGCTAAAAGAGGAAATGCAATTTTGGATCCAGGCCTTGGAAGATAATTAAGTTTTGGTCTGGTGGATAAGTGAGCAACTTTATGGCCACAGAATGCAATAGTCCTTAATGTATGTTTTTGTACTTTCTGCAAATATTTATTGAGTTGTTGTTTCAGGTCCTCCAGATGGAATGAAGATGGTCTCCATGCAGTTGTCACTGTCGAGAATGATGCTTTCTGTGTCTGCAAGAGGTTGTGACCACATGCTGCACTTTCAAAATTTGTATTTATACCTTCAAAAGAGTTGAAAGTAGCATCCTTCATGACCAGTGGAAGAGGTTCTGTTCCTCAGCCCTATTGTTTACACAAGGAAGCCATAAATCATTGAAGTTTATTTAATTCAGGAATTGTGCCTTCCTTAGTGGTAGGCTCACACACTCACACTCACACACACACACACACACACACACACGCACACGCACACGCACACGCACATGCACACGCACACGCACATGACCATGCACACATTCAGCTGCCTCTAAAATTCAATAGCATGAATATAATGGCCACATTACTCATTATCTTCTCATTATTAAGTTTGGTTCATAAGGCTCTTTGGTCTATTACTTGAAAAATGATTTAGCAGTGAAAACTGTTTGAGATGCAAAACTTCACTGATTCTATAAAACATATTTGATTCAGTGCCCCTAGAAAACTGTTTCCCTCATTATACATGGTTTGACAGTTATATCTTGTGGAAAATACTTCTGTACCTCTGCTATATATCTACTGAACACTGTTTTGAACATATGACTTGCAAGGTTTTGTTTCCCATCAAGACAAAGTGAGGCATTGTTTAATTAATATTTAAATTTGTGGCTGGAACAATTTTTTTTTCAATTTCAAAATATTAGGAGATAGTGAAGCAATGCGAAGTGGATTGAGTTACACATTAACCATTCCATTTGTGTTTATAAAAAATGCCAATGAAATTTGATCAATTATAAAATGACACTCAATTACATTATCCAGATAAGTAAGCTTACCCCCTACATATAATAGCACTCCACTATGTTGCATGATATCAACATATACATTGAAACAGAGCATCTCAGGATGCTCACGGTTTACTATAAAATATTTACCTTAAACATCAGTCATAATGTACTCTATGTAATAAATACACATTAGAATTGAAACAAAGGAGGGGCAATTGATACTTGGTTATCAAAATGCTTCATAGACACTCTTAAGACACAGTGAATTGATTTACTACAACTATGCGGACAGTAGTTACACCAAATTCCTGCCAAGTAATGTTGACAAGGGAAAAAAATGAACATAGCAACAGTCACCATATGTTTCAGCCCTAAAATGCTTTTAGCCACCTCACTTCTCTTCTTGCAGTTAAAGATTGATTGCTTAACAGAACTTCCAATAGCAGTTACATTTATAGGAAAGAGATGAAAGTCACCTAAAATAAAAAATATAATAGGAAGAAAGCCTACAAGCACTTTGAATTTTACCTCCAAAGAGATAGCACTAAGAAAATGCCCACTTTATAAATTGTCACTCCCAAATGATCATCAGTGGTTTTTTTTTTTTTTTTTTTTTTTTTTTTTTTTTTTTTTTTTTTTTTACATTTCTTCGGTCAAGCTCAATTCACTATGACACACCACTAAAAAAAGATAATTGACACAACTTACATCTTTTTGTCTTATATCCTAATACATTACTTGCATCAAGATTCTTTTCACTGGTTTGTAAATGGTACACTTTTCTAAGTGGGAGCAATAAAGTTCAGTTATATTGAATAAGCAAACTGTTTAAAGAGGAAGAGAGATGGCCCAATGAGATGCTTTCCAGATCTCTGTCTAGAAATTTGTTTTCTTCTGAATAATTTTGTGAAATTGGTATTAGTCTGTCCAAAAGGCATTCTAAATATTCTTTGCAACATAAGGCATTTAAGATTTGTGGCTTAAACCTCCCACTCCCCTAAGCTCTTTCCCCCAACCCTTGTCCTCCATTACCCCCCTCACCCCAGGTTGCTCATGTAGATCTCATCCATTTCTCTGTGGCTGGGTGATCCCTGTGTATTTCTTAGGGTCTTCTTTACTAGGTAGCCACCCTGGAGTTGGAAGATGCAGTCTGGTTATCCTTTGCTTTACATCTAGTATCCACTTATGAGTGAGTACATACTATGTTTGTCTTTCTGAGTTTGGGTTACCTCACTCAGGATATTTTCTAGTTCCATTCATTTGCCTGCAAACCTCATGATGTCATTGTTTTTCTCTGCTGAGTAGTACTCCATTGTGTATATGTACCACATTTTATTTATCCATTCCTCAGTTGAAAGGCATCTAGGTTGTTTCCAGGTTCTGATTATTACAAACAATGCTGCTATGAACATAGTTGAACATGTATCCTTGTGGTATGATTGAACATTCCTTGGTTATCTGCCAACAGTGGTATAGCTGGGTCTTTAGGAAAATGGATTCCCAATTTTCTAAGAAAGCACCAGCTGGATCAGGAGCAAAGTGGGAGAACAAGGAAAGAGATACCATGATAAATGAAGTCCCCATGGAAATAGGAAGAAGCAGAGTGCTAGAGAGGTCCCCAGAAATGCACAAAGATACCTCCACTATAGACTAGTGGCAATGGTCTAGAAAATGCCTGAACTGACCTACTCTGGTGATCCGAGGGCCACACACCCTAACTGTCATGATAGAACTCTCATCCAGTGATTGGTGGAAGCAGATGAAAAGATCCATGGCCAAACCCCAGGTGGAGCTCCAGGAGTCCAACCGGTGAGAGAGAAGAGGTATTATATGAGCAAGAGATATCAAGACCATGATTGGAAAAAGCACAGGGACAAATAGCCAAACTAGCAGAAACACATGAACTGTGAACTAATAGCTGAGGAGCCTCCATGGAACTGGCCCAGGACCTCTGGATAAGTGAGACAGTTGTTTAGCCTGAACTGTTTAGGAGGCCCCCAGGCAGTTGGACCAGAACCTGTCCTTGGTGCATGAACTGGCTTTTTGGAACCTAGGACCTATGCTGAGACACTTAGCTCAGCCTTGGTGCAGGGAGGAAGGGACTGGACCTGTGACAGCTGAATCTAACAGGTTGGGCTGAATCCCCAGGGGAGACCTTGCCTTGGATGAGGTGGGAATGGGGTGTGAATTGGGGGGAAGGTTGGTCAGTGGGAGGAGGGAGGACAGGGCAATCTGTGGCTGATATGTAAAATTAAATTAATTATAAAAAATACTTATTAAAAAAAGATTTGTAGCTTAAAACTTATCTTCTTTCATTTTTGTCTTCCAAAAATGGCAGCTAAACTATTTCAGACTAAATTTGCCTACTAGTTAGTAGATCCATTGAGATTTTAATTGACATATAAGAAGAAATAATTATTTTTAAAGTTATGTAACTCACTTAAGTGACTAGATCATGAGTTCCCAAAGTAAACATGCAACCCTCTCAGGGTGTTCCACAAGGTTATCTGAAATTGCCACTCAATTAGCTACATATCTACTTCTTTCTAGCCCACTCAAGAAAGCCTATTAAAACTCAAGTGAGTGAGAAAATAACATAAATTTCAATCTAAGTGATCATACAAATTGTTTTTAAACCTCTATACCTAAATCAACATTAAGAAATCTACTGTAATATTTTTATTATGAATAAAACTAATTAGAGACTCATGTTCAAAATATTTTGTTTTACTTGTCAGATTAAGAGTTCTGTTTTATGTCCTGTTGGGGGAGTGTTTAAAGCAACCAATAAGCCAGGCTCAGAAGAACAAATATAGCATGCTTTCTCCTATAGGAGCTGCCTACATTAAAACGAGAAGACACACACATGAAAGTAGAAATTGAATTCTTTGGCAACAGGAAGGGGATCAGTGTGTAGAACGCTAACAGAGGTCAGTGGAAGGTGAATAAGTTCATGATAGGCATGCATGGAAAGTTGTAAGGGGATCAATTGTCCTATACAGTTAATATGTACTCATAAAAACATTCCTTCAAATATGAAGTTAGTAACTTAATCAATCTTTCAGTCTCATTTTTGATTCATCAAAAGAAAACCTGGTGATTGTAATAATAATTATTAGATAACTACTGTCATTATAGTGCTTGATAATTTGATGACCATTAAACATATCATCAATAATCTTGTGATATGTTCAGTTGCTGCTGTTTTATAAAGAATCACTCCTATGAAGTGCATGCTGCGATGTAGGAAATTGTGTTTACTGAAAAGTTGGTTATTCTAAAATTAGAGTGTCTATAAAAGCAATAGAAACATTAGAAACAGTCAAATCAAGGGAGAATTACTCACTACCCTTCCCCCAAGTCAGCAATCTAGAATTAACCCCAGATTCATAATTCTGATTGGTTTGTTCTGCATCAATACAGTTAATTAATATACAACTCCAAATTAGCTTTTTCAGGCAGGGGAATGTCAGTGGGTTTCTTCTTGTCCTCCCACTAAGAGAAGGACATTAAATCATTATTACTTGTAATAGTTTCTAATTTGCAGGTGGAAATATTAGCTCAGAAATGCATAAAAATCACTCTGAGCTTGAAGGTCAATAGTTGCACATTGGATAACTTTGTTTCCTGCTGGTCATTTTGCAACACATTTTAATGGTTACCATAGTATCTTTCTTCCAAAGTGAATTATGATCTGACCTTGAGCTCCTCTGCGTTAGTTACACATGTGGTAGCTAGGAGACCGTATTTTCAGCTTTATTTTCCAAAGGAAGAAAAGGCAGCCCAGAGAGGTTAGGTGACTTGCCAAAGATAACACAGAAAATTCGACTTTATATTCATCTTCTGTGTTTGTAACCTGTAATAACAGGAGCGTATCAATCTTTCTTTGAATTTATCTAGGTGTTTTCTCTCTCTACTTATAATTCTAAAAGTTTTGACATTTGGAGGCACAGCATAAAACACATGGTTTCACCAGGAGCAAGCATATTCTGTAAATAAGATCACAATTACTGGCTGAGGATACTGGGTCTCACTATTGCAGTATTTTATCTGCTGGATGGGCAATTCATTAAAACAGATATCTAATGTTTTAATCACTCTGCCAAAACACCATCTGTTTCCATTCCAGCCTTTTCCCACCCCTAAACACCTCCTTATACCTTGTGCCACAGTCCCAGACGAGTTTTAGTATGAGACTGGACAGGTTGAGAGTGGAATGTGGGGGATCTGGGCAATAACTCATCTTTGGGTTGGACAGAGCAAGCTGCTGGATGCTGTGAATATGCATAGCTGAGCTCACTGGGCAAAGTCCTAGATCTGGAATGAGATGTCTCCCCCTCGGTGGAAGCAAATGTTCTCTTGTTCTACTATTCCCACTCAAAAGTGCATATGAATCAATAAAGATATCTGAGAAGTGCTCCAGAGCCCAAGAATAGGCCACATGTATGAAGGGATCTGTTTTCTCACACTTTGGAGGTTTCTCAAGATCAAAGGTTTTGAATTAATATTAGTAATATTTCATTTAATAGAATCCTATCATGTCCTTTATATCCAGTACTTCATTTTACTTTCTAAAATAATATTTATCTGTTATATATCTGCTCTGTCTTAAAGATGAATCTGATGATCTGCTTACTAAGGACCTTAATTCAACGATTATGCAATCAGGAGGCAAAAACTGATGTAGACTCCTTGTTTCATGACAAGTCATATACGTTTGACAACTGTATCACTTTCCAAACTTCCTCATGCCATAGAAATCAGAGCAATGAGCCACTGTAAATAATAACTTCTGCCACATGGTATGGATTACAATATTTATTCCTCCAGTGGTTTCCATACTTATCAGGTTCTACTGATACAATGCTTACTCCCTTTCATCCCCAGCTGCAATGAATGAAGTTTTGGTTTTGTTTCTGAATTTTCATTTTAGGAAATAACAAAATCAAACAAAGCTCAATAAGTGAACATTCTGAAAAATGTCTTCTCCAAAAGCATTCAACAGACTGTAGTAACATAAATCTTTTGGAGCCCCAGCCAAAGCTTTCTCTAAATAATGTTCAACAATGAATATTGTTCCCAGGCCTTGACAAACTGAGTATATCTTTGCTAGCTGATTATCAAGGTCCTGTTTTTCCTGTCATCAACTCTACAGGACTACAAAGAATAGTTTCTTGACCAGCAACATACCACAGCGTCCACATACCTGTTTAAAATCTGGTTTTAGTGGAGTCAAAATAGTAGGTTGGTCAGACATAAAGACTTAGTATTTCATGCTTAATGCAAAAAAATTAACATGTTAAAAACTCCCTAAGAATGTGAAGATGATGATAGTAAAGCATGAGACTGAGAAACTAAGCATATGTCTTAGTGAGGTACTCTGTATTTGCACATGATTGTTAGGGAGCTTAACCCTGACTGCACTGTTAGAATTCAACACTCCCAAACAGACTTAGTTTTCCTCATATTACTGTCACAGGACCCTAAATGAAAAAGTGCTGGACTGAGAGGCTATAGTTCCAGATGGCTCTATGACGAATAATTTTGTCATTTAATAAGAGTCTATAAAATTCTGGCTGGAGAAGGTAATCTCCAAACCCTAGCCTTCAGCTGTCCAAGTCTCCAACTGTTAGTTCATACAGTCAGATCCTTCACATTTCTTAGCTTCATTTTTCCCTTCTAATTCCACTTTCTACAAATGTCAATTTAAAACTAATGAGCCTCTACTTCCCTAGTACCTCCATGAAACAGTCTTCCTTTCTCAAACTTTACAGTGATGATGGAGAAGAACTTGGCACATTTCAACTATGAAGGCAATATTTCCACCCCCATTTTCTCACTGCTGCCAATGCTCACCCAATGCCATTTTTTTAAAATGTGTTCTAAAAGCAGTTAGAGAAGGAAGGAAAATTATCTTTCCTGTTTAGTATCCTATTGTAGTTTGCATCATAGTATAAATCACCTCATCCACTCTGTACCAAAAGCAATGTGCTAAAGGCTGTTCTAGTGCTTGAAATTGTTGGGTAGTAGTGTAATTATTAAAAGCTGGGGTAGAGTGAGGGGCATGTAGGGATTTGGGGCTTGCATTCCAAGCCTCGACTCTCTCTCCTGCTTATGCCCATAAGGTGAAGAGTTTTGTTACACATTTTTTTCAACCATAATGTGATCCCTTGTCACAAGCCTAAAACAACAGAGTCAACCCATCAGGAACTGGAAGCTCTAAAGCAATAGTCTAAGACTAATCTTTCCTCTTTAGAAATTGGTCATTTCAGACATATGTTATAGAAGCAGCTGAATCACATACCTCCCAATTCCACAAGAGTGGGAGGAATTGTGTAGAACATTTAAAAGGTTAAAATTTGAATAAATCCTGTTTCTTGTGTTTACCTTTTATTAAAAAAAAACAATTTTGGTATGATGAAGGCAATGAGAAGCATATCCAAAAGTACTTGCTTAAGTATATGGGAGAATAAAAATTCTCCTTGACACCATAACTTTCCTGAAAAAATTATGGGGGTATCAATGTACTTATCTTTTCTCCATTTCTACTTTTCCTATGTTTGAACTTTCTATTAAAACAAACAAACAACTAATCCCTTCTGTTTTGATCTGCTTCTTTTCTACAGATAAGAATAAGTTATATCTGTCTACACAGTTTTCTTTGGTCTCCTTCAAATCCTCCAAAACTACTATGCCATCATTATCACTACCAGGCTACCATGACCACAGCACTTTATAGCACCAGCCTGAACACAAATAACATCACTGCCATAAACACCAACACGTGAAGCATCACCTCCTACTCAAAAGCTTGGATGGCTTTTCGCTGCTTATGAAACAGACCTCTAGGTAAGGACAGATAATTAAAAAGAAATGAAAAACTTTTTAGAATTGAATGACACAAACATATGGGATGCAATGAAGCCAGTTCTAAGAGGCAAGTTCACAGTTATAAGTGCAAAACAAAAGAAGTGATATCTCATATTAAAATATAATGCCACACCTGAAAGCTCTGGAACAAAAAGAAATAATGCCCCCAAAAAGTAGACAGCATGAAACAATCAAACATAATTCTGAAATAGATACATTAGAAACAACAACAAAAGCCAAATGAGATAAAGACTTGATTCTTCAGGAAAATCAATAAAATTTCCAAAGCCTTTGCAAATTAGCTAAAAGGAAGAGAGATAATATCCAAATTAAAAAAAAAATGTTGAGAGAAAAAAGGGACATAACAGGCACCAAAGAAATACAGAAAATCATTAAAACATACTTTTAAAACCCTGTATGCTACCAAATTAGAAAACTAAAAGAAATGGAAAATAATTTTCTCCTTATAAACTACCAGAATTAAATCAAAACAAGATAAACATTTTAAACTGACCTACAATCTGAAATTATTCCACAAAATAGAAACAAGAGAAACATTGCCCAATTCTCTTAACAAGGGCAGAGATACTTTGATGCCTAAATTACATAAAAAAAGTACAAAGAAAGAAGATACAGATCAATTTTCCTTATGAACATAGATGCAATAATTCTCAATAAAATACTTGCAAACCAAATCCAGGAATACATTAAAAAACCATCCAAAAATGCCTTTAAGCCCAGCATTAGGGAGGCAGAGCCAGGCAGATCTCTGTGAATTTGAGGCCAGCCTGGTCTACAGAGTGAGATCCAGGACAGGCATCAAAACTGCAAGGAGAAACCTAGTTTTTTTTTTTTTTAATCATGCAAATTGATCAAGTTGGCTTCATCCTAGAGATTTAAGAATGATTCAAGATATATAAATTGATCAATGTAATCCACCACATACACAGACTGAAAGAAAAAAAAACCACATTTTCATCTCATTAGATGTAGAAAATACCATTGACAACATCCAACACTCCTTCATGGTAAAAAAAAAAAAGTCTTAGAGAGAATAGTCATATGAGGAACATAACTCAATATACTAAAAGCAGTTTACAATAAGGTCACAGTTAACATCCACCTATGTAAACTCAACTCAAAGCATTTACAGTAAAATCAGGAACAAGGGAAGGTTGTCCACTGTCTCCATACCTACTCAACATAGTACTAGAAATTTTTATTTTTAACATTTTATTTTTTTGTAGCTGGAGGGCTTCTCTCCAGGTTCCCCAAGTCCCGCAGTCCCACAATCCACTTATAAAATAATCACTCAGACGCTTATATCACTTATAAACTGTATGGCCGTGGCAGGCTTCTTGCTAACTGTTCTTTTATCTTAAATTAACCCATTTTTATAAATCTATACCTTGCCACGTGGCTGGTGGCTTACCAGAGTCTCTACATGCTGCTTCTCCTGGCGGTGGCTGCAGTGTCTCTCTCCCAGCCTTCCGCTTCCCAGAATCCTCCTCTCTCCTTGTCCCACCTACCTCCTGCCTGGTCATTGGCCATCAGTGTTTTATTTACATAGAGTGATATCCACATCACTTCCCCTTTCTTCTTTTTTTAAAAAGGAAGGTTTTAACTTTAACATGGTAAAATTACATATAACAAAACAATTACCGAGCAAGAATTATAGTTACAATATTAAAGAAGATGTCCTATCTATCTTATATTTGTGAGTTTAAGTTATATATATAGCTAACTTATCTTTTATCATAACTGAGGAAATTACGACTATCTAGCCTTCAACCACATCAAAGACCTGAGAAGGAACATAATGGTACCTGAGAAATGGTAGACGGATGCAAGCAACTTCGGGAATCTTGCAAGAGTAGACCAAAACAGCTGGCAGCCTGGGCAGTCACCTGATGTTTCTCAGCATTGTTGGTGCATTCAAATTGGCTACAGGCCTAGAGTATCTGACAGACCATTTTTAGAAGCAGGAATTCTGAGAGACCATCTTACCCTGTCTTGCAGAGTACAGTGGTCGCTTTCCTTGTGTCCCGCTTGTCCAGAAAGGACAGCATTGTATTTGTACTGTCAGCCGTCAAGGCAAGGGCAGTTCTTTGCCCAGTAGGCCATTTTGTGCCAAAAAGACAAACTTCCAAATGGAAATGTCTTAGAAGCCCAACATTCTCTCGGGATCAATTGGTGCAGCCAGGAGCAATTGTGTCTCACATCAACAGAATTTTAAGTTATTTAAATGCCATATTCTCTAGGTCTATGAAGTGTTTGAAGATTACCTATCTATCTGAAATATATCTATGTATACCTAGAAGACTTAACTAACATGGCTACAAATATGATTATCATAGATGACTGATTATTAATCTATTTTTAATCATCCATTACAATTTTAAATGAGTTAAACATAATACCTCAAACAAGAATAGAAATATATATATACAGTATAACAAAATTAACTTTAAGTTTGTATTAATAAACTAAAATTTTTACCAATGTAAAACATTTTAAACATAAACTAAAATCTATACCAATGTAAAACATTTTAAACATGTTGTTCTTTAAAAGTAGGTTCATTAATCTACCCTTTTATCTTATCATCTCCATATCCTATATATCCATATCATATCCCTTTTCTTTTTTAGAAAGAGATCACATTTATAATCAACCTGTTTTAAATAAAAATATTGGTTTTTCTCTGTCCCACCCCAGAGGGCTCTTCTGATTTGGGACACAAGAATCACTTAACCATTTTTTTTTTTTAAAGCAATATGTCTGGGTTTAGAGGGGAGTGAGCCAATTCCACCTCTAAAGCCAGCTTGGTATATTTGGGAATTTGGGCGTAGCATGTCTTACTACTTCCTGCTGGAGGGGGGCGCTGTATCTTATGGGGATGCAAAGAAAATTTTAGACCTATGGGGTAGTCCGTGAGGCTGTATCGTTTGAACCAGTTGCCTTGAAACCGCTCTGGATGTTGGATCATCTGGGCCATGGTGTCATCGGAGTCCTTTCAGGGGGTCTTGGCTGGTGAAACCTGATGTATCTTAATCTGGAACAAGTCCATAGCCTCTGGCTTTCTGTGGAAACAAAAGCAGAACCTCTTTTCGAAAGTAACATATCCTTATATCCAAATTTTGAAGTCAAGGTACCTTTAAAATATACATTTTGGCATAACTCAACAGGTTTTGTAATCAAATGTTTTTCTTTAGTTATGAATATCAAAGAGAACATAATCCAGATTTTCTGTGTGGTAGCCATCGTTACGTGGCTTATTTTTTATATTACCTTGAGCCTTGAGCCTATTGCTTTAAACTGTACCATTGTAAGCCTGAAACGGCGCTGTGGCTGCTGGCTTCGCCCAGTTCAGCTTCCCAACATGGCAGTGGTACGTTTTCCGCCAGCTCTGGGAGTCATCAAGTCTCAGAAATAGTGGGTCTAAGCTTTTATCAAAGCAGCATGTAGCCCAGAAACCTTTTTTTAAAAAAAATACTAGTAAAGACTAAATCTACTACACAGCATAATGTGCCTCTGGCAGACCCCTCATTCCCGCCATACTGCCGGTCAAACGCACTCGCCAGGAACCCGCCAGTGTTCAAACCTGCGTTTTGCGGCGTCTAGCTGCTCATATGAGACAAGAAGCAGGAACCTGGTTTTGGCTCTGTTTAGAATTGGTTATTAAATATTCTTAGGTTTAAGGTGGAAACTCGAGCCGTTGGGCGCCATTTGTAGCTGGAGGGCTTCTCTCCAGGTTCCCCAAGTCCCGCAGTCCCACAATCCACTTATAAAATAATCACTCAGACGCTTATATCACTTATAAACTGTATGGCCGTGGCAGGCTTCTTGCTAACTGTTCTTTTATCTTAAATTAACCCATTTTTATAAATCTATACCTTGCCACGTGGCTGGTGGCTTACCAGAGTCTCTACATGCTGCTTCTCCTGGCGGTGGCTGCAATGTCTCTCTCCCAGCCTTCCGCTTCCCAGAATCCTCCTCTCTCCTTGTCCCACCTACCTCCTGCCTGGTCATTGGCCATCAGTGTTTTATTTACATAGAGTGATATCCACAGCATTTTTTATTATTGAAAATATTATTTTCTCACACAATACACTCCAACCACAGTTTCTCCTCATTTCACTCCTCACAGCTTTCCCTGCCTACTGTCTCCCAAATCCACTCCCTCTCTGTTTCCTCTTCAGAAAGTAGCAGGCCTCCAACAGAAAATAGTCAAATAGAACAAAACAAGATACAATAAGACAGGGCAAAAGCCTATAAAAGCTGGACAAGCCAACCCAATAGGAGAAAAATAGTAGACAGAAGAATAAAAGACACACCCACTCCCACTATTAGGTGTCCCACAAAAACACCAAGCTAAGAGCCATAACATATATGCAGAACACCTGATGCAGACCCATGCAGTCCTGTAGCCATAAGATTCTCTGGCCCTACCTGGCCCCGCAGTCCCTCAACTGCTTATAAAATAATTGCCAAAAGGCTTAATAATAATTGCGAATTATATGGCCTATGGCTCAGACTTCTTACTACCTAGCTCTTGTAACTTAACTCAACCTGTAACTATTAATCTATGCATCACCACGTGTTCCATGGCTTTACCTTCATCCCAACACATGTCGCTTCTTGGATGGCAGTTTGGCATCTCCCCTTACTTTCCTTTCTCCTTTCAATATCCCTCTTGGATTTTCCCACCTGACTCCATCCTGCTCTGCCATAGGCCAATGCAGCTTTATTTACCAACCAATCAGAGCAACACATATTCACAACATACAGAAAGATATCCCACAGAAAAGGCCCATTTTTTGCTTTAGTTTCTGTGAGCTCATATGAGCCCTTCTTAGTTGATTCAGTGGCCCATGTTCTCTTGATGACCTTCATCCCCTCTGACTCCTACAATCTTTCCTTTGCCTTCTTGTGTGGGTCCCATAATCTCTGAGGGGAGAGACCAAATGAACTCCCCATTGTAGACTTTTCACTCCACATAGTGTCTGACTATGATTTTTTACATCAGCTCCCATCTGTTCCTGGAAGACGGCTTTCTGATGATGACTGGAAAAGGCACCAATCTATGAGTATAACAGAATATCATTAAAAATCATTTCACTGATTTCTTTCTTTTTTTTCCAGTTGTGTTTGGTTCTACCTTAGGTCTCTGGGTTATCTAGGCTAGTACCTGGTCCTCTAGGCAGGATAGGCATGAGCTCCCACTCTTGGCATGGGCCTCAAGTTAAACTAAACATTGGTTGGTCACTTCCACAAGTGCTGTGCCACCATTGCCCCTATCATATCTTGAAGGCAGGACAGATGGTAGGTTGATGTTTTTGTGGCTGGGCTAGTGCCCATGTTTCTCTTTCCATACCCTGCAGAATACCTTCTCACACAAAAGAGATTAGAATGTAGTATAGAGGTGAAGACTCCATTCAGGCACCAGCTCAACCTTTCTATATTCAATGAGATGTGTGAATATTGTCCTTGGCAATGGGGTGCTGCTGTCAGTTTTCAGAGAGCAACCTTCTGTCCTAGAAGGCCAAGGTTTTGTTTTTTGTTTGTTTGTTTTGGGGAGGCATCTCCACAGGATCCTCTTGGCCAACAACTGAACCAAATACAATCCAGTCCCACTAATAGAAGTCTTGCTTGGTTCCCAAAGATGGGTAGTTAAGACACTATATCCTCTATTACTAGGAGTCCCCATTAGAGTCACAGAATTCAGGAAGGTTCCACTGCTCTAGGTTTCCACACCACACCCTACAATGCTCCACAATTCTAGCTCTCTCTCCCCACACCCTCTCCCTCAAGCAATAAGACAACTGAAGGACATCAAAGTGATGCAAATAGTAAAGGAAGAAGTCAAAATATCCTTATTTGCAGATAATATGATTGTTTACATAAGTAACTCTAAAAATTCCACCAGGAAATTCCTATAGTTGAAAAAGGTTTTGAGCAAAATAGCAGGATACAAAATTAACTCACAAAAATAAGCATCCTTTTAACATATAAATAACAAATCAACAAAGAAAGAAATCAAGGAAATAATACCTTTAACTATAACCTCAAAAATATATTGCTCTAACTAAGCAAATTAAAGGCTTGCATGATGAAAATTTTAAGACATTCAATAAAGAAATTGAAGAAGATGTCAGAAGATAGAAAGAGCTCCTAAGCTCATAGATTGGTAGATTTATCTATATTGGTAGGTTTAATATAATAAAAAATGACCAACTTTCTGATAGCAATCTATGGATTCAATGCAATTTCCATTAAAATTCTAACTTAATTATTCATAGAGATTTAAAGGATAACTTTCAACTTCATGTGAAAACACACACACACACACACACACACACACACACACACACAGGATAGCTAAAACAATTCTGAATAATAGAACTCCTGGGTGTATCACCACCCTAGATATTCAATTTTACTACAGAGCTATGGTAATAAAAGCAGTATGGCATTGGCACAAAAACTGACACATTGATCAATAGAATTGATTTGAAGACCCAGACATAAATCCACACACCCATGGACACATGATTTTTGATAAAGAAACCAGAAATACACATTAGAAAAGACAGCATCTTCAATAAACGGTGCTGGTATAACTGGATGTAGAAGAATCCAAATGGATTCATACTTCTTACACTACATGAAAGATCTCAACATACCACCAGATACACTGAGTGTGATAGATGAGAAAGTGAGAAAGTCTTGAATTCTTTGACACAGGAAAAGACTATCTGATTAGAACACTTAAAGCACAAGGACAAAGATCAGGAATTAATAAATGGGACCTTATGAAACTGAAAAGCATCTGTATGACAAAGGACACAGTTATTTGGACAAAGTGGTAAATTACAGAATGGGAAAATATTTTAACCAACTTCATAGCCAATAGAAGGCTAACATCTAAAATACATTTTTAAAAACCCTCAAATACTGGAAATTAAGAAAAATAGACCAATTAAAAATGAAGTACAAATAAAAAGATAGAATTCTCAAAAGAAGAAAAAATGACTGAGAAGCACTTAAAGAATTGTTCAACATACTTAATCATCAGAGAAAAAAATAATGTACAGTTATACAATGGAATATAACTTAGTTGCTAAAAAATAATCATAAAATTCTCAGATAACATATAGGTCTAGAAACACATCATCCTGAGTTAACTCAGACACAGAAAAACAAACATGGTATGTATTTACTTATGTGTGGGTGTTAGCTTTTAAATCTGAGCTACAATCTATATAATCACAGAGGTTGCATATTAAATAAAGGAATGAAGAGAGGGAGGAACCTTACTAGGAAGGGAAAAGAGAATAGTCATTGATGGATGAGTTAGGGGTCAGGAACTGGAGGGTTCAATGGGGAAGGTGAGTTACAAGGGAGGTGATGAAGGGAGTATGGAGAAGGACAGCTAAAAATGAGGGCCATCTGAGGGCTGTATAGAAAATTAATTCTGTAGAAGCTTCCTAAAATATATACATGTAAATTTTATCTGAATTGAATTGCCAAATAAGAAGGAAGCCAAGCCCCAATATGGCATCTCTCTTTACCAAATGAAGCTTTCAGTGCCAGGGATGGGTTATATCTAATTGAGTTATTGGCCAATGAAGTCCCATGGGACTCCACAAACAACACGGCTATTGGTTGCTCTCACAAAATGATGATAAGGCCTAGTGCTGAAGACAATACTCACACAGCTCACTGATCACAGAGAAGTTGAGTTGGTGCTTACCTAAAGCTTTCATCCCCATGAATTAATGTTTGTATTCACAAGAATCCCTAAAAACATAAAACCAGTCATAAAGAGAAAAAGTTAAATTCAAAGTCTCTGTGTCTACATGTGTACCTCCTACTTTTCATTTGGCTTTTTTCCCCTTCTGTTTTGTCATATTCTTGTTTGTTTGTTTTGTTTTATCTTATTATTATTCTTTATATACCTGTTTGTTTTCTAACAAGAGACAGAAAAGTGTGTGAATTCAGATGATGGGAAGACAGGGGGGAGTCTTGGAGAAGTTGGGAGAGTAGAAACCATAATCAGATTGTATTGTATGAGAAACAACTATTTCCAATAAAAGATTGAGTCTTTACCTTTTTCTCACAAAGGACTGATTGCAATCCATGTTGGTATGAGATTCTTACAATTCATTTTTCATGCAATCCATTTAGCTTTTTGGATGCTTGTATAAACCAATCAGTCTTACCAATATTTTAAAAATTATTTTTCTTTTTATGAGATTATAATAAAATTACCTCATTTAGCTTTTTCCTAGCTTCTCTCCAAATTCTCCCACATACAACACTTTGCTCTCTTTCAAATTCACAGTCTCTTTCTTTTTCATTAATGGTTGTTAAATATGTGTGTGTGTGTGTATACATATATATGTTTTATTTAATTTTGAAAAACATTCAAACATTTGTTCAAGTACTCTCTAGCCTTTCCTTCTTTTTGTCTGGGAATGCCAGAGTAAGTGCATAGTCAAAGCTGATGATAACTATGGATCACAGAGATACATTCAATTTTTCAAGGTAAATTTTTTTCCATTCAACTCGTAAGATTCATTATTTTCCATTGTCTGATTTTTAAAATTGCTTTATTTGTTCATTCTCATCCATTTCATTTTATTCCAGTGAAAAATTCATTACTTTTAGTTTTCAATTTCTGAAATTGTTTCTGCTTTCTTCTTAGGTATGATGTGTTTCTGTAGATATCTCTGTCTTATTCTTATGCCATTTTGGAGCTTTCTGAATATTTTTCTTTAAGTATTTGAGTTTCTTTAGAACTATTCATTGAAGGCAACTCTTTCTAGTACATTTGTTCTGAGGTATTTGTCATGCCCAGTAAGTGGTGATTTGTTATTTGTGTTCCTTTACACGGGTCACATGTTCCTATCCCTTTGTAATTTGGGGAAATAAGTTGCTGACAAGTGAACTCTGTAGGAACCTTGGCAATCAGATTCTTTCTTTCACCATGATGTTTTAATTTTTATGTATGTATGCATGTATGTATGTATGTATATATTCATATTGGTACAGATTACATCTGTGCCAAAGATCAGATTCATTTGATTATGTGATTTTTTGAAGATCTTTTCAGTTCTTTCTCCTTTAACTGGGGATGCCTACTTAGTATCTCTTCCAATATTATCTTTGACTTCTAATGACCTAATCCTTATTGTCTGTCTCATTAAATGGGAAAGAGTTGAGAAATAGATATAGAGAAGGGCTTGGCACTTTAGTTTTCCCAGAAGTCTAAACATTTCTAGTAGACTGGGTGAGAATATTTATAAAAATGGGCAAAGATACTGTGACAGTTGTCTACTTCATGTATTCCCTTCTATGATCAGAAGAATAAAAAGGAGCAAGGACTCCTGATATTTGTTTTTTCATTTTGACTCCCCCAAATGATGGTACATGTGTTAATTGAGTAGGTGTTGAATATTGTTGATATTGTATTAAGTGATGAAGTTGACTACAATGAATCATCCATTTTTCTTCTATAAGTTGAAAGCCTTCAGTAGATTCCAGAGGTAACAAATAACTACAGAATGTGACTTGGGGCAATGCAATTATTGTGTTAATGACAACATACATGACACTTTCTACTTCACTAATTTCCTTTAATAATTATCCAATACTTAGTAACTTCATAATGATGGCTGAAACTATATTGTATATGGTACATATGTTTGACTAGCTTGTAAATAGCTTCAGGACAACTCTTGAGAGTTAAGTAGCTACTGTACTTTGATTACGGTAGGGTAGCAATGAGGAGTTCAGTGGCTGAGAAACTATCAGAGTGATAGTTGGATATATTTCATCTCCGCTGACTCCTCTTTCATGTTCTTTGTTCATGTCTCTCAACTTGGGAGCTCATAAAAAGCCAAGTAAAAAGTCTGTTTTTCTGAGATCATTCATCTGACCTGTTAATTTGTGTTAAGTGGCAATTTATCAGAGCCAAGCTTTTAAGTCCATTAAAAGTCGTATAGCTTGTCTCAAAGCAGGGAACTCTATAATAGACAATATCAATCCTGAGGGTCTGCCTTGCACTCAGAATAATCTGTTGCTCTCAGCATGGGTCTGTACATGAGCTCCAGAACCTTACAATGGCCCTGTTGAATGACAGAACACTGTGGAAGGTCACTAATTCTGAGATACTTACTAGGTTGTCTTGAAGTCCAGGATCTCTTATAAAAATACCAGATGGAAATAAAACTAATTTTATGTCATTATCCTCAAATATTCTCATTTCTCAATCCTATGTAGTACACATTAACAAAACACTTTCCAAAAACAACAACTTTATGGACCAGACACAGATCACTAACATGAAAAAATAATTTTAAAAACATAGATTCTTCTATAGCATCTGTAGGAAACTTCAGTAATAAGATTCAACATTTTGCAGGGCAGCAGTGGCACACATCTTTAATCCAAGTACTCAGGAGGTAGAGCCAGGAAGATCTCTGTGAGCTCAAGGCCAGCCTGATCTACAGAGCAAGATCCAGGACAAGAACCTAAGCTACAGAGAAAATCCTGTCTCTAAAAACAAACAAACAAATAAATAAAAAATGATAAACATTTTGTTTAGGAGGGCATTCTTTACATGATTGCAATTTATAGTTTATAGTTATGGGTTAGAGCCTTTGGCAGCTTATTAGAGACTGTAAAGATGTTGAACATTGTTTATAAATTCATTTCTTATTTGTAGTAAGAGCAAAAGTACAACATTCACTTCAGCAGTGAGTAGACTTGGGTTTCTGGTCAAATATTCTACCTAAACTGATTTTTAACTTGGTTATAGAATTTCAAAAGTGACTCAGATTTGTGACTCTTTGTATGTAGACTGTCGACTATTTGCTTTGTAAAGCCTGAAAACTGTAATCAATAACAAAAATACTGTTTTTTCCTGGTAAAAGTTATCACCTTAGATAATGGGTATACCAGCACAGAATAACTTAATAAAAAGCAGGCTCATAACACATAAAAATAAACCACTATTTTAAAGCAGAGTTATATCAGCAAGAGAAATCAGCATCATGGAGAAAGTTTTTAAAAGTTCTTATCCTCTATAGACCAAGGAAAAGAAATCCACTCAGAGATCACAGTAGATTGTGGTGACTTCCTTTCTTTACATTTCCATCTCACTTTCCCCTCTTCCTTGTAATCTACCATTGGACTAGACCATGTTCTGGATAGAATGAAATTGTAATTTAATTCCATAATTTTAAGTTAAAATGCATATATAGGTAAAATTGCTATAATATTCCTATGGTAACAAAGATTAAGCCTGCACATGGATAGAAGGGGGTAGATTTGAGAGATTTTTTTTTTTACAAATCTATGACTGAAGATTCATTTTAGGTATCTAAAATGAGTTTAGGTGAGTTATTGTCTAACACATACAAAGCTTTAGGTTCAGTTCTACAACACATAGAAATTAGGCATGGTAAAGTGATGCTGTAATCGAAGCTCTAGGGAGTGATAGATAGGAAGATCAGAAGTTTAAGGTCATCGTTAGCTACATAGAGATTTCAAGGTCAATCTGAGTTATATTAGGGCCTCTTCTTCAAGTGATAACATATGCGAGTTTGGAGTGTCAACATATGGAAGCAGATGACTAGTAACATACATTTGAGCATGACTTTCAGAATCTAAGCCTCACTAAATAGGTTGATGGTGGATGGTACCTTATAAAGGAATTTTGGTGTGTTGACTTTTAATACCAGATAGATAAATTTTGAGTTATCATTGAATTATTTTTAGTAAAGAAAGTGAATGCAATGAACCAAATATTTGAGAATTGTTATGCTTGAAACCTGTGTTTACACAAATAAATAAGGATAATTTTAGTCCCTTAAAATTCTCACAGTTCATAAGCTTACATAACTCTTCTTCATTATGCACCTTCCTTACTTTGTATCTGCCACTGGTCTGAGAATCCCACTTTGTCCAGCAATGACAGAAGGAAAGAAGATATGCTAAGTTGGTCTTCCTTATCACGGCAGCAGTCATTCCTGTAAAAGATCAGAAAGTGCTGTGAAATATGCTAATAACATTTATGTAAATTAGAGTTCACTGTATTAACTACAAGATCAAAGGATAACTGCAAGTAATTCAGTAATGGGCTGTAATTACCCTTCCATCTAGAACATGGGGGATGAGGGTGGCTTGTGGATCAAGCGCTGTTGCTAAACATGTTCATATTTCATCAGGGCTTCCTCTTTAACACTGAAGTAAATGTACCTGAAAAGCTGTCATAAATGAGTGGGGAGTGTGTGTATTTGTGTGTGTATCTATTACTACATCGCCTACATATGTATCTCTCTAAATTCCCCTTTTCTCTATCTCCTCCTTTCTTTTCCCTCCCCTGATCTTCCCTTCCCTTTTTCTACCTTCCCTTCTCTTCCCGTCCTCCATTCCTTTCCTTATCTTGATAATAAAAAGAAGAGAAGTCTTTAAAAATGAGGGAGTAGAAATGATTACAGGTGTGCCAAAAATAACTGTCTGTATTTATGTATACATATAGATTATCAAAATTTTGGTAGAAAATTAGGCTCTAAAAACATATTCACAGGTCTGGCCACTATGAATCTGTTAGATTCACAGAAATGTGGATGAGTTTCAGATAGAATCATGATTGCAAATTGACTAATCTTAGAATGTGAAGGGTGACTCACATTATCTGTCTGCTAACATTATAAAAGTTCGGGTAAACAAGAGAAGATAAGGCATAAAAATGAGGAAGAAGGAAGTATGACAACAGAAGAAATTTTGAGGGTTGCAGTATGCACACTTGACTAACAGACTCCAGCTTTAAAAGCATGTATCAATGTTGTGAATTCAAAGGACTTTCACCTAGGATACTATATGTCTCTAAGTAATCTGGTGTCTCTTAGGAACTGTTAGTCTCATTAATAAAATAATTTAACAATTGACTCACAAAGAAGATTTAGGACAGTGTTAGTTAGTTTGTTTGTTTGTTTTGAAGTTTAAAAGAAAAACAACAGACCAGACAACAACGTGGAAATTACAGAAGCTGCTCAAAGAGCAAGATAGAGGTAAGGATGACTGTAAGCTATCCATTTAAATTAAGCTGGCATGCTCAAAAACAAGGTCAGATACATGTTGGTCCAGTAGTTTTTGACAAATAAGGGGCTGGGATGACTTCAGATTATAAGTAAAGAAATCAAAAGTATCATATAAAAGCATACTTAGGCCCTGACTATCATCAAAAAGAAGAGATTGAGAAAAGAGAAAAAAACAGCTACATTTTTTGAGGCCAGACTCAGAAAAATGGACAAACCTAACAGAATCTCACAGCAGTTCCATATCATCTGTACTAGGATAGGCTAACATTCTGTGAAGGGAAAGTAAGTATATTAAATCATTAAAAGGATAATTATTCATCTTGTCTCTTTAGCATGGCATAAGGTATACCCAACTTTCTGTAGGGTGATCCCTTGGTCAAATGATCCATAAGCCCAGTTAGATTTGTAATAAAAGAAGGAGAAAATTTTCTGACTCTACCTAGAGGTAGATTTCATATTATTAGAAAGAAATAGATGTAATAGGCTTATAATATTATTGTAAATTCTAGACATTGAGGGGAAAAACAAACAAACAAACTAAGAAATAGAGAAGGTAATGTCCTTCAGAGACTAGAAGAGAATCCAATTCTGCCAAAAAACCTAATATTTGATCAAGAGGTTCCAAGCAAGACTTCTGGCTTCAAGATGTAGAAAATATATATATTTTTTTCTAGCTCCATCCATTTGCCTGCAAATTTCATGATGTCATTGTTTTGTTTTTACAGTTGAATAGTACTCTGTTGTGTATTTGTACCACATTTTCTTTATCCATTCTTCAGTTGAGAGGCATCTAGGCTGTTTCCACATTCTAGCTATTATGAATTATACTACTATGAACATAATTGAGCAAATGCCCATGTCGTATGAATGTGCATCCTTTAGTTATATGCCCAAGAGCAATATTGCTGGATCATGATGTAGATTGATTCTAAGTTTTCTGAGAAACCACCATACTGATTTCCAAAGTGGTTGTATAAGTTTGCACTCCCATCAGCAATGGAGGACTGTTCCCCTTATTCCACATCCTCTCCAGCATATTCTGTCATCAAAGTTCTTTATCTTAGTCATCCTGACAGGTGTTAAAATGATATATCAGTCATTTTGATTTGCATTTCCCTGATGGCTAAGGATGTTGAGCAATTCTTTTATTGTCTTTTGGTCATTTGAGATTCTTCAGTTGAGAATTCTTTGTTTAGATCTGGTCCCCATTTTTTAATTGGATTATTTAATATCTTAATGTCTAGTTTTGGGAGTTCTTTATATATTTTAGAGGTCAGTACTGTTTGATATAGGGTTGGTGAAGATTTTTTCCCATTCTATAGGCAAATTAGGCCATCTGAATGTGGGTAACAGTTGTGTAGCTTGGGGAGTATGTGGGGCCACTGGCAGTGGATTCCACCTAGAGGTATATTTATCTCTAGTGCATTAATTGGCTTTTTGAAGCCCATTTCCAGTTAGCTGAAAGTTTTTCCAATGACCCACCCAGTCTACAGCTGCTCAGACTCACGTAAAAACACAGAGACTTATATTACTTATAAACTATATGGCCATGGCAGGCTTCTTAGTATCTAGTTCTTATATCTTAAATTAACCCATTGCTATTAATCTATAAGTTGCTACATGGCTTGTGGCTTACCAGTACTTTTACATCTTACTTCTCATGGCAGCAGCGGCTGGCAGTGTCTCCTGACTCAGCCTTCTACTTCCCAGAATTCTCTTCTCTACTTTTCCCACCTATACTATACTTCCTGCCTGGCTACTGGCCAATCAGCATTGTGTTTATCAATCAATCAGAGCAACACATTCAAAGCATACAGAAAGACATCCCCAGCACTTCCCTATGGAGAAATACCTTGTTCAGCCTCAATACTGGGAGGAGGGGCTCGGTCCTGCCTCAATTTGATATGCCAGTCTTTATTGACTCCCCATAGGAAGTCTTACCCTCTCTGAGGAGTGGATACGGGGTAGAGTGGGGGAAAATGAGGAATGAGCAGGAGGAGGGGAAGGAGCAGGAAGTGTAGTTTGTATGTAAAACAGAAAAAAACAACTTTTAAATGAAATAAAGAGAAAGAAAATTTATTTGTGTTTGTTTTTAACTTACTAAGATTGTGAGCATTGATTATATGGCTATAGATAAGTCATATATGAATTTATATTGATTCTAGGAAATCTAGTCCAACACTACAGAACTTACTTCAAGATTCCCAATTTTCATGAGTAACTTCATTTCTAGTACTGGCCAACTTGCCTGCAATCATGACCAATATGTTTATTTGCTTGATGAGTCCTAATCCACTGTGCCACTATTTCTTGTGTTTACTGTCCTGACTTAGGCTCCTCCTCTCTGCTGAAATAGCACTCATCCCCTACATATGTCCTTTCCTTGGCTCTGACTAATAGTTATTAGACTTAGTTAACTTAAAATAAAAGGAAAGAAGAAAGCTGAAAGAAGGGTAAGAAAGAGAAGTTAAAGGAAGACAGCTGGAGAAGAAAGAGAAAAGAAAGAAATCAAGAGGAAGGGGAGACAAAGGCCAAGAGAAGAGCTGCCAAACATAAACCAGTGTTCACTTTGTTTTAGAAATTTTTGCAGCCTTTCACTCCTAGCCATGCTGGCAACATTATGTGGACTTGTTAGAAATAAAAGAGCATATGAAGTAGGAATAGCAAAATGGTGGTAGTAGATATCGGAGAAGCAAAGTGCTTATGTTTTCATCTCCAAGATGTGGGTTCATAATTTCCATCACTTCTTTGAGACAAATACCTGAACTCTACCTAGTAAGTCAAAATTCCCTGAATTTATATTGATTTATTTGTAATGTACAGCAGTGACCTAAACTGTCTCTTTAAAATCCTTCTGTAGGCCTCATAATAGACTATATTATAGCTTTCAAATACTGATAATCTAACTGCTTTCATCATGACTTGTAAAATGTCTTGTTCTTTATCTTACTGCTATCTGAGAAGTCAAGGGTCACAAAAAGGTGGCAAGAATCTCTACATTTCAAAGACAAGCAGTAGACTATACAGAAAAGGTGAAACACAATAAAATCATTTGAGCTAGCTGTTGAAACCAAATCCAAGTTCCACATGAATCAGTATCGAAGAGGCACTAGATGAGTTTTGAATTGTTCTATGTGTTTATACCCTCCGAATCCATACACTTACAATTCTTACCCATGTGTCAGTTTTAGAAAGTTGCTACCTATAGATTTGTAAATCCTAGTTCTGAAATACTTCAGGAAAGAACAATATAGCTTCTAGTGTGTCTTATAGGAAGAACTTAAATAGCACTGATAACCAAAACTTACTTTTCCCTGAGCCCTAACTTAGAGGTTCCAGTACCCAAGACCTTCCATGGTAAAAGGAGATCTGGTAGCAAGAGAAAAAAGCCTCAGTAGAGGAACATGTTTGCCCACTACAGTTGTATGGGTTGGGGAAGCTCTATATTACCAGAGTTGGTGGCTTTGGGATCACCACAAAGTGCTGTGGATTGTAATAAAAACATTGGGACTATTCATCAATCTGAAAATGACTAAAGGGCATCTTAACTTTCTTTTTGGCATTTTTAAATTAAAAACAGATTCTACTCTCTTATAATACATTCTGACCACAGTTTCCTCATTTCTTTGCTCTTCCTAGATCCCCTACCTCTCCTGTGCCACTGATCTTCCATTTCCCTTCAGAAAAGAAAACATTTCCCTTCCCCCAAGAAACAACCTAACATGATAAAAGCCACAATAAGACAAGGACAAGGCAGCACAATAGGAGGAAAAGAGACCAAAGAGCAGGCATAACAGTCAGAGACATACCTGCTCCCACTGTTCACAGTCCCACAATAGCAACAAGCTAACAGCCATAGCATATATCCAGAGGACATTGTACAGATTCACACAGGCCTGTGCTTGCTGTTTCAGTCTTTGTAAGCCCATATGAGCTCAGTTCAGTTGATTCATTGGTTATGTTCTGGGTATCCTCCATCCCTTCTGACACCTACAATCTTTCCTCTTCTTCTTCCTCAGGGTTCCCAGAGCTCCAAGGGGAGGGACCTAATATTTTTAAAGGAATACCATCCATCATAAATTCTATATAAGAAATAGGAAAGATATGTGTAGAGGAACTCGATTTGACTTTACTCTAAAAAATAAATAAATACAACCAATTCTTGCTTAAGTCAGCTCTTTCATAATAAAATATGACATTAAAACAATAGCAGATTATTAGTAACTTGTATCTCTGCCTCGTTGACTTCAAGATCTCTAAATATTTCTGTGTTTTTCTTATTTATTTTATTTAAAATTTATTTACTTATTTTATCTTGCATTTGCATAAGTTCACAAGTTAGTTTAAACTGTACTTTTAGCTATGACATTCTGCAGTATTAAAAGCAGTAACCCTTAGGATCTTTAAATACCCTACAGGGTTCTTTGAGGAGAGGATTTGAAAAAGGAACTATTTCCAGAATTTGTTTGGCTAATTGTATTTACAATGGCCTTTAGATATTCTTCTGAACTTGTTTTGTTTCCTTCAGCTGAAAATCATTTAAATACTTTTAAAAGTTTCTGGAATTGATTTTTTTACTTACTCAAAGTTACTTTTCTTCTAATGGCAAAGGCTATTCCATTAGTGTATTATTTTCTTCCATCAATCTTTCCAAACATTCAAGGTATCAGGTTCCTTGAATAACATGGAAATACAAAGATCATTTGGAGGGAATAAACAAACAAAATAAAACTGTAAAAGTCACCTGAAATCTTAAATCTTATTGAAGTTCATGTTGGTTGCATCTAGACCTTCAAGCTTCATTAGATATAAATATGATGTAAGAAATAAAAGATAGTCATTGAATCAGAAAACAGCTCTCAGTCATCTATTTTGAACAAAATCTTGAGCTAGAGAATCTTACAGAATGACTTCCATTGAAATATTCCTACCTAATGTCCTTATTATCAAGCTAGTTAGCTTCACCTGAAGGACATTTCACAAATATTGCCATGTTTCTAGAGTAGACTGAGAACTTAGTGTGAATAAGTTACAAACCTATTACATACAGGAGAAGCATACATTGCTTCTATGAAGCAACTGTCATGTACCAATCTGGGTTTCACAATACATTGCTGTTCACCTATTGAAGGAACCTATATGTAGCCTTATAACATCTGTCTATTCTCTTTCATCTATCTATCTATCTATCTATCTATCTATCTATCTATCAATTATTTTTCTATAAATCTAGATATATCAAATTATAGATATGTATATATACAGACATATGGACTACCAGTAGCTTGAAAGAACAGTTCTAATTAAGAATAATCCAAATAGGTTTTACCTCCTAGTTGATAGTTGACAGCCAATTTACATTTCTATTATTTAGAAATATGATAGCTATTACTACTAATGTATGTAAATCTGACAAGCATAGTCATATATCTTTCTATTCATTAGCATTCTGAATTGACAAATAACATTGGTTTTCCTGAAACTTCATTAATCTCATCTTTACAATGGGTCAATAGAAAAGCAGCTTGCATCATCCAATTTAATGAATTAGCAGATGAAAAGCATTCACCAAAACATAGAACTTTGTGTTTGTCATCTGTCTTCTGTTCAACAAGCAGTAACTTATTAGTGTTTGCTGCTTGCTACTTACCACAGTAACTTTACAGAGCAGCATAAATATGACTCTCCCCATCGTTTTAGTTGTTATCACAAATTTAGTGGGGAAATTTTGATGAGCATCCACAGCTATATGTCTGGTACATAATGGGATTCCAGCCTCCGATCTATATCTATATTGTCAAAACTTCTCAAAACCTCCATCCCCTAAACTCATTTGTTTCAGATCCTTCACTGTATTTGTTATACTTCTCATTGCAATGATAAAATATCAAGTTTGTTTTGGCTCAGTTTGAGAATCCATTGTGAAGAAGGCAGCCTAGGGCAATAGCAGCTCTAACTTGGGTAGCAGGGGCCAATGTGCTGGTCACATTGTATTCATTCAAAGCACAGAGAGAGATGATTACTGCTATCTACCCTTTGCTGATGACTCTTAACAAATGTCCTTTTAGATATATCAAGACATGTATCCAGTCAACCTGACGATGAAGATTAAGTGTCATATCCACCATCCATTAAGTTGTGACAACTTAGAATCAAGGAATCATAAAATTATATAGCTTATGGGAACCAATGATGGTAATAATGTAAATATTATGCAAATATTTCATGTTCTGTTGAGATTTGCAGATCTTAAAAGACTTTTGCATATTTTATTTATTTTACATTTGAACTTCCCCAGCACCCATTGAAGTGGAGAGAACATATTCTATCAAGAACAATGTATTCTCTGATTTGGTTTGGCCTAAGAAGTGATTTGCTATGCATTTACTTGGTGAAACTGTGACACAACTCATTCCTTCTAACAGTATCCTTCATTTCACATTACTTACCTGGAAAATTTTAACACCTAGCATGAATGAACTGATAGTTTCAATATTTACCAAACACTGTTTTAGATTTTAATTGTACCATAAGTTAGTCGTATCACTAAACCAAACTTTTTAGGAATGCTTTACTCCTAGGCTATTTTCTAATATTAAATACATTTTAATCTCTTTTATATATGAAACACTGTCTTTTGTTTTTAATGATTTCACTTATTTGATGTCTATACTATAATGATTGCTATACATATATATTTTTAAATAATTATTAATATCAAATTGTACTATGTTAAATCTTGATAACTTGTTAATCTTTCTTAGAAGATTTATCTAATTTATTTTATGTATATAAGTATTTTGCCTATATGTTGTCTAGAACAAGCAGAGGCCAGAAGTTATTAAATACACTGAAACTGGAAATATAAATGCAAGCCACCATGTATGTCCTAGAAATTGAACCCAGCACCTCTGCTTGAGTAGCAAGTGCTCCTTTTTTATTTATTTTTTAAATTACAGTCATCACTCATAATATTCATTACTTACACTCATGATATTAATCACATTTGTGTGGTATTCATAGATTACATTTGCAGTATTCATATATATATATATATATATATATATATATATATATATATATATATATATTTTAAATGTCAAATGTCATTTCTTGAAGGGGTAGGAGGTTAAATGCAGGCTTACAGCAGGACCCTGGAGAGCAGAAGTTCCCTACTGATGTTTTACAATCTTGCATCTAAGCTGTTAACGACCATTATTCAGGATACACAGACAAGGAACTTCCCTTAAGCATTCAGGAGGGTGGAATCTGGCAGGGAATTAGCATTGGGAGGATATCAAGGTCAAGGTCCGCAAGCAAGGCAACAGTTACCCAAAATGGGGGCAGGGCCTTGCAGGTCCCCCTTTTATTAAAAAATGAGCTTCTGACTTGGGTTGCGTGGGACATCAGCAGGTCACCTTACTCGTCATGGAGACGCCTGCCGAGGCCACACAGGTGCTCTGTCTTAGGTTGGTGAGTGCCCCTAGGCATTACCCATCTCTGAATACTCATTATCATACCGGCTCAATCATGTGTGAGCTGCATGGTTAATTGCTGCCAAAGATCTCAAAGTGGCACTGGGCTTGCAATCTATGTGTTCGATACAGAAAAGACCAACAGAGGTCCTATCTCACCATAGCCAGTAGGCTAAAGGCAACTGAGCCATTCCCTTCCTTAACGAGCCATAGTGTACGTTGGAGTCCTTGTAAGATAGTATCCCAAAAGCAACTGGAACTTGAGTTTATAAGTTTATAATTTTCAAAGCCAATTGAGATGTATAGAACTACTGAATTAAATTTATCATGCCCAATAGAATGAAAGATTAACTAACTGTGGTAGCTACTTTTGTTGCCAGGGTCTCCACTGTGCTAGCTGTAGTAAGCAGTTATGAAATGGTAATCCCAGAAACAATAGCAGTGGTGTGTGTCATTGTTATAACAGCAACAGTGGCAGCAGCAATGTCAGATTCTCTTCTGGATTGTGTGGACACCCACTGGCACGGATACAGTTCCAGGAACACAAACCGCCAAGGCCCATTTTTCTTGATCCCAGCATGACTTTAGCTGGCAGCTCTTCTGGAGAATCCAATCTCATGGCTACAGTTCCTAGGCTTACATTAATGCTTGCCAAAGCTGGCCATATTGGGCTCTCCATCTCCACTGGCATCAGAAAGGTAGATTTTTTTCATGGAGACCCATTAGGTCTCTGTCATGTAGGGCTTCAGCAGCAGCCACAGGGTGTGTTCAGTGCTCAGGAATCCAAAGAGGAACCTCATTGTCCTGAGGAAAGACATAAGCCAAACTCCGGGGCCACACCAACACTAGATCAGGTCTCCTCCACATGCTAGTAGAAAGATCCTTCCATCACTCCAAAGGGTGATTTGCAACAGGAGCCCTCCAGTGCTTATCTGCATCAGATCCTCCAGCAGAATCTTAAAATATATAAAACAAGGGAAAGAATAGAATGTTGAGAGGAATGATGAGTCCTTAGTTCTCCCTTTTTTTAACTTTAGTAAAATGTTTGATGGTTTGTTTGTTTAATATTTCAAATTTTTTTTTTTATTTTTTAAATTAATCAATTAATTAATTTTTCTATTATCAGCTTGATAGAGTATGTATTCTTATCTTAATAGTGAGATGTTTCATTGAAGTTTGCTCAGTAATTGAGTAAAACTGAAATTTATTATAAGCCACAGTAGTCCTAGGGACATCGGTGCTATATATCTATATATACAGCCTCCATGGTTCTGTGAGTTGTAGTCTGATTGTTCTTTATTTTATATCTAGAATCCACTTATGAGTGAGTACATACCATGACTGTCTTTCTGGGTTTGGTTTTACCTCACTCAGGATGATTTTTTCTAGTTCCATCCATTTGCCTGCAAATTTCATGCTTTCATTGTTTTTCTCTGTTGAGTAGTACTCCATTGTGTATATGTACCACATTTTTTTTTCATCCATTCTCCAGTTGACAGGCATCTAGGTTGTTTCCACGTTCTGGCTATTACAAATAGTGCTGCTATGAACATAGCTGAGCATGTATCTTTATGGTATGGCATTCCTTGGGTATATGCCCAAGGGTGGGATGGCTGGGTCTTGAGGTAGTTTGATTCCTAATTTTCTGAGAAACCACCATACTGATTTCCACAGTGGTTGTACAAGCTTGCATTCCCACCAACAGTGGAGGAGTGTTCCCTTTTCTCCACATCCTCTCCAACATTGACTGTCATTCGTGTTTTTGATAGTAGCCATTCTGACAGGTATAAGGTGGTATCTCAGAGTCATTTTGATTTGCATTTCTCTGATGATTAAGGATGCTGAGCATTTCTTTAAATGTCTTTCAGCCATTTGTGATTCTTATTTTGTGAATTCTCTGTTTAGCTCTTTAGCCCATTTTTTAATTGGACTGTTTAGTATTTTGATGTTTAGTTTTTTGAGTTCTTTATATACTGTGGAGATCAATCCTCTGTCAGATGTGGGGTTGGTGAAGATCTTTTCCCATTCTCTTGGCTGTCTTTTTGTCTTATTGACTGTGTCTTTCGCCCTGCAAAAGCTTCTCAATTTCGAGAGGTCCCATTTATTAATTGTTGTGCTCAGGGTCTGTGCTGTTGGTGTTATATTTAGGAAATAGTCTCCGGTGCCAATGCATTCAAGAGTACTTCCTATTTCTTTTCTATTAAGTTTAGTATAACTGGATTTATATTCAGGTCTTTGGTCCACTTGGACTTGAGTTTTGTGCATAGTGACAGATATGGATCTATTTGTAATCTTTTACATATTGACATCCAGTTATAGCAAGTGCTCTTTGTCAGTGGGTCTTCTCTCTAGTCTCAACTTGTTAATCATATAACTGAACAAGTGTGCCCGTTGAGAAACTCTTTCATGCTTCTATTACCAGTGAGCTCTAGTAATAATGTTCTATTATCAGCTTAAGTGGGTTCCACTATTTCAGCATCTATCAGTAAGTAAAATCAAGCAATACTTGTCTATGTTTGGCAAATTTCCTTCATCATATTGCCTTGTGGCTTATCAACCTTGTTACAGATGGCATGGTATTTCTACTGCATATATCCTGGTACTATTCCATTGGAAATGACTACCATAAAATCCTTATCCAAATTTAGGCTATGCCTCTGTTTCAGATACTGTGAATATCATGTTAATGAACATGGGCTTGTATCTTTCTCTTCACTGTACTGATTTCATTTCCTTGGGATATAAACAAAAGAAGATGGCAGGGTCTTATACAGGACTCCCTTGGGATTTGCTTGTTTGTTGGTTGGTTTTTTGTTTGTTTTGTTTGCTAAAGATGCAGAGGCTTGGAGAATTTCAGTAAGTCACTAAATACCATGAAGACAGGGGGCTCAGGAATAGAAGTTTGATCTCACTCCATTGTGTTTAGAAATCACTCCTTTGCTTCCACACCACAAGGCATAAAGACTTGGAGCACACAGAGCTTCACCACAGATGATTTTCATGTTAGAACCCTTTTGGAAACCATTGCTGCTTTCATGCTTGAACTCTTTTCAAGCTTAAATATGTTGCTGAAGGTCAAACAGCTATCTGGTAGATTTCTTCACCTTTTCATTCAAATTCAGTCCAACATTTAATTCACATAGTGATTAAAATTTGACTTTCATAAAAAAACATAGCAGACCTTCCCTACCAAAGGACCCATTTCTTTCACATATAGTCAATTAAATGTAAGCATCACAATGGAGATGTTAACGATTTACAAAAACTAAAAAAAAGCATGATTTCTCTAAGTGCCTACAGTTTTTTATCTTTAACTCATTAGAATCTAAGTGGATACTAGCAGAACCTTAGAAATACACTATCTTCCTGTAGAAGATTCTTTATCATTTTCTTAAATGGGTACATTGATTTTTTTGGGGGGGTGGGGCTGGGGAGAATGGAAGTTGGTTCCTGGGGTGGAGCCTAGGGTCTTTCACATGATAGGCTTTCTACCCTTCAGCTACATTTCCAGACCCAATTGCATATAGGTGTGTGTGTGTGTGTGTGTGTGTGTGTGTGTGTGTGTGTGATTTATGCTGTGAGTGAAGAGCATGTGTATTTGTATATGTGCATACAGGTGCTCAAACGTGTGTGGGGGGGGTGTATAGGCCAGAGGCTGATGCTAATTGTCTGTCACTGTTCCTCCTCACCTTGTCTCTTATGACAGTTTCTCAATGACCTCAAAGCTCACCAGCTGGCTAGACTGGCTATCCAGGAAATCTGCCGTTTTTTTCTTTCCTCCTGATATTGGGCTTATAGAAACATATGCTCATGTCTGGCATTTGCATGTATGGTGAGAATTGTAACTCAACCTCTGGTGCTTTCATAGAGGACATTTTATCAACTGAGCTGTATCTCCAGACCTTTAGGAGGTAAGTTGAAAAGGAAAGTATTGCTCTTAACTTTCATTTATTTTCTTAACTGTAAGACCTCCTTACTGTGAAAGATGTTGCAAAATAAACTACAAAAGAACTCAGTTCATACTGATAGAGGCATAAAAATAGGCACTATTTATGAAGGACAATTTGATCACATACCACAAATTTAAATAACAGAGATACTTTACTATAGTGATCATAGAGATATTGCAATATTGCCAAATTAAAACCATCATAAAATATTCAGTTAAAAACTAGTTGAATAAGCCTGGGTACATCAATTTAATATGTTTAGAAGATATTTGAAATTTCTATGAAGGGTAATAGAGGGATTTAAGAATTGTAAATAAATTATTTAAAAGTAAAGAAATATCTATCTATCTATCTATCTATCTATCTATCTATCTATCTATACACACACACACAAAAAAAAATTTACTGAGCAGTGCCTAAATGTAAAACACTGTTCTCATGTAATAAAATGGCTTTGACATTTATTTTGTACATTCTTGTTTTATAAGCATACAAGTAATTTTACATAGTGATGAAAGGAATAGGTTTTATGTATAGTTTTCCTTTACTATTTTCTTGCTAAAACTGTTCACATTTCAATTACCTTGTGATATTTTTAATTAGAAAAGACATTCATCTAAAATAGAAGATGTGAAAAATACAGATCCATTGCTCTGGAACACCTGCCTGATGGTTCTCTGAGCTCAGGAAGGAAATCAAATCAAGCCTTCCAATGCTGTTTGTCACCAAAATGGAATGATAGGATGGATCCCAGTGAGAAGCCAGACAGGTCAACTTTTGTGTGTAGCCAAAGGATCTAGGAAAAGGGTGAATTCACTACTGAAGATGGTGTGTCTCTGAGGATCTTAAGTCTACCAAGATAGAACAGCAGTTTCCTCAATTACAGCTAATGATGTTAATAAAGCAAAACCAGAAGAGGACTGCTAGCATCTGTTCCCAGAGCCCAGAACCACTTCAAATGATGAGTATTAGTCAGAGCTGGGCTCAGCTGCTCCAGGGTAATGCAATCAAGTGAGGATCAGATTCATGTTCTTGAGTTTCATGCATGCATCTACATAGACATTGATGATTTTCAACCCTGATTTTGTAACCATTAGGCAAATATCTTTAAAAAATATAAGAATGTCTGTGAAATATACCCACAATAAAAATAAACTGGCTTAGGAACAGACATTATAAAATTTTGAGTCACAGGTTATTCTACACATATAGACAATATTAAGAACTGCGGTCAAATAAAATATATTTTTATGTTCTCCCCATATTACTTCATATGTCTAATTTGTGTTATTACAATTACTGACCAAATATGTTGCTGTGGGATAATGCTTTTGTACACTGGTTTAATAAAATGTTGATTGCTAGTAGCCAGGCAGGAAGTATAGACAGGATAAGCAGACAAGGACAATTCTGAGAAGAGGAAGGCTGAATGAGGAGACGTCAGCCTGCCATCCAGGGAGCAGCATGTAATAGCACACAGGTAAAGCTACAGAACACATGATGACATAAAGATTAACAGAAATGGGCAGATTTTAAATGTAAGAGCTGGTCAGTAGTTAGCCTGAGCTAATAGCCAAGCAGTTTTAATTAATAGCCTCTGTATGTTTACTTGGGTCTGAGTGGCTGTGAACCAGATGGGACATAGGAAAACTTTCAGCTACAATATGTCACCAATATTTGAGGTGATAAGCTTGACCTTGAAAAAAATTGAGCAATAGGGTAAAATATTAGCTTCCTTATTAGTTATCTAGAGTAGAGTAGTCAGCATTTTTCAGAATCAGCCCTTCCTAGGAATTATCTCCTTATTGGTTGGCCAATAAAGAATTATCATTCTTGAATCCACATATGCACAAACAATGAAAATGGTCTCCAAAGGTTATAAGTATATAGACCAAAAATAATCTAATCTGTAAATGGATTAATGTAATATGTAGAAAGACATAAAAGATGCAATACACATGAATAATTAATACATTAAAAATGCTGATCATGTTTACCAACTTGAGAAATGAAAATGATTGCTACTTTGAGGTTCCATCACACTATAGTTACAATATCTATCATTATAAGTGAGGTGAGAATGAACACTGCTGAGAACTCAGGAAATAAGAAACTCTTTATTAACTTCATTTTAAAATTATTATTGTGTATGTGTGTGTGCATGTATGATTTCAGGGAGAGATGCATTCACATACCACATCACAGCTATGAAGCTGAGGACAACTGTGGAGTCAATGTTAACACTGAATGCTTAACTGAGTTGTGGATTTAATCCAGGTCATCAAGCTTTCATAGACAGACCTTTTACCTTTGAGCCATATGTTGACTCTAGGGAATACTTATACATTTCTAGTGGGAAGGTGAATTAGGCCAGTCACTGTGGAAACCAATTTGGAGGTTCCAAAACACATAAATGATAAATCTTGCAATGGCCATTGACATAGCTAAGGTATAAAACTGCCTAGCATATATCAACATACCCAGAGATACATGCACATCTATGTTTATTGCAGTATTACACACAATAGGCAACAGAGATTTCTTTCAACAGATAAATTCATAAAGTGTGGTAGTATACACAATGGAGTTTTATTCAGCCATAAAAAATAGTGAAATTAATGTTGTTGGCAGGGAAATGGATATAACTGGAAATCACCATTGTAAGCAAAATAAGTCAAACTTGGAAAGACAAATACAATGTTTTCTCTCATTTGTGGACCCTCATTTTATATAGATACATAAAATTTGTATATTGTATATGTAACATAAAAGGAGAGGTGAGATTGCCTGAGGAAACAAAGAAGCATGATGGATAAGGAGAAAGAAAGGGGAAAGTGTGGATCTTGTAAAAATACATGATTTACTTAAATAGAAATATCTTTTAGAAACTCACTGTGATTCACAATAACAAAGACTCATAAAATTTGAGTTTAAAAGAATTTCTAGTTTAATTTTATAAATGTGCATTCAGTTCTTGCAAGTGAGTCAACATCTCCCGCAACTCTGCTGCAGGTCAAAGGTAAGAAGAACAGCTGCCTGAGAAGCAGCAGCAAACAGTGTTCGTTTAGTATTAGTAGTAAATGCATATGTAGAGAGGAACTTTCTCCACTGGAGTGAACAATGACAGAGTAATTTTCCTACAGCTCTGTTGACTTTTTCCACTGTGTCAGCTGGGAAGACTAGTGTCATCACTGGCTAGCCCAAGAGTGAAGAGTGGACTTCCTATAGTAACATTTCATATATTAGCAAAGGCACTGTGAGTTTGCTTCCACACCTTCCAGAGGAGATGACTCTATAGTTCTATGGGCAGGGATATAGTTCTTTGGGTAGACTTTAGCACATTATTAAGAAGAGCGGTTAACCATCCCAGGCCTTGTGTCTACTTTTACATGGAAACATAAAGATTTCTGTATTGATTTGAAAACACTGAGATCTTCCCAAGGAATTGTGAAATTCTTAAATGTTGAATCCTCCCTCTGGCAACACAGTCTCCTAAGAAAGAGAAAGCTTGTGGGATACTTGTTAGCACAAACCATTACTAGTTCTTGGACAACTCACCAGGACAGGAGTAAAATCAGCAAAAGTCAAGTCAAACATGTCAGTGGTAGAAATAAAAAAAGCATATGGCTGAGTACCTGAAAGTTAGTGATCACAATGTTGCTCTGGTCACTGTAAGAAAGGTTTCCCAGACCAAAAAACTTCACTTTCCTCTTCGCCTTTCACCACTTTTTTGTTTTGTCACCCACCACCCACCATGAAACACAAAAGCTCTATGATTAGACTGTGTGGTTGATAGGACAATGCTTAGAAACTATACTAAGTTCAACAGGATTTTACATGACTGGAGACAATGGGTAACAGTGAGCATTCTATAACCAATGGCTATCTTCCAAAACAATGCCTTTTAAAAATAATAGTAACTGTGGTCAGTAATTCCTCCAACATCTCTGTAACAGCACAAAAATCTCACACTTCTGTAAGCTGCAGTAACAGCGTAAGGTGTAAATGATTTGTGAAACATCTCTAACCGAACAGATGTAATGGTGCAGTGCACTTAGGGCAGACTGTCCCCCTGGACTTCCAGGCAGACTGTGAATCATGGAGAGTGTCTAAATCTTAGGACACTAAAGTGAAGCTGAATAAGGAGATGGATGAGAGGAGTGAAGAGGTTAAGTTGATTAGTACAAGTTCATCAAGGGATATTCTTTGGTTTAAAAAAAAAGTCTACTTCCTTTTGAAATTAAAAACAATCGGGGAGGGGAGTTGCCTCAGCGTCTAAGAATGAATGCTTGTAAGCATTAGATCTGGAATTTGATTCCCAGGCACCCACATAAAAAATTCAGGTATGCCCAGGCTGGTCTCGAACTCGTGATCCTCCTGCCTCAGTCTCCTTCAGCAAATCCTACCAGTGTACGCCACCACCACGGGTGAATCTGGATGCAGACATCCACGGCTAGGCCCCTGGTGGAGCGCTGGGAGTCTAATTAGTGAGAAAGAGGAGGGTTTATATGAGCGAAAATTGTTGAAACCAAGGTTGGACAAAGCACAGGGACAAATAACCAAATGAATGGAAACACATGAACTATGAACCAAAGACTGAGGGACCCCAACTGGATCAGGCCCTCTGAATAGGTGAGACAGTCGATTGTCTTGATCTGTTTAGGAGGCGTCTAGGCAGTGGTACCAGGTCCTGGGCTCATTGCATGAGTTAGCTGTTTGAAACCTGGGACTTATGCAGGAACGCTTGGCTCAATCTGGGAGGAGGGGACTGGACCTGCCTGGACTGAGTCTATCAGGTCGATCCCAGTCCTCGGGGAGACCTTGATTTGGAGGAGGTGGGAATGGGGGGTGGGCTGGGGGGAAGGGGAGGGGGCAGGAAGGGAGAGAACAAGGGAATCTGTGGCTATTATGTAGAACTGAATAGTATTGTAAAATAAAAAAAAAATTTCAGGTATGACTGCAAATGTCTATAATCCTGGAGTTATGGGTCACTGGCTGGCAAATACCAGCCTCCCTAGTCATCCAGTCTAGTCAAAATGGCAAGCTTTCAGTTCCATAAGAAAGCCTATCTTGAAGTAACAAAGAAAGGAAGACATCTGGTCTCTTGCTCTGGGCTCCGTAAGAGCACCTGTCTACGGATATGAGCTCACAAACACTCATGTTACACATAACGTGTATACACAAAAGTAAGAACAACATGCACGAACATGTATACACACACAACACACGTGATTTTTTTAAGAAAAGAATCCAAGAATCTACCTTTGTAAATGTTGTCTGGCTTAGCAAAAGTTTAGCTATGGCACAGAAAACCAAAATGACTCATCTGAAACTGATAGGGCCCCTTTTCTCTGAAAGTCTGATGATGGGATCCAGGCCAGTGCAGCAGAGCATATTAGTGACAGGTTAGCCCTTTCACAAGGATAAGTTATTTTGTAATAAAAGTATGCAGTCTGACAGACAGAGCAGGAAACATGAATTCACAAGCATTTAGTGGCTGACAGACCTTCACATTCACAGCTTACTCTCTCCTTGCAACAGTTATTAAGCCAGTGGCATGAGGATCAGCGCCCTGAAAAGTAAAATATAACCTTGGGGAGTGGGCAGTGGAAAAGAGCAGAAACAACATGGAGAGCTATTGAGATGTGCTATCATAACCACAAAAGTAGAATTAGGCTCATCCAACAACAGCCTCCAAATCATAAAACCCCCTCAGCCACCCAGACAACCAAATCTCACTTAGTTGCACACTATACATTATCAATGGTCAGAGAATACAGCTTTACTTCTTGTTTTACAGATGCTCAAATACAATAACTGGTCTTATGACAGATATATCCTGAGTGGCAGATTCAAGGTAAAGGCGATGGTATGTGAATATTTATTTAAAATACTTTGCAAATCAACAATTTTCACAAAATAATTTATTATACTGTTGATTTTTCCCCCATAGAATGAAGCTCAATATTTTACTGAGTTCCTTCAACTGAGCAAATCAAATACATGCATTACAATAATACTGGTATTGATAATGCACATTCAATATTCATGTTATAAGCAATGCATCACGAGACTCAAGTGGGGTACAGAATTGGTGTTCAAACTTATCATGTAGGTCCTTGGTGTTGCATGTTGTGTTCAGACCAAAGAAAGCAATGCATAAAAGAACCAGGAAAATATAATAGATTTTTGTGTGTGGGCTGGGGGCAGGTGGGGATGAGAACAGAAGGGATCAGGTCATAGGGGAAGAATGGAGAAAGAGAGAGAGAGAAGAGAGAGTAAGGGGAAAGATTGGAGTTGGGAAGCATTTGGGAAGCAATGTAAAAACCCAGTGCAGTGGAAACTCCCAGGGATCTATGAGGGTGACCTTAGCAAGGACTCCTAGAACTGGAGGATATCAAACCTGAGCCATCCATTTTCTGTAACCAGCCAAGGCCTTTAGTGATGGGACTGGGGCATTAACACAGCCATCAAACCTTTGACCTATGATCTGTCCTGCCTAGAAGATGTGCTGGGGCAATGGTGATACAGAACTTGTGGGAGTGCCCAACAAATGACAGATCTATTTCTATGCCTGTGCTACAAGGGAGAACCCACATCCAACATTCCCTATATGACCAGGGACCAGATTATAGCAACATACTATTCTGCCTGGCCTATGAGAAAATTAGAGTGCAAAGAATGTTAAATATCTCCTACTATGTATTTCAAAGTTTAGCCAGAATTTTATTAAACAACCAAAAAAAAAAACCCTAGAAGCAGTTTTTAAAGAAATGAAATATCTGACCACTTATAATACCAAAAAAAGAATGCTAACAACCTATTCTGTATCTGTCATTGTAATGCTTGCTGAGAAATAATAAATAAAAAAGTTGAATATAATTTAAAAAGAGAATAAATAAATAACACCCAGTGTAATTTCCATGAACATTTTAACTATTCAGTAGGTGTTTGATAGGTGAGGAAATTGAAACTTCAGAATTCTACTAGAATAATGAGGACCTGAACCAGAATTGAAATCTAAGTCTTTATTATTCTAGTTCAAAAATCCATGTTACCAGTAACTCACCATGTACTGTAAATTTTAGCTTCTCTATTTTTTAATTTAATCTTCTTTCATATGTTATATCCTGACCATAATTTCCCTTCCCTTTTCTCCTCCCACCTGACTTACCCTCTGCCCCTGATCCAAATCTCCTCCATTTCCCTTCAGAAAAAGGAAAACCTCCCAGGTATATCAACCAAACTTGGCATATCATGTTGCAATAAGACGGGGCACATGACTAACCAGTCAACATTCAAGGCACCTGCTCGCAGACCTCTCTAACACCCTCCATTTAACCCTTTAATCTACAAGTCCCACTCTGCCCCCAAACCTCAACCATCCACCACTGCATCAGCTGCTCCTAGAGACACCTCCTGCACCAGTTTGAACAAGAGCAGCTCCTGGGGACACATACACTCCCTGCAACAATCACAAGAATAGTAGACCCTGTAGGCACAAACACCACCTGCACAGATTGGAGAAAGAGGCACCCTTGGAGGCACAAGCACCACCTGCACCAACTGGAGGAAAAGATGGGTAGATGCTAGTGCAAAAATGCACTCAACAACATAAAGAGCAACATGGCACTGCCAGAACCTAGAGGTTCTACAACAGCAAAACCTGAACAGCCGAAACAATCTTAAAAATAACTTTATGAAGATGATAGAGGACCTTAAAGAGGAAATGAAAAAATTCTCTTTAAAAAATCAGGGAAATACAAACAAAAGATTGGAGAAAATTAATAAATCCCTTAAAGAAAACCAAGAGGGCCAAGAAAAAAGGTCATCAAACATGATGGGTGATGTCATTCTGTAGGCTGTGAAAATGTGTTTCTCTGATTGGTTGATAAATAAAGCTGTTTGGACAATGGTGAGGTAGAATAAGGTTAGGTGGGACATTCTAACTAGAGAGACAGGAGAAGAAAAGAGAGTGAGGAGTCAGTGCCAGCTGCCTCCAAGAGAAGCAAAATGTAAAAGTACTGGTAAGCCACAAGCCATATGGCAAAGCATAGATTCATAGAAATGGGTTAATTTAAGATATAAGAACTAGATAACAAGAGCCTATCATGTCCATATTTAAAAAATAATATTAGCCTGTACGTGTTCATTTGGGTCCTAGTGGCTATGGGACCAGTGGGTGAAAGAGATTTGTCCTGACTGCAGGCCAGCAGGGACACAGGAAAACTTTCACCTACACAAACAGGTGAAGGAACAATCCAAGACTTGAAAATTTAAATAGAGGCAATAAAGAAAACACAAACCAAGGGAATTATGGAAATGGAAAGTCTGGGTAAACAAACAGGAACTACAGATGCAAGCATAAGAAACAGAATACAAGAGATGGAAGAAAGAACCTCTGGCATAGAAGATATGATAAAGAAAATAGATTCATCATTCAAAAAAAAAAAACATTAAAGCCAAGAAAGTCATAACACAAAACATCCAAGAAATTTGGGACACCATAAAATGACTAAACCTAAGAATAATAGGAATAGAAGAAGGAGAAGAATACCAACTCAAAGGCACAAAGAATATATTCAAAAAATCATAGAAGAAAACTTCCCAACCTAAAGAAGGAAATGCCTATAAAGATACAAGATGGCTTCAGAACACCAAATAGACTAGACCCTCAAAAAGGTACCCTTGCCACATAATAATGAAACCACTAAACATTCAGAATAAAGAAAGAATATTAAGCGTGGCAAAGGGAAAAAGGCCAAGTATCATACAAAGGCAGGCCTATCAGAATAACATCTGACTTCTCAATGGAGACTCTGATAGCCAGAATGTCCTGACAGATGCTATACAGAAACTAGGAGGCCATGAATGCTAGCCCAGACTACTATACACAGCAAAGCTTTCAGCAACATAGATGGAGAATACAAGATATTCCAGGACAATATCAGATTTAAACAATAACTATAGACAAATCTAGCCCTACAGAAAGTACTAGAAGGAAAACTCCAACCCAAGGAACATAACTGCACCCACAAAAACTCAGGCAATAGATATTCCCACACCAGCAAATTCCAAAGACAAGAAACACACACATACTACCACCATCAACAACAAAATAAAAAAAAAGCAGAAATAAAAATAAACTATTGTCATTAATATGCCTTAATATCAAAGGAATCAATTCACCAATAAAAAGACATAAGCTAAAGAATGAATGCAAAAAAGGGGGGGCTAAACTTCTGCTGCATATAAGAAACAAACCTCAACTTCAGAGATAGACATTACATTAGGGTAAAGGGTTGGAAAAACTTTCCAATCAAATAGAACTAAGAAGCAAACTGGTATAGCTATCCTAATATCTAACAAAATAAACTTCAAAATAAAGTTAAACAAAAGAAATGGAGAAGGGCATTACATATTCATCACAGTAAAAGTACTCCAAGATGAAGTCTCAATTCTGAACAGGATTTTTTGCTTCAAATAAAAAGCCACCCACATATGTAAAAGAAACATTACTGAAGCTTAAATTGTATATCAATCCCCACACACTAATAATGGGAGACTTCACCACCCCACTCTCACCAATGGACAGGTCTGCCAGACAGAAACCTAACAGAGAAATAAGGAAACTAATAGATGTTATGACTCAAATGAGCTTAACAGACATCTATAGAACATTCCACCCAAACACAAAAGAATATACCTTCTCAGTACCTCATGGAACCTTCTCTAAAATGGATCACATACTTGGTCATAAAGCAAATCTCAATAGATACCAAAAAAAAAAAAATTGGAATAAACCCCTGTATCTTATCGGATCACCATGACCTAAAGATAGAATTCAAAAACAACAGAGAAAGCCTAGAAACTCATGGAAAGTGAATAATGCTCAACTGAATCACCACTGGGTCAAGGAAGTAAAAAAGAAAGAAAATAAAGACTTCTTAGATTCATTTAAAATTAATGTACAACACCATATAAACAAACTCAAAGAAAAAAACCACATGATCATCTCACTAGATGCAGAAAAGGTATTTGACAAAATCCAACACCCCTTCATGATAAAGGTCTTGAAGCGATCAGGAATAAAGGGAACATACCTAAAAATAATGGCAATTTACAGCAAGCCAACAGCCAACATCAAATTAAATGGAGAGAAACTCAAAGCAATTCCACTAAAATCAGGAACAAGGCAAGGCTGTCTGCTCTCCCCATACTTATTCAATATAGTACTTGAAGTTCTAGCCAGAGCAATAAGACAACATAAGGAGATTAAGGGGATACAAATTGGAAAGGAAGAAGTCAAGCTTTCCCTATTTGCAGATGACATGATAGTATACTTGAGTGACCCCAAAGATTCCAACAAGGAACTGATACAGCTTATAAACACCTTTAGCAACATAGCAGGATACAAGGTCAAATAAAAAAAATCAGTAGCCCTCCTATATACAATTGACAAAAAAGCTGACAAGGAAATCAGAGATACATCACCTTTACAATACCCACAAATGACACAAAATTCCTTGGGGTAACACTAACCAAGCAAGTGAAGGACCTATATGACAAGAACTTTAAGTCCCTGAAAAAAGAAATTGAAGAAGAGGTCAGAAAATGGAAAGATCTCCCATGATCATGGGTAGGCAGGAATAACATAGTAAAAATGGCAATTTTACCAAAAGCAATCTACAGATTCAAGCAATCCCCATCAAAATACCAACACAATTCTTCACAGACCTGGAAAGAATAATACTCAACTTTATATGGAATAACAAAAAACCCAGGATAGCCAAAAGAATCCTGTGAAATAAAACAACCTCTGGAGGCGTCACGATCCCTGAATCAAGCTCTACTATAGAGCTACAGTAATAAAAACAGCTTGGTATTGGCATAAAAACCGACATGTGGACCAATGGAATCGAATTGAAGACGCTGACATTAATCCGCACACCTATGAACATATAATTTTTGACAAAGAAGCCAAAAGTGTACAATAGAAAAAAGAAAGCATCTTCAACAAATGGTGCTGCATAACAGGGATATCAACATGTAGAAGGCTGCAAATAGATCCATATCTTTCACCGTGCACAAAACTTAAGTCCAAGTGGATCAAGGACCTCAACATAAATCTTGCTACTTTGAACATTCTAGAAGAGAAAGTAGGAAGCAGTCTTGAATGCATTGGCATAGGATATCCCTTCCTAAATACAACACCAGTAGCACAGACACTGAGAGAAACAATCAATCAATGGGACCTCTTGAAACTAAGTAGCTTTTGTAGAGCAAAGGATACGGTCAACAAGGCAAAGCGACAGCCTACACAATGGGAAAAGATCTTCACCCACCCCACATCTGACAGAGGACTGATATCCAGAATATATAAGGAACTCAAGAAATTAGACATCAATATGACCAACAGTCCAATTAAGAAATGGGCTGTAGAACTAAACAGAGAGTTCTCAAAAGAGGAAACTCAAATGGCTGAAAGACATTTAAGGATTTGCTCAACATCCCTAATCATCAGGGAAATGCAAATCAAAACAACTCTGAGATACCACCTTATGCCTGTCAGCATGACTAAGATAAAAAACACTGAAGACACTTTATGCTGGAGAGGATGTGGAACTAGGGGAACTCTCCTCCACTGCTGGTGGGAATGCAAGCTTGTACAACCATTTTGGAAATCAATATGTTGCTTTCTTAGAAAATTGGGAATCAATCTCCCCCAAGATCCAGCTATACCACTCTTGGGCATATACCCAAGGAATACTCAATCATACTACAAGAGCACTTGCTCAGCTATGTTTATATCAGCATTGTTTGTAATAGCCAAAACCCAGAAACAACCTAGATGCCCTTCAACTGAAGAATGGATAAATAAATTGTGGCACATATACACAATGGAATACTACTCAGCAGAGAAAAACAATGACATCATGAGGTTTGCAGGCAAATGGATTGAGCTAGAAAAAAAAAATCATCCTGAGTGAGGTAACCCAGACTCAAAAAGACAAACATGACATGAACTCACTCATAGGAGGATACTAGATGTGGAACAAGAATGACTGGACTGCTACTCACATCACCAGGGAGGCTATCTGGAAAACAGGACCCCAAGAAAGACACGGGGTTTGCCCAATGACAAAGAAATGGATGAGATCTACATGAACAACCTGGACATGAGTGGGGGTAATGAAGGGCAAGGGTCGAGGGAAAGAGAGCTTGGGGGAGCTGGAGATCCCCGCTGCATCAAGAACAGAGAGGGAGAACAAGGAATAGGAGACCATGATAAATGAAGACCACATGAGAATAGAAAGAAGCAAAGTGCTAGAGACGCCCACAGAAATCCACAAAGACACCCCCACAATAGACTGCTGGCAATGGTCAAGAGACAGCCCAAACTGACCTACTCTGGTGATGGGATGGCCAAACACCCTAATTGTCATGCTAGAAACCCCATCCAACGACTGAGGGTTTTGGCTGCAGAGATCCACAGCTAGGCCCTGGGTGGAGCTCCAAGAGTCAAATTAGCGAGAAAGAGGAGGGTTTATATGAGCGAGAATTGTGGAAATCAAGGTTGGATAAAGCATAGGGACAAATAGCCAAACGAATGGAAACATATGAACTATGAACCAATGGCTGAGGGGCCCCCAACTGGATCAGGCCCTCTGAATGGGTGAGACAGTTGATTGGCTTGATCTTTTGGGGAGGCAACCAGGCAATGGTACCAGGTCCTGTGCTCATTGCATGAGTTGGCTGTTTGAAACCTGGGGCTTATGCAGGGTTGCTTGGCTCGGCCTGGGAGGAAGGGACTGGACCTGCCAGGACTGAGTCTACCAGGTTGATCTCAGTCCTCGGGGAGGCTTTGCCCTGGAGGAGGTGGGAATGAGGGGTGGGCTGGGGGGAAGGGGAGAGGGCCGGGAGTCTGGGTAACAAGGGAATCCGTGGCTGATATGTAGAACTGATTTGTATTGTAAAATAAAATAAAATTTTAAAAAAGGCAAAAAAAGTCAAGATGAATAAAAATGTAAATATGGTACATATATTTTATAAAAAGAAAATCGTGACAAGAGGGATGAACATGTAGCACACGCTAAGTGATGCAATCGAGTTAGTGACTTCACTCACTTGAGGTGTTCACAATAGTTATACTCTACTGTAAGCAGAAGTAGAATGTTAAAAAATGGGGTACAGAGAATTCTCAACAGAAGAATCTCAAATGGCCGAAAGACATTTACAGAAATGTTCAACAGCCTTAGCTATCAGGGAAATGCAAATCAAAATGACTCTGAGATACCATCTTACACCTTTCAGAAGGGCTAAGATCAAACACACTCGCAACAATCTATATTGGAGAGGATGTGGAAAAAGGGAAACATTCCTCCACGGTTGGTGGGAGTGCAAACTTGTACAGCCACTTTGGAAATCAGTATGTCAGTTTCTCAGAAAACCAGCTATCAATCTACCTCAAGACCCAGCACTACCCAAAGGATATATACCCAAAGGATGCTTAAACATACTACAAGAACACTTGTTCAACTTTGTTTATAGCAGCATTATTCGTAATAGCCTAAACTTGGATGTAGTGGGTAGCCATTCCAGCTTTGATCTGGAAGTTCCAACCTCCACTGAGGCTTCAGTAACTGTCATGCCTACAAGGCAGGGCCAAGACAGGACCCTGAAGACCTGAGATCCAGATGTGCTGGCTCTCTTGGTTCCTGCACCCTGGACACTGGAGATAGACTGTGCAGAGTTCTCCAGAGAACACCGCCGGACTGCATTACACCTTTCACAGACTCTATTATCTATCCCCTCATTTGTGAGTTACCCCACAAAATAAACCTCTCTTTTAACTATGTAGAGTTGCCTTAATAATTTCATCAACACTTGGAAACAACCTAGATGTCCCTCAACAATAGAAGAGATAAAGAAAATGTGGTACATTTCCACAATGGAATATTACTCAACTGTAAAAAGAACAATGACATCGTGAAATTTGTAGACAAATGGATGAAACTAGAAAAAAAAATCATCCTGACTGAGTAACCCAGACGCAGAAAGACAACCACAGTGTGTACTCACTCGTAAATGGATACTAGATGTAGAACAAAGGATAACCAGACCATAATTCACAGCTCCAGAGAATCTAGTTAACCCTAACCTCTTATGGTTACCCAATGCATGGATTGTCCTGGGAAAGGGAAAGAGATGACATCTTCTGGGTAAACAAAGAGTGTGTATGTGGGAGAGGACTATAAGGGGAGGAGCTGGGGGATGAGAATATGAGGGAATGGGATGGTCAATTTGGGGGAGGGTGGAGTGAGAGAGCAATGATGGAGATATCTCCATGGAGGGAGCCATTATGGGGCTAGGGAGAAGCTTAATGCTAGGTAAATTCCCAGGAATCTATAAGGGGGACTGCAGCTATGACACATAGCAATAGTGGAAAGGGTGCCTGAACTGGGCATCCCCTGTAATCAGATTGGTGAATAACCTATCATCATAGAACTTTCATCCAGCAGCTGATAGAAGCAGATGCAGAGACCTATATCTAAGCACCAGGCCAAGCTATGGGAGTTCAGTGTAAAAGAGAGAAGAGAGATTATAGGAGCAAAGGAGGGGGGTCAAGACCATGACAGGGAAACCCACATAAACAGATGACCCAAACTTGTGGGAGCACACACTAGACCAGCAGCTGGGGAGCCTACATGGGACCAAATTAGGATCTCTGTGTATGAGAGACAGGTTTTGCAGCCCAATTTGTTTGTGGGACTGTAGCTGAAGCTTTCCTTTATCCCACCTGGTTTACAGCTGCTCAAACACAAGTAAACACACAGAGTCTTATATTAATTAAAACTGCTTGGCTATTACCTCATACTTTCCACTGACTAGCGCTTAAACTTAGCGCATTTCTGTTAGTCTATATGTCACCACGTGTTCCATGGCTTTACCTGTGTGCCATTACATGCTGCTTCCTAGACAGCAGGCTGGTACCTCCTCTGCCTTCTTCTTGTCTCTTTCTTGAATTTCCTGCCTGCCTCTAAGCTGCCTTGCCATAGGCCAAACAGCTTTATTTATCAACCAGTCAGAGTAACACATAGTCACAGCATACAGAAAGATATTTCCCCATCATTTCCCCTTTTCTGTCTAAACAAAAGGAAGGTTTTAACATTTAACCTATTAAGTTACATATAACAAAACAATTATCAACAAGAGTTATAGTTATAATATCTAGTCTATTTGAATTTGGCAAAATTAAAGAAAATATCCTATCTACCATATATTTGTGAGTATAAGGCTTCATATCTAATTTATCTTTTATCATAACCAAGGAAAATTATAACTATGTCATTTTCAACTACATCAAAGACCCCAGAAGGATATATTACCTAAGAAAACAGGAATATCATTGTAAGCAACTTCTAAAACTCTGAAAATGAAAGAGACAGCTGCCTGCCTGGACAGTCATCCACAGTTCCTCTGTAATGTTGGGGCATCCATTCTTTATGGCTTTATTCATCAACCAACCAGAGCAACACATATTTGCAGTGTACAGAAAAACATTCCTCCATCAGTGGGACCCCTGGGAGTGGAACCAGGTTCTATCTCTAATGCATGAGCTGGCTTTTTGAAGCCCATTTTATATGGAGGGATGCCATGCTTAGCCTTGATGTGGGAGGGAGGGGGCAGAAGAGGATAAGGGGCTGACTCAGCTGAATGTGCAGGCTTTGTTGGCTCCCCGTGGGAGGATTTACCCTTTCTGAGAAGTGGATGGGGATGGATCTAAGGAGATGGGGTGTGGAGGAACTGTGGTTGGTATGTAAAATGAATAAAAACAAGACATATTAAGGCTGCATGAGGTAACACAGGGAAAAGGGGGACCCAAAAGCAGGCAAACAAGTCAGAGACACCCACTGGCCCCACTCAGGGGCATCTCTATTTTTAAAAGAGCTAATTACTGGCTAACCTGCTGATAAAAAACCCAGCTCCTTTCCTTCCAATTAAAGCTGTTTTATCTGCAGAATTGGTAAGACTTATAAAAGTATTAAGAATTACAATCTTGAGATTCTTAAAACATTTTGGAAATCAAAATTAAATTACACTTAATTTAAACCAAATTAAAGAGTGGATTTTACTGATAAATGTAAAAAAATAACTGCATTTTCTCTGTGCATACCATCTGCTTATGCCTTTCTGCAGCCAGGAGTACAGTCTAAGTGTGAAAAGGAGAACAGCCTCTGGATCTCATCTTATATCAGAATGACCAAAAGTGCACTCAGTTTTATGGTGGGAAGGACAGAAATATTAAACATTTCCTGAGGTGTATTGTTATAGCCCTAAGATAAATTTCTCTAAAGACAAGAACTCTACATAATAAGCTATCAAAAAAATTCATAGAATTTTTCTCAGATCTATAAAATATAATTAATATTTTGATGTTTTAAATAATTTAATATATGAGTATTGCATTTATTTTACTTACACTCATTCCTTTGCTCCCCCAACTTGTCTCATGTTCTCCTATAACCCCTATCAAATTCATCACATACACATACACAGGCACACACAGACACACACACACAGATACACACATACAGACACACACACATACACACACATCACTGACTCCATGAGCCTTGCTCCTATGTATATATGATTAGGGCAGTGCCTTTAGTGTAGAGGAATCACTGTATTTGCACCAGTTGGTGCTAGGAAGCATACAATTACACATTTTTCACATTTTGACAAGTTCTGGGTATCTCGGGTAGCCACAGACTGCTGCAAAATGGAGTTTCTTTAAATAGAGTGAGAGCTATACATATCTGTGGATTTAAGTGTTTACAATACGGTTGGAAACTATTGAGTTAGGAAAATGGCAGTAGTATGTTCTCACCTAGGGCCTATAACCCCTTCAGCAACAGGTAGTTGGCTAGATTTACAGTAGCAGGTATGACTTCCCTCCCACTGAGAGCCCTTATGATCAATTAGGCAGCTGTCAGTTACTTCCAAAATAAAAGTGTCACTAGTGCACCATTGGAGATTTATTATCTGGCTGGCCACTGCTCTGGTTTACACCTGTTACAGTTAGATTGGACTATTGATTTCTTTTCTTCCTTAGCAGCATGCAAAGCATCTTCAGACACTGAGAGTTTTCCTCAGAAACAGGCTTCCAGGTCCATTCCAGCTAGAGTCATCCAAGTCCTGTGGCTAAATTGTGTGCTGTGTTCAACATGTTTTTTCTTACTTGTGTATCCTAGCTCAGAATCCTTGAACATAAAACCTGGAATAACCACTGGAAAGTAGAAAAGGAACATGCTGGGCAGGGAAGAGAAGGTAGCAGTAGAATATAAGTGCTATGAGGGAGGAAAAGGGAAACAATAGAGAGTACTTATCTGCGGAGAGTAGCGAAGTAATAAGGAAGGTGGGAAATGAGAGATTAAATAAGACAAAGGATGTTTGGAAAAGTCATAGGGAAAATACTTTATAAGTTTAAAGTACCTACATAATATAAATGTATATATACATATACAGTCACATATATATGTATATATACATATGTTTATATTTAAATGAAGTTATGCCACATGAGATGATCATGCTCCTCCAATATCCATAGACCTGCAAAACTCCAGTGCCAGGTAGAAATCTGCCTTCAAATCATTATTGATCCTGGAGGAAGGAAGTGTCTAAGAGATTCTTAAAGCATTATACACTATTGTCCTTGCTCTTGGTAACCTCCCAGAACTTGAAGCTAAGATCAGATTGCAGATTCTTAACTGAAAATTCATTATAAATGTTACATGCAGAAAATAACATAAAGTTTACAGACAAGCGCCCAAGTCAGAGAAGATAATTGCCTATTTAATAGCTAAGATGATAATTAAGTTAAATGCATTCAAAACAGTAAGAAAAGGAGATATAACCCAAACAAAAAATAATCAAATTATTCTATGCATACCTGAGGAAAAAGTGTAAATACTACATAAATTTAAAGCGACTCAGCTTCAATACTGATTATACTAATGAAAATTGCAACAATAAAAGTGTAAGTTCAAATCAGAATGAAAACAGCAACACATCAAAACCCTAAAGGGGGCTTGTAGGGAAGAGGTTAATAACAAAGGTAAGAGGGAAACTAGGGGATGATGAAAATCAGAATTTACATTATACATGTATAAAATTATCAAAGAGAAATATAAATAAATGTTAAAAAACAACAACACTACATGCTTGGGGTATATGTTAAAATACTGTACTATATGTACTGCTGTAGGGAAGCAAAATCAGAAGTCACATTTCACAATGCCACATGCAATTTTTTCCCATGTTTGTTCACGCATTAAGATGCAACAATTGGGCTCACATGAATAGTCCACTGAGCAACTCTTGCACAGGTGCGTAAAACATCATATATATTTTATGATACAGTGTCTCTGTTTCATATGTGGTAGTCAAGAGCAACCTATCAATTAAAAAGCAGATTAATAAAATAAAATGCATGTCTATAGTTTATACTAAGCCAGGATCAGAAGGAATGAACTATATCTATATGTGGTAATGTTTGTTTCCTAAAATATAATAAGGTAAAAGATATGAAAACAGCATTTATAATATAATACAATTTGTTATAATTTAAATGTCACAGACAGATGCAACAAACCATATATTTTTCAGATTTTCATATGTGTATAAAAGTCTATTGGAAAGAAATACTTGAATAGAAAATTTATAGTTACCCATCAGGAGAAGGAAATAAGATAGCAAATGCAAAACAGAGGAGAAATAATAAATTACACAATAGCTGTTCACTGTGAATTTTAAAGTATGTTGACTATCTGAAGTACAGAGAATATAAAATAATTTGGTACCATAATACTTTACCATTTTTGAACATCTGCTGTATATATTATGTACTCTACATTAATAATATATTTATCAGACAAAAACTATATGAATCCTTGGTAATTTTACAAAAGAAGAAACTGGGGGTAACTTGTCAAAGGACATAAGGATATAATGGCCAATCCAGGATTAATAAATAAGTTGGTTTCTCAGTTCATTGGTTATTTCTATCTTCATTGTCCTGTCATGTTACTATTTCAAGAGTTTTGTATGGAAGTACACCAAAGAGGATAATAAGGTAAAAACTAATTTCAGTTGAATGCTTCTGTGAATCATTTTTAGTTTTGAATTTCCAAGTACTAATCACCTTGGGGAATCCAAAGCAGCACAACAGAGCTAATCCTGGATATGCTCTGCTCCATTTTACACAAGGAGACAACGGATTGGGATGTGACCTCAACCCTTTAACATTGTGCTTGGCACATGTTAGGTATCAAGTGATTGTTTCCCAGATGAGAAAATGGTTCAATCAAGACATATGTTTACAACAAGGCTGCAGTGGAATATAAAATAGCTCGAGTTTTAAACAATAGGCATGTCTAGACAGAAACGGTCAGCATCAGAAACTGAGAGCTTTTATTATAAAGAGAGAAATAAAAGGTTTAATTTATTTGGACATATGAGTGACTGTTGTAAGCAAGTGTCAAGACAGAATCAGTAACCATGCTAAATGTAGCTGGAAGAATAAATAAAATGTAATAAGATTGAGAGAAGCAGGATGGATAGTGTCAGCACTGTGGACAAACTAAGGGGTGACTTCCTGAGGCTGTCGTCTCCTCATGTCAGCTCCATCATGTCTTTTCTGCCAAATGTATTAAGCTATCCCATGAGCTGTGAAGAGTTCTGGTCATTTGATTCAGGACCTATTCTTCTGTGTAGGAATTGCTAAGTTCTTTTTGTAAGGGTCTACTATACTTATGCTTTCAGAGTAAACTTACTTCCTACGATGATGATAGTGAACTGTGTATTGAGAAGATGATTACAAGAAGTACATTATCAACTACCATTGGTCTTGAGAACACACTCACTAACCTCTCTTTACTCTCAAACCACTCCCCTCCTTTACTCCTTGTGATAAATACAAATACTTTGGTTTTGATGTTTGAAGGAAATTTTTATTCACAATTTGATTAATATAGGAAAACAGTTCTCATTTTAAGTAAAGCTTTATGATGAAAATACTCAGAATATCAAAGTATCATGTTCACATTTGTGTTTGACTTCATCAGCCTTTATCATGTCTATATATGATAGTTCCCAATTTAAAGAAAGACCAGAAAATGAAGGGGACAAAAAGATGAACCTTTAAGGGAGAGGAGAGGAGGAAAGTTAGGTAACCAGGTAGAATAGAGATAGGCATATAATTGTAAGATACAGCAAAGGCCAGTACAGATGCACTAGAAAATAATTCACCCAAGTTAATCAAAGCAGTGGCCAAAAATAAGAAGTGAAAGCCATTAATCTCACCTGGCAGAAAGCTTTTTTTTTTCTTGCCTGTGAACTTCATTATGGCATTTGCCTTTGAACTTGAAGTAATCTACACTATTTCTTTATATATACTGCTAGTTGACCCCATGTCCCTCTCCCTTTCTCTTCCTTTCTCCCTATATACCCATGATCCCTCACCATTTCTCCTTCACATGACCAGAGGAAGCAGACAATAACTCCTCCAAGACATTGCACCTCCCTGTTGATGACCTGTATATAAAATATTTGAGTTGTCTGTCTATTATGGTTAAAATTACTCTTTCCAACAAAAATTAAGTGGCTACCACAGGCCAGACACAAGGTCAGTCTTCTACCCAGCACCAGATTATTGAAAAAAAAACAAAACAAAAACAAAAAACTTGGTCTGGGTCAGATAAGAGCCACCACAAAGGAGTTGACCAATACAATCAGTTTTTCCACTTGAGAGTTCCCCTGACCACAGATCTTTTCCCATTTGAGGGTTCATCTGAGCACATGACAAACAATTGAATATTAGACTGAATGAAAGACATATCGCAGAAAAGACAGCATCAAGCATCCTCATTCTGCTACCCTTCATTTTACCACTGGGCAGTGCATATCAACTGCAGCACAGACAACCAGAGAAGATAGCGTGAATGTGGGCAGTACATAGAATAATAAGCAGGAAGAGATTGAGCTAAGCAGATTCAGAATGTAGCTCACCTTCACTCTACTTCACTATTATATCTCAAATAAAAATAATATAAATTGCCTTTTCTAGGGCTGGAAAGATTGCTCAGTGCTGACTAACACATACTTCTCCTGGTAAGAACCTGAATTCAGTTCCCAACACCCACATCAAAAGTCTCACAATCACTCATAACTCTACCTCCAGGGGCTCTGGTACCTTCCTTTGGCCTCCATTGCCACCTTTTCTCATGTGTTCATTCTAACACATAAAAATTTACATACCTATAATTAAAAATAAAATAACATTTCAAAAATAAACCATTTTCCATGTATCATAGGATTATTAAGAAGTAGTTTATGACATAAGAAGAATATTGGGAAATTAATATATAAACCCCTTAAAATTGATCATTATTAATGATAATTTCTACCTGAAGGGGTGCATTTTGCATATGACTAAAATATACCAAAAGAAAATTCTATGTGAAGATGCAATACTTAGGGAAATGAAAATGTGGACTTCAGATATTTATGGAATGTTTATTCAGAATAGTATAGAAAGATAATCAAAATGATAGAAATATAACTAACAGATGTTCCAAAGATTACAATACTGTGGGTGGGAACATAGGAGATGCCTATAAAATAACTAGATGGCTTCCTGTATGGAATGATATTGTGTGATAATAATAAAAATTGAAGCATGAAGAACACAAGAGTCCAGTGACAGAAAAAGGTAAGATCTGAGGTATGTCTCTTTTCTCAGAAAGTTTGCTTTATATTGTTAATAAAACCCCTCACATTTGGTTGCAAGAAGGAAGTTTGCCATTCCCTATGACCACCTTGGAGCCTTTCATGAACTGCCTTTGTCAAAATATGGAAAATATTAGAATTTAAAGGGTCTCCATGATAGATGAACAATCCCCTCATTTTTTGTAATAATTCTGTACATGCATTTTCTTTTCTTCCTAGGAGACTTTACTATAGCATCAGCCACTCAATTCTGTTAGTCCAACATCATAGTCTTATGCTCATGATTTCTTTGCATGGAACAGACATTTACAACACTGTCACGTCTAACAGATAACTTTAACCTGTACATCAAAAATACTCTCCTCCCAAACCCCAAATATTCATTGAGTTCCCTTTCTGCAACAATCACTGGACCCAGCAGCTGAGATTTCAAGATAGAAAAGAAGAGAGAAGAGAGAGAGAGAGAGAGAGAGAGAGAGAGAGAGAGAGAGAGAGAGAGAGAGAGAGAGACTTAAGTAATTCATAGATCTAGAATGTAGACAGCAAAGATTGTTTTGCTATGAGGAAGGCATCCAAAGACTTTTTAATTCTTGAATGAAATGTATGTATCACTGCTTAATCTTTTATTTCTGCAGACTTTAGTGACTTGGGTAGTAGAGAGGAGAGCGATCTTTGAATTCTCCCTGATTTTTACTTTTCAAGACTCTCTCTCTCTCTCTCTCTCTCTCTCTCTCTCTCTCTCTCTCTCTCTCTCTCTCTCTTTCTCTCTCTCTCTCTCTCTGTGTGTGTGTGTGTGTGTGTGTGTGTGTGTGTGTGTGTGTGTGTCCAGTGTCCCCGCACAAAGGCAAAGAGAGGATGCATTTGTTATCTGGAGGGCTTGTTATGCTGATGCTGGGATCTGAACTCAGGCACTCATGATACTGCAACAAGAATTTCTAACTGCTGAGCTATCTCTTCTGCTAAAACGCTGTCTCTGTCATTTATTTTGTGTTTTAATGTGTTCAACATGTGCATTTTCAATTGTATTTAAAGAAGGAATATTATCTACCCACCTCATAGTATAGGCAAAATGAAAATAAAATGGCATCGTTTCTATCTAAGAGTTTCATAAACAATAAAAGGCAATGTATGTGCAGGGTGGTGTTGCTGTTCTTACAGTGAAAATGGTTGACACAAGAACAAAATGTTCCCCTCCATAAATACCTATCCAGTCAAAGTGTATTATATTCTAACAAATTAAAATCCCCATGCTAGTCATAGATAGCATTTATTGAAGGTTTATTATGTGCCAGGCAGCATGCCAGGTACTTTATCTCATTTGGTTACTATGACAGAGGCAATCTGTGGGTTTGCCAAGCTTGTTTCATTTCCTTTCAGGCACACAGCAACATTATATCTCCCTTACCACTGTTGATTAAGTAAAGCCATGCAATTGAAGGCTGGCTTCTCTTGGCCTGCCCATGTGTCAGGCATGATCTAATAGTCTGTGTTTCTGCCAGTGCCTGCTTTAGTCTAATCTCTGGTGCCATGCGTGGCTAAGGACTGAAGATTACAATTCCTCCCCCAGATTTGGTTCATAAATGATGCTATGGATTGGAGCCTCTTCCCCACAGCTCCTCTGCATACCAAGTGTGTGATGGGGGAAGAAAAAAAGTCTTGTTGGTTTGAACTGCAGAAGTTTTGGAGCTGTTGATTACCAACACTAACATCAATTAGTCTTTTGAGTTAATTAATTCCTTTACTTGATGCTACAGTTTGGACAACATTTCTATAAAATTCCACCAAGATTTTATTAAACTTGCTAACAGTTTGGTTAGTTTGCCTCCTTTTTTGATTAACCATATTTTTGTCATTGCTTTAATTTTCTAGACCACAGTAAAATGTTTTTGAATAATACATATAAGATGATTTGGTATAATGGTTGCTTTTGTAGCAATTGCAGACAACAAAAGAGTAAATGTTTATTTATGAATATGAAATCATCTTATTCAAAAATTAATACTCTTTTTTGTTAATTTTATATGATACTCTTTTAGTTAATTTTATCACATTCTTATTTATTTATATATGTATGAGTTAAGGCATTTGGAATTGATGTCAGAACAATGTGCAGGAGTTTGTCAACTACTTCCAGTCTGTAGATCCTGGGAATCCAACTAGGGTTGTCAAGCTTGGCAGAAAGCACTTTGACTTGCTGAGCTACTAAACTGGCCTTCAGGAGGTCATAGTCTTAAACACTATAGCAACTACCCCAGCTGACCATTCCAACACTGTAGGCCATGATAAAAACAATGTGTTATCACCTAAAACTTTGCAATTTATGATGCTCTCTTTACTTAAGAACCAATTCTGTATGTCATGACACTTATAATGATAGATCTCAGGGGCCAATAAGTTACTTACAAATTATCCAGTAAAGTCTCTGAATCAATGTGGGTTTAGCATTAGTACATCCCATCCCATTATCCTTAGTTATCCAGACAGAATTTAGGACCTCATGGACCATAAAAGTCCCATGAGTCTAGTACAATATAATATTATGGCAAATTTAGTTATAATTTAATTGACTTTTACTTATGATTCATAAATAGAGATGTACTTTCTGTTGGGCAAAGGAGAATCTGAGTAGAGAAACAGTAGAGAAACAGGTTCTGTAAGGTGTGAATTAGGAAACAGAACAGCAGGAAAAAAGGTGATTATTAACATCAGAACACAAAAGAATTACCCCTTATTATTCTGATTCAGGTGGACTGAAATTTTATGTTTTCAGTTGAAAAATACACTGATGTCTCCAAAAAAAAAAAAAATCTGTAGGCTTCTTAGAGATTCTATTTGAATCAGTGACTGTGGTAGTTTGAAATAAATGGCCTCCACATGAAGTGGACAATCAGGAGGTGGTGTAGGCTTTTTGAGGAAGTATGTCACTGTGGGGACAGGCTTTGAGTTCTCTTTTACTCAAACTTCCCTCATTGTGACAGACAGTTGAATTCCTCTTGTCTGCCTATCAAGATGCAAGGACTCTCTCAGCTCCAGCACCATGTCTTCCTGCATGTTGTCATGCTCCCCATTATAATGACAAAGGATTGAACTTCTAAAACTGTAAACAAGCCACCTCAATTAAATGTTTTCTTTATAAAAGTTGCTGTGGTCATGGTTTCTCATCACAGCAATAAAAAGCCTAACTAAGACAGAAATTGATATCAGGGACTGAGGTAATGTTGTGATCAGCCTGACCATGTGTTTGTTTTAAGGAATTTGGACTTTGTTACTTTGGAATATGAAAGCAGTGGAATGCTTTAAGTACTGCTTAATGGGTCTTTTTAGTAGGAGAATGGAAGACAAAGGTGCTAAGAGTTATTTGAAATATGGGGGGAGGGGAGCTCGCTCAAGAGGTTTCAGGGTAGAAGAATTTAAGAATGTTGCCTAGAGACCATTCTTGTGATATTGTAGTGAAGAAGTTAGCTGCCTTTTTCCCTGTCGGACAAGTCTGCCTGAAGCTAAAGTGAAGAGTTTTGGATTCATTCCATTGGTAGGAGAAATCTAAAAATAGCCTAGGGTAGACTCTGTCATGTGTATATTAATGGTAATTCTAATGATGACTGATAATGAAAAGAAACAACCATAGCACAGAAAATTACAAAAAATAAATTTTGAGTGGAAAGAGAGTACCAGGAAGTGGAATAGAGCTAAATTCTGTGTTCTAAGATGATAAATAGGTTAAGAAAGGGAATAAAGGGCAAGATCCCACTCAGTTAAGTTTCCAACTTCTGAAAAGAAGCTAAAGAAAAACTTAGAGGCAGGTGTGATGGGGCTCACCTTTAATCCCAGCACTCTGAAGGCAGACTGGTGGATTTCTGAGTCTGAGGTGAGCCTGGTCTACAGAGCAAGCTGAAGGACAGCCAGGTTAAGCAGAGAAAGACAGAAAGTTGGTGAAGATGTAATTGAATGAGGAGGCCATGTTTCAGAACCAGCAAGCAGTAGAACTTGGCAGCTTCAGCCACATGGTTCTTGCTCTAGAGATAAGGACAGAAGAAATGAGAATGAAACAAAGCTGCTGAAACCAAGTATGTGTCAGAGATGTCCCTGAACAGAGGTCTAGCTGAGAGGCCATTGAGTGAAGCTGTAAAATTGAAGCCTGGATTGCCTTGGAGAACCCTAGATATTAGAGGTGCCAGAGTTTCAGGATACCTGCTTAGAAGAGCTGCTAACAGGGAGTGGAACCAGCCCAAGAGAAAGAAGTGTGTTGCAGTTAACAAAGTTGGAAAGAGTTGGAGATCTGAAGAACATTTCCACATCAGACATAGAGATGCAGAGTTTGGAATTTGCCCAGCTGATTTCTGGTCTTGCCTTGGTCTAGTATTTCTTCACTATGCACCCTTTCCTACATTTTAGAGTGATAAAATGTATCCTGTGCCATTATTTATTAGAAGTATGTGGTCTATTTTTTTTTTATTTTGATTTTATAGGGATTACACTTAAGAGATTCCCTGTATCTCAAAAGAGACTTTGAACTTCAGATTTGAAACAAGTTTGAGACTGTTATAGAATTCAAAAATGGGGATTTTTGAAGTTGGACTGATTGTTTTTTGTTTGTTTGTTTTGCATTATGATGTGACTATAAGCTTTTGAGTGCCAGGGAGTTGGATGTGTTCATTTAAAAAAAAAAAATGGCCCCCAAAGGAAGTAACACTTAAAGGCCTTGTTAGAGGAAGTGTGTCTCTATGGGGGCAGGTTTAGAGGTCTCTTTTGCTCAACCTTCCCTCAGTGTGACAGCCAGTCAACTTCCTATTGCCTGCCTATCAAGATGTAAGGACTCTCAGCTCCAGCACCATGTCTTCCTGCATACCTCCAGGTTCCCCACCATGATAATAATGTACTGAACTTCTGAAACTTTAAGCAAGTCTCCTCAATTAAATGTTTCCCTTTTAAGAGTTGATGTGGTCATGGTGTCTCTTCACAACAATAAAATCTCTATGTAAGTCAGTGGTGCTTGATATAAATATCTCCATTAAAAACATCAGATCTGATATGTTTGGCAAATATAGGAATGCAGAGAGTCAATGGCCTCTGATAGCTTTTGTTTAATAAAACAAAACAAGAAAGTCCAGGGGTGTAGGGACCATAAGGGAATTGCATTTACAAAGGGAGCAGAGACATAGAGTCAATTCATTTTCTCCAGAACACTGTAAGGAAAAAAGAAGAAGAAAAACACTATTAATTAAATACATGGAATGATCTTTAACCCTAATAAGGACATAAACATCTTGTGATATTTCTTGATTTAGGGAGATAAAGTTTTGTGTATCATTCATAGCACTATAATGTGATATGACATAGTTCTTATATAATTCTTTGGGCTTAAAGTCTTCAGCCATTTGAATTAACAGCCTTTAATCTGCTTATTATCACATATGTGCTACTAACCACTGGTAACAGAAATGCTGTCATTCAGGGCAATGATTAAGGGCAGAAGCTGTCAGAATTAAGGTTGAAGCCTGGCTGTAATTACCAGGCTGTAAAATATTGAGCATTTCCTTCAACCTTTGCAGGCTGCAATTGTCCTCAAAAATTGGTGTAGGGTAACCAAGGAGGTTGTTGTATTAATTGGTTTAAGACATTACAACCCTTTCATGATGACTTTCACATAGTAAATGTTGAAAAGTGAAAATATTTCCATCACTATTATTATCACTAGTTGCTATTATTCCAAATAATGTCCAATTAAAATTTTGTTATCAATTTGATTACCTAACACAATATTTTCATTTTAATATGAAAATATTATGATATTTTTTCTTTTTGTGCATTCACACAATTTATTTAACACAAGTTAATTAATTCCTTACTAAGTTCCTAGAACAACACAGGATACTAGAGTTACAGTTTTGTGTATGCTTTCATACGCAGATCTCACCAAAATACTTGTTTTCAGTGGTACTGAGCAACAGAAACAGAAATAAAAGGATAACAGACAAATGCAGACACAAACAGTATATTATTTAGGTATATGAAAGTAAAATTCAATTTGAAATCAAAGCATAGACATTTTCTCATTTGAGAATTCATCCATAAAGCCTTGGAGATGATCACTCTTGCTTCTTCCTACAAATTACACTTAGACAAACTAAAACCCAAGGTTACTTCTTGGAGAAAATGTAAGTTATATAGAAAATCCCTGAAATCTGAGGATGGGCTCATGTAGGGCACCTAGGATTTGTTTCATCATTCAGAACCTGCTGAAGCTACCTCCTGGTGAGTGGAAACCTTGACAAGAAGGAGGCAGCTTTGCAAGTATGAATTTCTGACCAGTGTTCTTATACATCATGAGCCTTACCTCAATGAATAGTACAAAGCACTCAAGGTGAAAGGGTGGAGAAGATTTTTGTAAATGGTTCTGAAGGTGGAAAAGAAAGATGAAAGAAAAGCTTCTCATTTTAGAAAATGGAGACCATCACAGAAAAACCACAGCTGGATACAATGCAGAGATGTACAGATCATGGGAGCCCAGTCCCACGGAATACATCTACGTTACTGCTCCTACATCTATGGCTTACAGAACACTGCAAAAGAGGGGCAGACAGATTGGAAGGGCTAGAATGCCAGTGAGTCTGCTGTGAAACAGTCTCTCTAGTAATGGCTGAATAAACAAGAATTAACAATGGCGATATCAATGCACATGTTAACATGCATTGGGGAAATTTTCATGGGCTCCCATGCTCTAGAAAAAGAACCCCAATTAATGGCTGATGGGAGAAGGAGAATTAGCCTCTTCCAGTGATGAGCCCCTTATTGGTTGCCGAATCCAGAATGGGCAGAATAAAAACATGTATCACCACCCACAAAAACAGACTTAGCAGACTGTATTTACACATATTTGTGAATCTATGTATGTAAATACACAAGCGCACATTGTATAACATTAATAATCAATGAAAAAGAGACAATCTTTTTTGGAGAGCATGTATCTGAGAGAAGCTGGAGAGAGGAAGGGGTAGAAAAGAGATATAATTACATTTCCATTGATAACATATTTAAAAGTAAAGTTAAATAAGAACCCATACTATTTTAGTTAGAATTTACTATTGCTGTGAAGAGACAGATTACCTTGGCAACTTTTATAAAATGAAAATATTTAATTGAAGTGGTGGCTTACAGTTTCAGAGGTTCAATCCATTATCATCATGGCATGGAGAATGGCAGCATGCAAGCAGACATACAGCTGGATCTGAGAGTGCTACACCTTGCAGACAACAGGAAGTTGATGGACTATCACATTGAGGAAAAGCATGAGCATAAGAGACCTCAAAGCCTGCTCCCACAGTGACACAATTCCTTTAACAAGGACACAACTTCTATTAGTGCCATGCTCTTTGAGAGACATTTTTTTTCACACCACCACACACACTATTCAAGTGATCTATAGATTTTGTATTAACCTTACAAAACTCTTGTTTTTTCATATAAATTTTAAAAAGAATCCTAAACTCATAAGGAAACATTTTAGACCCCATTATGATTTGAATATAACTCTCCCCAAATTCATATGTTGCTTTAGTCAATGACTTGCTGTGGATTTCTTATGATATATTCTAATAACCTACTTATGAAAATATTTTTGTTTCTATATTATCTCGGGAACCTGACATATTTCTAGAATAAAAAATTGATATATTGGTCAGTGAGAGCTCAGTGAGGAGGCTAGAACATAAGAGGTCCTCCTTGTCAGGGAATTAAAACGCCTTAAAAAGAATTTTTGCCCAGCAAAAAGGCACTCACAAGTTCTTGGACTTTATCTTAGACTTCCCAGCCTCTGGAACTGTGATAAATTGAAATTACAATTTTTAAAATGAAAACAAAATCTCTCAGAACTTGGAACATTTCAAACTTCAGATTTTTGAACTGGAGATATTCAAATAGAATTTTTAAAAATCTCATTTCAGCAAGGAAAAGGAAACAAATCTAAATATTTCAAACAGGAAGGTTATCAATACAAAAATGTCAGTGAGAGAAAAGGCTGAGGAAGGCAATAATATTTCCTTGGAATTGAGAAAGAATAAGGATCTTAGATACTTTCTGCCAAGCATTCAGTTGCTTGGTGAATCCCGGTAAGTAAATTAGCAGGATAAATATGAACCACCGACAAAATTTTACATTGCTTCTACTGAAGCCCAGCATCACCTGCTTCTCGAGTGATAATGGTTTGTTCTTTTTTTCTCCTCTCAAAATATATTAGTAGTACATCTCTTACTTATGAAAATGAAACTAAAAGAGAGGGAAAACTCCAGGTGTTCATGCTACAGGAAACAGCCTTTTAATATGGTAAAAGAGAATAGACGATTTGAGGCAGAATGGTTATATATGAGATAAAGGACTTCCCTGTCTACTGCAAGCAAAACAAAACAAAACAAAAACCAACAACAACAACAACAAAAGAAAGAAAAAAAACAACAAATGAATGGTTACTAAAGTCCAATAACTTTATTAGTTTGAGCTCTTGGACATCATGTAGTAATTGTTTTGATTAATCCAGAACACTTAGATTTATAGTTGCTCTAATATGTGTGTGGATATTCGTTATGTATACAAATGTGTATAGCTAAAGGCAGCATATATTCGTGTTCTACATTCACACATACATGCATGTACATAGTAGCTAAAAGAGCAATGAATCCCATTTGGCATAGGCCCTTTGCCCTATTTTAATTTGCTGCACATCCTAATTTCTTTTATACTCTGAGCAGAAGTTATTCCCAGAGCTAATTCAGACATGAACAGTTGAACACAGGCCATCTGTTCTTGAAACCTGTGGTCGCACACAACACGTGCCCTGTGAGATAAATAGTATCTGCCATGAGCATAAAACTAATGCAGGGGTTGACTATCTTATAAAAACAACAACAACAAAATAAAACCCAAATTAACCTTTCCATGATATCATCTCTTTCTATTGAAATACATCTAGGGTTTACCAAAAAAAAAAAAAAAAAAAAAAAAAAAAAAACTGTCAATCACAATGTGAAGCACAAGATAAAATAGGTCAATGCTGCTCACTCTTCCAAGATGGAAGATAATTTACCATCTTTAAATTTCTCTTGCTCACTATCAATCATTTCACTTCCTCCTTGATGGACAAATCTCTACATTTTTCTCCATATCTTCCATCCCATTCTACTTCCCTTAGACATTCACAAAGATTTTTAGACTTCCATTTATGCTTCCAATATAATTCCTGTCCATATGTCACATCATTATGTTACAAATTAAAATGATCATTTAAAGGGCTCATAAAATTGCTGTGACTGAAAAGAACAGGAAAACTCCCTAGTCATATCTAATTGCATGGATTTTCTTTGTTTAGAAGATATACCCCAAACTCCTAAACATTATACTAACACCGCCATTTTGCTCTTAAGAAACAGCCTGCCTCTGGCTCTTGAGTGCTGGGATTGTAAGTGTGTACCACTACACCAGGCTTGCAAATACAAAACTTAAACATCATTCTAAGATCCACATAACCTGATCCTTTCTTATTACATCACTTTACTTCACCTGATTATTCTATGCTGGTGATTATTCTATGATCCATCTCTATTTAATTCACTATTCAGTGAAGAGTCAATATTCCCTTTATTTATAAGATTGTTCTTCTCCTAATATGTATAATTTTCTCTCTATTCAGATCCTAGAGTTAATGTTATTTCTGAGTCCTAAAGTAAAAGTTCTGTTGTATTTTTTATATCTTCCATATATCATTTATCACTAGTTTCAGCAATTTTTAAATATTACAAAAGTGAAAAATATCTACTAAAATTATTCATATTTGAGATAACTTTGGGGAGATTCTATGGAAAATCATGAATATGTTTTTATTCTAAAGGCTAGTTACTTGAATTATATAAATATATATAAATAAAACTTTAGAATTTTTTTGTCTGTACATAGCCTCTTGGGCTCCATCTAATTGTTGCTGATATGTCTGCCTAGATGACATACTATCTCTCTTGCATATCCAACATTCTGTAGTGTCTACTGAAATTTACACTTCAATCTCATAATCACTTTTTTTCCTTATCAAGGACTTCCTGCAAGAATACTGACTGTATCTCACAATACCTGACTATACAGGCTTTTCTTTAAAATCAGGGCAAAGACATCCATGACTTCAGAACTTTTGCATTGTGCATACTTGCAAAACAAACATTATATAGGTGGACTTAATGTTTGATAGCAGCTTTGAACATCAGCCTGACTATTTTGGGTCATGACTCTGTTGGACCTGGATGGCTGGGCAAAGTGAAATGAATCCTGAGCAAACAATTTATAAACTGGCTCTGTATAGGAAGAGGGAGATGTAGGTACTCAATTTTCGAGTAAAATTCTTACAGATGAATTTACTTTTCATACTCTTGATCTTGCCTGTCATCAGTGGGATCTGGCCAACCAGATCCCTCAATGAATCTTTCAGTGCTGCCCAATGCTAATTGTTTGACTTCTTTTCAAAGGTGAGAATATCTTCAGAAACCATTTGTCTCTTAGCTCTAACTTTATATGGGCTTTTTTGACCAAACTAAATGTTTTAGGAATATTTTTCTTTTCTTTTTCCTGATTTGCTTCTGGCTTCTCACTGCATTCATACATGAGTGAAAGAAGTTAGCAATTACTGTGCCACATCAGAATACTGACTTGCCTTAAAATTTCCTAAACCAGATTAATTAATATATCACTTTAAATTCAGATAGTCACAGTCTCAGGTTGCCAACAAAATGATAAATTCATTGTCAGCCTGTAGCATGAATGACCTTCTCTCCGATTTCCAATAGAGTATTTTTACTATATGAAAAGCTCATGAATACATTTTTGTGTGCCCTGGTCTTTGTAGATTTTATTATTAAAAAGAAAAGACCTGAGTAATTTTCTCCATTTTATCTTCCAGTCTTACAGTTAAGTTTTCTATTCATTCTGAGTGGAGTTTATATGGTGTGCATATAGATACTTATTTCCCCCAATGCATGTTCTTAGCATCTTAATCAAAACTCAAGTCGATGTACTTACATAAGAATACCACTTTGCCTATCCCTAGCATTTCTTGATCTCAAAAGTTGAGTGAACAAATGAAGTAATTATATGAACAATTCTTGTCACCATATTGGTTAAGTTTTCTTCTTTAAATGAACAGTGGGATATACTTCAGTATGTCCCAAACATAATTACCATAATTATATGACAGAAAAGCCTACAATTTTGGTTCCAGTGGCAAAGCTGAAAGGAAATAGACTAAAGGTTTTCTATGAGTAACAGGAAAAAGAAAGTGAAAATGTCCCTTTCATTTCTCTTACTTGACTTCACTCTTTATTTCTAGTCTCTTGGGTTTGAGGCCTGCAAAGGTTTGGCTCTTTAGTAAGATATAAGGCAGAGAGTTAATTTATAAGATCATAGACAGCTAGAGAGTTGGTTTAATTGAAAGATATAATTACCAGGTGTTGAAGGCAAACGGGTTCATTAATTTAACAGACACTCTGTTAACTGAACTGTCCTCATTTTAATTTTTCATGACACATCAAGGAGGGGGGAAATATGAGAACTGACCAATCCTGGGCTTACAGGCACTTAAAAGTCTACCCCAAGGGCAAGTGAGCTTTTAACAGTAGAAGGATACATTTTTTTTCCTCCTGTTTAAAACTCCATGTTGTAAAACTCTGTAATAATCTTCCATTGTCCATGGAGGCTCCATGAAGCCCTTGATAATCTGACTGTCCTCTGTATCTCCTGTCTCAATTTCCTATTCAATCACTCATCTTCATAATGTTTACTTGACATACTTTGAACTGATAACACTAGTAGTTATTTGTTATACTAATATTTTAATAATAGTAATGCTTTAATATTTGCTGTACACACAGTAGACAAGAACATGAATAAATACTTCTCTATATTAGGTCATGGAATCCTCATGAACATGTGGTAGATACTGCTTCTATTTCAAAATGATAAAGTGCATTTGCGACCAACTATTTGTCTCCGATTAAACAAGTGAAAAGTATGAAAGATAAATTACAATGAGGAAATGGACTGATTCCAACACCTGGTTTTGTTTTTAATAAATTTTTCTTAAATGTTAGTCTTTTTTTTTTTAATATTCTTCAGAATTGGAAACTATGTCTTAACAAATGTTTCTCCAATAGATAGCCAAGTCCTTGTTCATTAGAAGACTCTGAAAATCTATACCATTAACATGACTAAGGAAGAAATACAAACAACAGCACTCCTCACAATAAGCAGCTCAGAGGGACAGAGTCCTGATCCTGAAGCGCAAAGAAATGCTGAAAGTAGAATCAGCAGGATCAGCACAGCCCTACTGAAGGACAGGCTGAGTAGCACATTGGCCATTCCCCATGTTCACACATTTTCCAAACACAGACATACTACCATTCAATGACAGTCATGAAGTGATTCCATGTGCTTGGAATTATAAGATTTTTTTTTATTAAGAGAATTTTTTTATTCACTGACATACCAATCAAAGATCTCCCCCTCTTCCCTCTTTCCATGCCTCCAGCCTCCCCCTCCCAACTCACCTCCCATTCCCTGCTACAAGAAGGGGAGACCTCTCATGGGGAGGTACATTTAGTAGAGGCAGAAGCAAGCCCCTACCCCTGCCTCAAGTCTGTGCGGATATCTTTTTGGATATTTTTAAATTTGTCACTGGCTTATAAGATGTGGAGCTGAACTGATAGAAACTGAAATAGACTAGAATACCAGCTTCTCCAGATGTGCTCTGTGTCTCTTGCTATTCAAGAAACATCTCTAAGGTTTTGTTTTGTTTTGTTTTCTTTTTGATGTAGGAAAAAAATTAATTTTATAATTAATTTAATTTTACTTATCAGCCATGGATTCCCCTGTCCTCCCTCCTCCCAATCCATTCCCCCATTCCCATCTGCTCCAGGGCAAGGACTCCCCTGGGGATTCAGCTCAGCCTGGTAGATTCAGTGGAGGCAGGTCCAGTCCCCTCCTCCTTTCACCTAGGCTGAGCAAAGTGTCACAGCATAGGCCCCAGGCTCCAAAAAGCCAGGAAAGAGAAACCATGATAAATGAAGACTCTATGAGAATAGGAAGAAGCAAAGTGCTAGAGGGGTCCCCAGAAATTCACAAAGATTCCTCCACAATAGACTACTGGCAATGGTCCAGAGAAAGCCCAAAGTGACCTACTCTGGTAATCGGATGGCCGAACACCCTAACTGTCATGATAGAACTCTCATCCAATGACTGATGGAAGCAGATGCAGAGATCCACAGCCAGGGTCCAGGTGGAGCTCTGGGAGTCCAATCAGCAAAAGAAAGAAGGGATTGTATGAGCAAGAGATGTTGAGACCATGATTGGAAAAAGCACAGGGACAAATAGTCAAACTAGTGGAAACACATGAACTATGAACTGATAGCTGAGGAGCCCCCATGGAACTGGATCAGGTCCTCTGGATAAGTGAGACAGTTGATTAGCTTGAACTGTTTGGGAGGCCCCCAGGCAGTGGGACCAGGACCTGTCCTTAGTGCACCTCTAAGTTTTAAAAGCACTACAAAGGAAAAATATCAATAACAACTCCAGGTGACAAAGAAATAAAGTTAGAAAGAACTTTGACAACTTTATCTATACTTTACTAAAACAAAACTTAAGTTTAGATCTTTGATTCCAAAATATTTTATGTATTCATGAAGGAATGCCTGGCACATTATCACCTTTTACCTTGATTTGACATATATTTTAGGCATGGCTACTAATTGAAGGCATAATTCACATAAAAAAGGCAGAACAATTACAGCCAAAGTAAATAATTTATTTTGAAAAAAAAAACTGAATTTGAATTTGAATGTCCCTGGCCCAATGTATCCACACACCCCAAACTATACTGGAAGCTGACAGTTCAATTAACCAAATATGGGGAGAAATAGCATTGATTAAGTGGAAATCTAAGAAAGTAGTTAATTACTTTTCATGTATAACTGAAGACAGTCTGTATTTTTCAGCTCATCTTAATGAAAATCTAAATATATCAGGCCTTCTGCAGAGCACAGTGTGCTTCTGTCTGTGCCATGGATGCTTACTTAATCAGGTATTACACAACACACTTGTTATCTTCTTTGGTGATTCTACTATTATTTTAGTGCCTGGTAAAATGTCCTGGTTCCAAGAAAGAAGTTGTTTCTAGGATATGAAATCAGACTATGGCATGATATTTCAACTTTTGAAATGCCCATCAATTCAAAATATCCTAAATTAATGTCATGAATGAAAGTCATACATTTTCAGTTTCCTTTTAAAACTCCCAAATGTCTTATTTGGAATAAAGAAACATTTCAAGACCTTGTTGAAAACAATCATGCCCTAAAAGTTATTTAATCAGTCAGTTCACAACGTTCACAAACCCAGAGTTTCCTCTGGGTTCCTGAACTTGCAATGGTGATGGTAATGGTACATATTATGTTTTTCTTTCCTTCAGCCATGCAACAGGGAATGTTAATTCTCAGTTTTACCACTCAAGTGTCTCCAACAATCAATGGCATAAAAATATTGGGACTTTATTATCAGTGTCCAAATTCCATCAAGTCTATGTATACTGTTTTATGTACTTCCAGCCCTGCCTTCTCCAGGATGATGATAGTCATTTATTTTGCTTGTTTGGATTGTGTGTGTGTGTGTGTGTGTGTGTGTGTGTGTGTGTGTGTGTGTGTGTGGTTTTTAAAGCAAAAGTATAATTTTTCCTCCATCTTCTGCAATGTCTCCTCTCATTATCCCTGTAACTTATTAATATCTAGGTCAGCAGTATCATTAGGTTACAGTTAGTAGACTATAAACCACTGAAGAAAGGGGGCTTGACAATGATTCCAACTTCCTCAGGTGGGATTCAAACGCAACAGGCTTTATGCTAAAGTTTTAAGGGTTTTACTTAAACATTGTCCCTATCACTCCTATCAGCTCAAATCCAACCAATCACATGGTGTAAAGAACACATGTCATTTTAACTGCGATTTCCTTAACCCTGCAGGTGCTTCTAAGTGGAGTGAGGCAAAACCAATCACAACACACTACCCTTTTCTGTCACTGCTTGACTTCGCCAGAAAAGATTGACAGACAGAATTTGAGAAGCATGGTCTTTCTTAGGAAGCAATATATATGAAAGGAAGACAAATGTAGAAATGGGCCAAAGATGATTCGTGATATAGAACCCAAAAAGTTTCCATCCACATGACAGGGAACTCTGGAGTGAGCTCAGCCCATCACAAATTCTACACTGAGCCTAAGTAGTCAGGCATTCACAACTCTATGTAATCAATCTCCACATGTGATCATCTGAAAAGGAACATGACCTCATCAACACAGCTCTTAGTAGTAGAGACAGGTCATGAGGAAGATCAGAGATGGTGGTTTTTTACTGACAGCTTTCCTAGCAGTAGACAACTACTTTTCTGAAGGCAAATTTGAGCCATGTCTATTATGGTCACCAAACAAAAAGGACTCAGCATTTCTTCCACTAGAAAGAAATACACAAAACAGCTAAACTCTTGCTATAGACAAACCAGTATCAGGTTTTTCATTGCATTCAAACATGTGTAAGTGTGAGAAAATATTTGTGAAGAAGATAAAGTATGACTTGTTTACATTAAGTGAAAGGACTCAGCTGTTAGAAGTAATCTCATGAGAACTATTTTTATCCTCCAAGATTAAGTAGAGACACACAGGGCAGATCTACTTTTTAAGCTCCAGTCCTTCTGGATTGTAGTGATAAAACACACAGCAAAAGATCAAGAATGGATTGTTAAAATATAAAATATAAAATTTGAAGGCAGCAATCATGGGATCTCAACTAGTCAGAGAGATCACAGAGTCAAGGCCACAGCAACCTACAATCAAAGAGGAAAGGGACACAAGATGCATTCCAAGATGTAGAACGAATGTTTAGAGAATATAATGCCAGAAGAATGATTCAAGCATAAGATAGTGGCCAAATATGGGAATAGACCTTGGTGGCTAGGTTTTGGAATGTAGTCTAATGATTTAGCAAGGGAAAGGGAACCTGTTGGTGCCATATTTGCCTTGCTCCAGCTGTTTAGAGTACTTCAATTATATTCTTTTCTGAATATGATGGTGTGTCAAAGCAAGCCCTAGAATGTTCAGTTTTATCTTGGTAATGCTAGCATAAACTGTAGCCAAGCATTGTTTTTATTCTAAAAAGAATTGCATTAAAATATAAATTATCTGATTTTCACTCTTAACTGGACATGTTCATTCTAAATCAAGGACAAGCCAGACTATTTGAGAAGCAAATCGTCTGTAAAAAAGCCTCAGAAACAGGATGGGAAGGGAAACCACAAGATGACCAGGGGCTTAAAATGATAGCATGGGGACTGGACAGGGCACTGTAAAATCACCAAATTCCACCTCTCAGCCATTAGGCTTTTGCCTTTGCAATCCGCATGACAGAAGACTGCCTCCTATACCTTGGAACCCTTCCAGTGATGGAGAGAGTTCCACCAGGGAAGCCAGTTCTGAGTTTGAACAGCACCTGTAGTTACAATGCTTCTTGTATTCAACCCCAAATTGCTGTTGATGAGTCACAATTATTGATCTTTCATTATTTCATGGATACTATTGAACCTGGTTGGTAAGTGTGGCCCTGGCATTTACTACAAGTTAATTTAGTATCAGTCAAAACACACATTAACAATTTTGGTCTATCTCAGTAGAGTAACAAGAATAAATCCTTAAACATAGGTTTATTTTGATAACTAATAAATAATGTGTAGAATTGAACCAATACAGTGCCTTTCATATATTATGGGTTTTTTTTATCCCCAAGTGTTACAGTATTATACCAATATTTCCAAAGAAAGATCACAGACAAGTGATTTCAAATTTTCTCTTTTAGCTCCTAGTGATGTGAATGGATGCTTTGTGGGTTCTATAACACAAATCTTCTTTTGCCCATTTTACCCTTTTCCCTCTTAAAATTAACACTTGTCACTGGGGGGGGGTGTCATTTTGATTTCAGTGGCCTGTGCAGCCAACTGATACCTTGTTGATGTCCTGCGGTGCATGCTGTTACTTAGGGCCTCTTTGGGTATGTGCTTCTGCTACTACCAGGGGCTATATTGATGTCACTGGCCAGTGATACCACCCAGGGCCATGTGGTTGTCTGTGGTCCTTGCTGCTGCCAGAAGCCAGGTTGATGTTCATGGCTCATGGACAGAGGGCCATGTTGTTTTTGTGGTCTGTTTGCCCCTGAAGACTATGCTTAGGCACTTGTTGATGCTGGAGATCATGTGGATGTCTTTGGTCCATGCTGTAGCCAGAAACCATGTTCAAATCCATGGACCATGTTCCCACTGAATATAAAGGGCAAGTGAGATACTTTTGCATTGTATTGATGACTACAGACTCAGAAGTGAGAATGAGAGACATACAAGACTTCTGTGACAACCTCTCCCCCCACCCCTCCCTACACACACCCCAGAATAAATGTAACAGCCTAGAGAGAAAGCCATCAAAGATAACTCTTAAAAACTGTGACAAGGATGCTGAATTGTAGCTGTTCACAATTCATGACGTCTGGCAGGGGTGAAGAAGGAAAGGATTCAGTTTTCTTTAGGGGCTTGGTCCCTGAGTGTTTGACCACACTCCAATGCTCCAGTGAGTATATGGACAACACAAGCTGAACCCCCTTCTTCTTCTTCTTCTTCTTCTTCTTCTTCTTCTTCTTCTTCTTCTTCTTCTTCTTCTTCTTCTTCTTCTTCTTCCTCTTCTTCCTCCTCCTCCTCCTCCTCTTCCTCCTCCTCCTTCTCCTCCTTGTTCTTCTTCTAATTCTTCTTTTTCCTTCTTAGGCTTATGGAGTAACAAGTGTGGGGGACAGACTTGGGAGGACTGGAAAGTGAATACAATGGGGTAGATGATGTGAAATTCTCAAGTAATCAATGAAAGTAACATGTTGAAAAAACTTAACACTTGCTAAGCTATTTTGCTCCTGTTTCTGCCTGATTCAGATTTAGCTACTTTGACTCTTTGCTTTTTTTAATAAAGTATCTCTTTGTGTCAGGAAATTGGTGTTTGGATGTGGTCTGGAGCATCCCTCAGTACTCAGGTCCCTTCAACAATCTCATAATCATGAATGTTTGAATATTGAGAAAACTGTTTAAATCTTTAACTTTTAAAAACAGATGTTAAGCCTAATATTAAGGAAAACTAAATTTTTGCAATTTTTTTCTGAATGATTTTTTTTGTTTCTATTTCAACTGAACATACATGTTTATAAAGCCCTTCCTTTCCGGAAATCTCATTCTTCAAAAACCATCCCCTGCTGGATTTTTCTCCTCTGCTATGGATCTTTCCTCCTGAGAAAATCACTCTTCTGGTCAGGATGGAAACATGATAATCTCTCCTCTTATGTCTCTGTTGCCCATATAACTGTCTTGGATGACAGAAAAGAAGGGAGGGTCAGAATACTATTACTTTATCAGCAAACTTCAATGACTCCTATTTAGATGTCCCCCAAAATAGGATTACATTCAGCTACCTCTGGATCCTTCCAATTCATATTTTAAATCCTCCTTTCCAGTCTTTCTTGTCCTACTTTGGAAAGCTCTGAGATTTTCTAGGAACTGAGCTTTGACATATATATTAACATTATTTCTAGCAAATCCAGTTATAATAGGCTTGGAAATTCTAGAGTAACAACAATGCTGTTTATTAAGTACAGGAAAGTCTTAGTTCTCTTTCTTCTAGAAGGAAAAGGAATGGAGATTCTATTAAATTCATTTCCCCACAGTGATATAAAGGAAGTTATGTAAATGTGTCTACCTGGGTCACAATGGGAGCAAATGAAATCAGAAAGATGAAGTACACTCTTAGCATCTTTGAATTCTCACATCCTATCTAGAAGTTGGTCTGAGATTTTCTTCTCAATTTTCTTCCAGAAAAATGTTATCATTACATCCTCGCTCTGCCTTTCCCCTTCCTCTATCTTTACAAATAGCAACAGTCTAGACTGCTACTCACATAGGTGGGAAAGTCTAAAAACTTTTGTAACTCTTAGCTAAAAATTGCTACACTGACCTGAGATAGAAATTTCTGATCCTGCAACCTTTCTCCCATCACCTGCTGCCCAATTACCAACTACCAAATTCCCAGTAGTCTGGAGAAGTGTTCAATTCATATGAGCTTTCCTGTCAGTATAAAGCTATCAACTAGATAGTCAGTTCTGATTTTCTTAGCTTCCTAGGAAGTTTAGTTAGGCAGTCCACATCAAATTATATTGTGTAAATAATCCTAATTCTTCACCCAATAGACTCACATAATTACCAACACATCTCCTCTATCCTCCAGCCTCAGGTTTATTGGAAACTTCATATACAACTCAGTGTGTGTGTGTGTGTGTGTGTGTGTGTGTGTGTTGTGTGTCTTTTCATGTTGCTACTATAGACATATGTGCACATTTTTAGTTCTATGGAGAAATAATAGAGCCATGGATTTTTAAAATATATCTCATAATAAAAAATTAATCTTGACATGGGCTGTCAAGTTTTCATGTTAAACAACAAAAAACATACTTTTCTATAGCTCTATCACATACAGTTTCTAACTCACTGAGATACTTCAGAATTATTAAAGTCTTGATGAATTGTTTTTAATTTGAGTGAGTCACACAGTGTTAATTATTGTTCATAAACTAAGACTTACTGATAGTTCATATGAAGGTATGTATAATTTTCCTAGTTCAAGTTCATGTGAAATGCCTATTAAATTGCATCCAAATTGTGAGTGGTTGAGTATCTCAAAGGTAGCACTTAATTATCAAGGATTTTGTCCTTAAAAGTTCATTTATATTAAAATCTTTAATTAGACTATTCAGTCATTGACTAGTTTTCTATTTCAATACAGGGATATACTTCTTTTGTCATTGAACATCAAGAAAAGGAAGACAAAAAGTCAAGGAATATTTCAAAATAACTGTATTGACAAATGACACAGCCATATGTTAGAGATCTCCCAACTCACAAGAAAATTCTTATAGCTCATATGTTCTCAAGATATCAGTATAAAAAAAATCAACATTCAAAACTTAATAGTCTTCCTATACACAAATAATGAACATGCTGAAAAAAAAATCAGAAAAAAAACACTATTCCCAATAGTCTCAAAAATTGAAATAAACTTAACTGAGGAAGTGAAAAATTTCTATAATGAAAATTACAAAATATTGAGAAAAAAATAAAAAGACTCTAGAAGATGAAAAGATTCATGCTTATGGGTTGGGAGAAATAATATTGTAAAGATGAATAAATTATCAAAAAAAATCTGTTAACTTGATTCAATCCCTACCAAAAGTCTAATGACTATTTTTTTCATAGAACTAGAGTAAAAAAAAAATGCTGGCACAGAAAAAGACCATGTAGATTAATAAAATAGAGTATGGGATACTATTAGAACCAAATTTTTGACAAGGCTATATAAAGCCTACATTGGAAAAAGACATCTTCTCTTGCAAATGGTATTGGGACAATTGTGTATTCATATATAGGAACATTAAACAAGATGCCCAATTTTTACCTTATGCAAAAACAGCTCTATTTCAATCAAATATATTAACATAGTATGCTAAATTCAGATTAAATCACAAATAAATTATTTCAAAATATAAATATAGTAAATGACTTTCTGGAAAAAATATCCAGTCACTCAGGAAATAATACTAAGAATTGATCAATAGGATTCCATGACTAAGAAGCTTCTGCATGCGCAGGAAAAGAAACAATTAAGTGAACAAAATCTACATCATAGGAGAAAAATATATTTGCTAACTATATAGCTGACAGGGGAGCATTATCTGTGTTTTATAAAATATTTTTAAACTAAATTCAAAAATTCCAACCCACTTCATTAAGTAAGTACAGTTCTCAAAAGATGTAGTAAAAACGACAAATGCACAAAAGTAAAACATGCATCACCCTTAGCTGTTAAGCAACGAAAATGAAAATAGCCATAAGATTCCATTAGAATGGCTATCCTTAAGAAAGCACATGACAATTAATGCCATCAAAGAAGTGAGAGAAAAGGTAACCCTTTTGTACTGTCTTTGGTGAATAACCCCATCTATGGATTTCATGTAGCTCAATTTTTTTTGATGACATGGTTCCCATGAGATTCTCCCAGGAATTAGGTGAGCCTAATAAGTACAAGCTCTAATCCATGCAGTGTTGTGGATAATCTCCTTGTACACTATAAAAAAAATTGTCACTCAGATTAGTTTAATAAAAAACTGAAAAGCCAAGAGCTATCAGGATTTCCAGGCACAGAGGATACTGGGAAGAAGAGCAGAATCATGAGAAGACTTGGGGGAAGCATGACATGTAGGAGATGAAGTCACAAGCCATGAATTATGAGAGATAGTTAAGAACAAGCCTAAGCTATCAACCGAGGTTTTATAATTAATAATAAATCTTTGAGTCAATACTGAGTAGTCAGTGGTTCAAACAAAAAGGTCTGACTACAAATTGCACCCAACATGGGGCTTTTACAGCTATATAAGACCTGAGGAAGCTTAAAAATAATCCAAACATTTAAAAATGGAGGCAATTATGGCTTCCTAGTCCTATAGTCTTTCATGTGGGCTGTGGTACTGATGTATATATCCTAGCCACTGCATGCAGTCTTGAGCTGCCAGCACACCATGAGCTAAGCTCCATGGTAGTTTAAGTTTTGCTCATGTGGACAAAAAAGGTTACAAATAGGCAGTAAAGAAGATTCAGACAGGAAAAATCCCTCTAAACAGGTTACAGTGTGTTTTAAAAAATGTATATAGGCATAAAGAAGAAAAATATGAATATAGATAGTCATAGAAAAAATAGTTTATAAATAATAACATAAAATCTTTAAAGAAAAAAAATAAAATAATATAAAAAGAGTAAGCCACATAAAGATGGAAAATGCACAGGGAACCTGAATCCTATATGGATAGTGTTGTATTACATGGTGATATTTTGTTGTACTCTAATAAAATTTGCATGAAGATCAGAGGATAGAGCCAGCCACTAGATTAAACATAAAGGTCAGGTAGTGGTGGCACACACCTTTAATCCTAGTATTTGGAAAGTACATACACCATTAATCCCAGCACTAAGATAGTTGAGATAGGAAGTGAAATGGCTGGGCTGAGAAAGCATATAAGGCATGAGGAAACAGGGACTATAGAGAGCCTTCCAGCTGAGGACTCAGAAGCATTCATTCAGAGGATTTGTGGAGTTGGTGAGGTAAGGAGTGGCTGTGGCTTGTTCCTTTGTCTCTGATCTTTCAGCATTTACCCAAATATCTGGCTCTGTGTTTTTTATTATAGGACCATTTAGGATTCATGCTACAGTATTAACTTTAAATTGTTTGATGCTGATGAGCAAACAATAGCTGCTGAGAGACAATGGATTATAAAAACTACTAAATTAAACCAACCTATATATTTCTAAAATGTCTTAACTTCAAAATAGAAGTAAAAATATATGCTATTTTGGGAAATAAGTTATGCTTTAGTTACCCCAGAAAACAAGAGGTTGTGGATTCATCAAGGTTGATAGAGATCAGATTTGATTGGGGAAACAAACCCTGAAAATCCTGGCTACAGACATAAAGAAATAAAATTAGAAAAACTATAAGACAGGTGATGTATATTTTACCTACTCAAACATAACAAAAATCATCTTTTGCTGGCTTGTGTACAATGCACAGTGCATGATTGTGTTAATGGAGATATGTATGTTACTTTTGAAAGCTTATGTGTTTTCAGAGCAAGGGGACCAGACACCAATAAAAATGGGTGACTCAGGTAATCCAGACCCTCAGATTACCTGTTGCAATTTCCTCAGAGTTCTGCATCAGAACAGCTTCAAAGCTGCTGTCTGAAATGGCCCAGCCTCACAGACTATTCTAGACAGGACATGACCATTTTCCTAATTTTCAGTTCCCCCAAAGATTACAGCATCCCCAGACAACAGGAAGCAGTCTAAGAATAGAACATTCACATTTCTGAGAGATGGGTGTCATTCAGTGGATTATGTATATTTGTCATTGGTTAGGGGCTTGTTTACAAATTGTTATTGGTCATGGTCAGGAAAAAAGCTAAACAATGGAGATTAGATTAGGGGTTCTCTTTCTGAAGGGAAAAAGATTATAATATAGAAAAAATGGAATAAAAGGGTAAATTGTTAAGTCTACTTTTGAACAACCACTAGTCTCAAATATTTTACATTGGTATGGATTTTTTTATATTGATACAAATTTAAGGTTATTTTTGTAATTCTGTATATATGTTTCTACTCTTGTTTAATGCATTGTACCTGTGCAGTTCATTTAAAAAATGTAATGTAAAGTTCTAGTCCTTAAAAGCTACTTAGAATAATAAAGAAATATAGTTTAGTGGTTATTAATCTATAGTAATCAAACTTGTAGTCACGCTGGGTATGTTTTTAATGTCAAACATATACATTTTAAATAGATAGATGGTCTTCAAACACTTCAAATACCTACTGATTATGGCATTTAAAATATTTTGTTAACATAATGGCATTTCATGACAGTGACACATATCTGATCCTGGTAGCAACAATTTATTTAAGAGAACATAATGGACATCAAAGAAACCCCTTATGAGTTTTCTTTAATTGTGGCAAGTTTAGCCATTGGGCAAAGAAACTATTCTTGCCTTGACTGCTGACAGTATGCTGTACAAACTGAACAAACAGGACACAAAGGAAAAAGACTGTCAAACTTTGCCAATATAAGGTGGGACAGTCCTTCAAAACTTCTGCTTCATAGAATGTCTGCTAGAAATTGTGCAGGACACACAGTAAAATGACTGTTTAACTTTTCCAAAACATGGTCAGGACAGTCCTTCAAAATTCTGACTTTACAGAAAAGTCTGTCAGATGGATGCCCCAACTTTTCAGAGGAAGCTTTGGGCAACTGTCCAGGAAGCCAGATGTCTCTGTCATTTCTTACATTTGAAAGTGGCTTGCATTGAAATTCCTATTAATTCAGGTAGTATTTTTTTTCCTTCTGGAATCTTTGAAGTTGAACACCAGATAATTAAAGTCATACTTTCTTTAGTTATTATAGAATATAAATTAAGTAAAAAACACTGAACTTACAAAGATATGATAATTAATGGAGTATTTTCTTTGAATCTGCTAAATAGAAATGGAAAGGTCATTGTAAATGTAATCCTTACTTGATAATTGTTCTTATTGTATATAGTTTTACTAGGTTAGAATTAAAATGTTTCCTTTTTATTGAGGCAAAAAGGGGGGATGTTGTGGAATGTTCTTTCTGTTCACTATGACAATGTGTTATTCAGATGGTTTAATATAAATTGAATGGCCAAGAGATAGACAGAATTTCCAGTCACAGATGATACTGGAGAAGAAGGACAGAATCATGAGGAGACTTGAGAGACGCATGGCATGTTGTAGATGAGATAACAAACCATGAGCCAGGTAGTAGCATGAAAATTAATAGAAATGGGTTTGGCGCCCAATGTGGGGCTAAAGAAAAAAAGGGAAGAAAAAAAAAAAAGAGGGACTAAAGAAAAAGGACAAATGAACAGGGATAAAGGCCGGTGTTATGAAAAAAAAAATACTAAAGACAAAGTCCCGTAACCAAGAGGCGCTCCAATAAAGTGTGATCTGAGAAGAATCCTCGCGTGGTGGTAAAGAGGATTCAGAACTCAACACACGGAGCGGTGATGTCGGTAAGTTCTCCAGGAATGGTGACGTCGGTAAACGCCCCACAGTTCCTAATTCTCTCTCTCAAATGAGCGGCAGCCGCTGGTTTGAGTTACTGGCTGGTTCCTGGCATGTGTGCTTGACCTGCAGTATGGCGGGAATGAGGCCTCTGCAAGTGGCACATTAAGCTGCGTGGTGGATTTAGCCTTTGCTAGTTACAAAACAAAAAAGGTTTCTGGGCTACACGCTGCTTGGATAAAAGCACAGACCCACGATGGTATCCAGAGCTGGTGGAAAACGTACCACCGCCATGTTGGAAGCTGAAGGGGCAGAGCCAGCAGCCACAGAGCTGTTTCAGGCTTAGAAGGCTACAGTTTAAAGCAATAAGTTTGCAATAAGACAGATTCAGATGGAACAAGACTTTAAATGCTTTACAATGTGTGTAAAAATGTACATAGGCTTGGAAGAGAGAGGAAAAGGAACATAGACAGTTATATAAAGAAATAGAAAGTTTAAAAAATAAAGTCTTTAAAGAGAAAGTAAAAGTAATATAAAAAATAAGCCATGTAAAGATGGATATCACACAGAGAGTTTGGATTATATTGTCTTTGGGATTTTTAACTGCAGAAAAACATTTGATCGTAAAAGATGTTGAGTTAAACCAATATGTATATATTAAAGATATCTTGACTTTAAAATTTGGATATAAGGATGTGTTACTTTGGAAAGGAGACTCTGCTTTTGTCTCTACAGAAAGCCAGAGGCTATGGATTTTTTCCAGATTAAGATACATCAGGTTTGACCAGCCAAGACCCCCTGAAAGGTCTCTGATGACACCATGGCCCAGATGATCCAACATCCAGAATTGTTTCAAGGCAACTGGCTCAGACGATACAACCTCACGGACTACTCCATGATCCTAAAATTTTCTTTGTGTCCCCATAAGATACAGCGCCCCCCTCCAGCAGGAAGTAGTTAAGTGAAGCTACGTCCAAATTCCCAAATATACCAATCTGGCTTTGGAGATGTATAAAAGTTAAAACCTTCCTTTTTAAAAAAAGAAAAGGGGAAGTGCTGTGGGATGTTCTGTATGTCCTGTGGGAGCCCATTCTCAGGTTCCTCGTGGCTTTACCCAGCAGGTCCGTATAGAGGATGATTAGGACCATGGGCCTGAGTGCACGTGTTTGAGATGGTCTGCACTTGGCTGTGCTGGGGGGATGGTCTGTATGTCAAGTTGTTCTGATTGGTTAATAAATAAAACCTGATCGGCTGTGGCTAGGCAGGAAGGATAGGCGGGACTAACAGAGAGGAGAAATAAAAGGACAGGAAGGCAGAAGGACTGGCTGCAGCCGCCGCCATGACCAGAGACACTGCAGCCGCCGCCATGATAAGCAGCATGTGAAGACGCCGATAAGCCACCAGTCATATGGCGAGGTATAGATTTGTAGAAATGGATTACTTTAAGATATAGATTTATGGAAATGAATTAATTTAAGATATAAGAATAGTTAATAAGAAGCCTGCCACGGCCCCATACAGTTTGAAAGCAATATAAGTCTCTGTGTTTACTTGGTTGGGTCTGAGCGGCTGTGGGACTGGAGGGTGACAGAGATTTGTCCTGACTGTGGGCAAGGCAGGAAAACTACAGCTACATGGGTTAATTTAAGTTATGAGATAGTTAGAAACAAGCCTAAGTTACCATCTGAGTTTTTATAATTAATAATGTCTCCATGTCATTATTGGAGATTCAGGGTCCTGATAAAAAAGTCCAACTACAATTCAGGGTTCCTCCATCAAGTAACCTGTCTCCTGTCTAATCTCCTTGAGCCTTTCTCATTGACTCATTTTTCTTCTTTCATAGTCTCTATTTTCAGTTTTACCTACTCAGTTTAAGAGCTCCCTCCCTTCTGCTCTTTACAAATTAATAGTCATCTTCCCCAATAACTTTGACTATTAAGTCAGATGTATCATATTCACCGTTTCAAAATAACTTTCACTGGGTTTTATTTAATGAATATCTACATTTAAGCTCTATTGTTCAAATCATATAACAGTGACCTCAAAATGTGATCTTCAGCATCTTAACAGACCTGATGACACATTACTTGAGCTATGATACAGGATATAACAAATATGACTTCAAGACATTTCTCAAGGACACTTGCTTGTATTAGTTCACATTTACCCAATAAAAAACTATAGGTCCATTTATTACAGCCATAATGAAAGTAGACTCTTAGTTCAGTTGCAAGATAAGAATTTTTGTCTGGATTAAAGTTGAACATTATGTTTTTTAACCACAAATTCCAAATAGAATATGCCTCTCATCTAAACAGAAAACCAAATATTTGACTAACTCATATGTGTACAACTTTACATTATTAAGGGTTTCTAATGCTATGAAGAGATATTATGACCACAGGAACTCTTATAGAAGTAAGCATTTAATTGGGCCTGTATTAGAGTTCAGAGGTTTAGTGTAGATAAATTTCTAAACGGTCTTATTAAGCAAGAAACACAGAGCCAAATATAGAGGTGCAAGCTGTAGAGATCAGAGTAATAGCCACCAACTAACCTTAACTTGCCGTAGCTTCCACGAGAATCCCCCCCTGCCTAACCCATGCCCTTACTGCCTTCCTGTTCTGCCTTGTCATTGGCTCTAAGCCCAGCCACATCACTCCCTTGTCACTGCCTATCTATACAGTCCTCCAGGTCTTGATAGTTGGTACTGGGATTAAAGGCATGTGTCACCACACTAGGCTGTGTCCTTGAATGCACAGAGACTCTGCCTGCCATGTGATTAGATTAAGGGCATGTGCTGCCACCACATAACTTCTGTTTATGGCTATGACCTCTAATCTCCAGGCAAACTTCATTTATTAACATACAAATGAAAAAGCACTTTTTAGCACAAATGAAATATCACCACAGTTTAGTCCATCGTTATCATGGCAGGAAGCCTGGCAGCCTGAAAACAGACATGGTGCTGGAGAGGTAGGTGAGAGTTTTCAGGCAGCAGGAAGAGAGAGTGATGGAGGGTCCCGGTTTGAGTATCTGAAACCTCAAAGCCCTCCCCCAGTGGCACACTTCATCCAACAAGGGCACACCACTCCAATAAGCCCACACTTCCTTATAGTGTTGTTTTCTATGAGCCTACAAGGGCCATTTTCATACAAACCATCACATACTACTCCTTGGCTCCTATAGGCTGGTAGCCATATCATAATTCCAAGCTGCATTCAGTCTAACTTGAAAAGTTCCCATATTCTATCAAAGTCTCAACAACATTAAAAAGTTTAAAGTTTCTTGAGACTCATGGCAATCTCTTAACTGTAATTCTCTGTAGCTAGAGTTTTCCTGCCTTGCCCACAGTCAGGACAAATCTTTGTCACCCTCCAGTCCCACAGCTGCTCAGACCCAACCAAGTAAACACAGAGACTTATATTGCATACAAACTGTATGGCCGTGGCAGGCTTCTTGCTAACTGTTCTTATAGCTTATATTAATCCATTTCCATAAATCTATACCTTGCCACATGGCTGGTGGCTTACCGGCGTCTTCACATACTGCTGGTCATGGTGGCAACAGGCAGTGTCTCTGCCTCAGCCTTCTGCTTCCCAGTATTCTCCTCTCTCCTTGTCCCACCTACTTCCTGCCTGGCCACTAGCCAATCAGTGTTTTATTTATTGACCAATCAGAGCAACAGATTTGACATGCAGACCATCCCACAGCAATTCTCTGTTAAATCAAAATCAAAAAGTAGATCACATACTTCTCACATACAAAAACACAGGCTATACACATTACTGTTCCAAAAGGGAAGAAAGAGAACATATTGAGGAAATGCTGGACCAAAACAAGACTAGAAACCAGCTGGGAAATCTCAAAACTCTGCATTTCCTTGTCTGATGTTAAAGTGCTCTTCAGATCTCCAACTCCTTTCAGCTTTATTTACTAAAACACACTTTTTTCTTGTGGGCTCTTCTACTCTCCCATTAGGAGCTTTCCTCAGCGGGTATCTCATGGCTCTAGAATCTCCAACATTTTGAAGTCTCCAAGGCAACTCAGGCTTCATCTTCACAGCTTCACACAATGGCCTCTCTAAGCCTCCATTCAGAGACACCCCTGATACATGCCTCATCTCAGTGGCTTTCCTTAGCCATGTGGGGAGATTCCACAACCCCTCTCTTATGTCCTTTGCTCTAAAGTAGGACCACATATCAAAAGCTGCCAAGGTCTATGGGTTACTGAGCTGAAACATGACCCTCTCATCTATTACATACATCATCACCATCTTTCTGTTTTTCTGATGATTTCCTTCAGTGACAAAACTTAGCTTTCCAGGAACCTCCTCCATAGTTCAGGCTGGCCTTGAACTCAGAGATCCACGTGTCTCTATCTCCTGACTGCTCAGAATAAGACATTTGCCACTATACCTGAACCTATGCTATCCTTTAATTCTTTTTTCCAAATTTAGAAGTTTAGCTGGTTGGGTCTTGCTCTGAGGTCACCCTTCCTGTTATTCCATTTAGCATCAAACTTCTTGAAATCTTTCCTTGATGCTCCTTTTCTCCTCAAACTGTATATTTTGTATATTTTTCTTGCCCAGCATACTCTTTTCATTATAGAGCTATATGAATCTGGCCACTAATAACAAAGAAACACATTCAATGCTAGGTTGTTTTGACATGTCTTCTACAATAACTATTAATGCATAACTCTTCAACTATCCTCTTGCAGATTTTTTAGACAAGGGCAGAAAGCAGCCACATTCTTACCCAAAATACCATAAGAACAATTGCTAGGCCGCATATTAATATTCTTTTCCTCTGAAACTTCTTGAGCTGGTCTCCCACAGGTCAAATCACTGTTAGCACCAAATGGCTTACATTCTTCTACTAGTATGGCCCATTAAGCATTCCCTTGCTTTCCTAACCCAAAGTACTGAAGTCCACATTCCTATAAACAAAAACATGGTCCCACATCTTACACCAACTTCTGGTACCTACCCCAGTCTCTAGTACCAACTTTTGGCTTAGTTAGGTTTTCTGTTGCTTCTAAACAGACATCATGACCACAGAAATTCTTATGAAGGAAAGCATTTAATTGTAACTGGCTTAATGTTCAGAGGTTTAGTCCATTAATATCATGGTGGGAAGCATGGCAGCACACAGGCAGACATGGTGCTGGAGAGGTAGCTTAGAGTTCTACATTCAGATTGGCAGGCAGCATGGAGAATGACACTGTGCCTGACTTAAACATCTGAAAACTCAAAGTCCACCCCCAGTAACATACGTTCTCCAACAAGACCACAACCCCTAATAGTGCCTCTCCCTATAAGTCTATGGGGGCCATTTTCATTCTAATTACCACAAGAAGATTGAGGTTGACATTCAAAACTTTTAAATAAAAGTTATATCTTACTTTATTCTTATTTCTAGTATTAAAATAGGAGCAACCAAAAAGTTCTATAAATGTCAGTTTAAAAATAACTTATTTGTTCTTTGAACATGCCATACATGTTACAATTTACCTTGACCATATCTAACCCTCACTCTTATCCCCTTAGGGTCCTTCAGCCTCCTCAATGTATCTCCCATCCAAACTTCATTTTTTAAAATAATCTACTGAGCCAAATAAAAGTTGTCCATCTCCCCATGGATGCTGGGTCATCCAATTTGGCATTTGTACAGTACCCAAATAAAAGTGATTCTCTCTTCTCTGGAAATCATCAAGTTCCATTAGCTCTTCAATTAGAGATGGTAACTCAGTAGTAACTTCCCCATACATCATGTTGGAATTTTTTACTGGCTTGATGCTATGAAGGTATTGTGCAGGTAACTGCAATTCCAGAGGATTCATGTGTGTGCTACATCCATATATCATGTACAGAGGACAAGATTTTATAGCACTTTTCTCCATTCTCTGGTTCTTATATTCTTTCTGCCCCCTTTTCAGAGATATTCCTTGAGCTTTGAGGTAGGGAGAAAATCGATAAATATCTCATCTATGTTTTAGAAGTCAGTCAATTATTCTTAGCAGTTTGAACAGTGGTAAATCTCTGGATTAACAATTTTCCAAAGCAAAAACAAGAAGGCAGTTTGGCAATATGACCATTTAACCAAAAGAGTTCCCTCCTACAACTTAGGAACCCCCTAGCCACAGTTATCAGTCACGTTACCATATAAGGTAAGAATTTTCTCCTATGGAGCAAGTCCCAAATACAGCCCAAAAGTACCTGGCTATACCCCAAATAGTCATACAACTATTGCACATATGGTACCACTTACATAGTGGGTCAGTGGTGTAGCATGCATGGTTAAGTGCACATTATGACTTTCAGTGTCTTTTCTCCTCAAGCAGGCTGCATAACACCATTCAGAACTATTAAAGGTAGCCAGGAGGAAGATTTTGGTTAGTTCAAGATTGATTTTTCTCTACGTACATTAACAAAAATGTATTTTGTTTTCAACAATAGGGTCTTCCCAACTGCTTATGAAAGGCCACCAAGAGTAATGGCAATAGCTTTTGTTGTTTTGAGTGTTACTAAGATTTCCCTCACAAATAATTTACAAGGAATTAACCTGTGCCTGACACATTTTTTCATGTAATAAGTCATGTTTTCTATGACCAGTGCTGTCGATCCATGCAGAGTATCTCTGTCCAAACTCTGTTTCTTTATAGTCTTTGGATAGCTGAAAAAGTATTCCATGATGTGTTTATGTTACATATTCCTCATCTATCCATCCATGATAGATTCCTGGGTTGACTGCATGTCTTGTTTATTTAAACTACTGCTATAATAAAAATGAGAAGTAAAAATTTTTCTTCAACATGCTAATTTTAATTCCTTTGAGCATATGTCAAGCAGTAAGATTGCTTGGACCAGATATGCTAGTTCTATTTCTAGTTGTATCTTTTGAGGAGCCCCCATATTGTTTTGTTCAGTGAAGATAAAGATTGCCATTCTTCCTTAAATAATTTATGAGAGTCATTTGAGATTTCCTACTCTTCTCCATCTTTCATAGCATTTTTTCCTTTCTACCTCCTTGGTTAGAACCATGCCAACTGTTGGGAGATGATATTTTATAGTGGTTTTTATTTAACTACCTCTCTGTCTTGGGAAGCAGAAAATTTGACCATATGTGAACAATAATCATTAACCATTCCTTTTCCTTTTCCTTGCAGGTCTCTTACAAATAAGCAGGCATTCCTTCCCTAAGTGTTTTCACTGCAGCATCTTTTTCCACTCTAAGCAGCCATTAGCCCCATGAAAAATTCACACTGACTTTGAGTTCTTCTGAGTGAAGAAATCATGAAAGTAGCCTAAACATTAGCAATTCAGCATTTTTCATGATGAAAAACTCCTTCATCCAAGAAAATTTAGGAGGCAGCAGAATGTCTGTCCTTGTGGCTAATTCTGCAGCAATCTCTCATTCACCCTGCTGAAGTCTGGCAGCTTTGTCAGGAGCCAGCTGAGTCTAGAAGAGAAGGGAATTCATCCAAGCAGACTATACACGGTTCTACTCTTGCATCCCTCCCTGATCATTCACACCCTACAATCAATCCTTGCTACTACTGCCCATGTGATGCCACCTAGCCTGTATTGGTATTCTTTCGACCTTGCCAGTCCCCTCTTAGATTTATGATTTATTTAGGATTGGATTACATCAAGGCTCAAGGCCAAGGTTCTATAATCTGTCAACATCTCCACCATGGCCAAACACAAACATTTGTTTTAGCTGCATCAGCATCCTTAAAACCTGTGTGAAGGATATCTATTGTTAATTGCTTCAGCAAATGTATTGTGTCTCTGTGTGTGAGTGAGTGAGTGTGTCTGTGTATGTGTGTGTGTGTGTGTGTGTGTGTGTTCTGCAACAATTGCATCCACTTTACCTCCTTCCCTATTCTAAACAAAAGCACTGACTTCATCAAGTGATAGATATTCATAATTTAACAGAATAGTGGCAACTCTAAGTTGCACTGCTGAAATACATCACACCCAGAGTTGCTTTGCTATTTGTTTTTGTGCTGAATAGCAGCAATGGTTTTAAGTTATGGGTCTCACACATGTATAAAGAGGAAGAAAGAGGTGTATGTAATTGTCACTGATATTGATGATGGTTTCTTGCCTGCTAAGTAAAATCTAAAGCAGTGAAATTGATGCTTCTTCCCTAAGCAGCATTTACATCCTTGGTACTTGTTCTTTATTGTTAATAAGACTGAAAATGGCTCGTCAGGGTTTAAAAAAGCAAATATGACTTCAGCATAACTGTAATATTTCATTAAACAAGAACATTTCTGTTCCACTTTGTGGATGAGGAAACTGGTTCAGAAAAGTAAAGTGGTAAGCCTAGCATAAGTGTGAGGGTTTGGATGGGATACATCCTCTATGGGTTCAGGTGTTTGAATACTTGATCCCTAGTTGGTGGTGCTATATGGAGAGGTTATTGAACATTTAGTGGGTGGAGGGGGGCTTGCTGGTGGAAATACGTCACTAGGAGTACTCTTTGAGAGCTTAGAGCCTCACCCTACTTACAGTTCATCCTCTGCTTTCTGTGGTTGTAGACATAATTTCTGAGCTTCCAGATCTGGCTGCTTACAGACATACCTTTCCCACCCTTACAGACTCTAACCCTCTAGAACTGTAAGCCAAAATTCTTCTTTTCTCCATCAGTTTCTATTGTCATTGTGTTTTACTATGCAACAAAAAAAAAAAAAAATAGCAATTACACTAAATGTGGAAGAGATGCTGAAGACTGGATTTCATATTCCAAGCTGAAAATTCTTTCTGCTCTATCATTCTTATTTCTTTTAAGAAGAGATCCATGTGGAGCAAAGATCTAACACATTAATTTAAAACTGACTTCCTGAAGGGCATGTGTGGTATATTTTTATGAGATACAGCTCTTTTAAGCTATACAAATATATAAGTATGATGGGTTAAATAATGGATATTTTTGAGGAACTGGGACATGGTTAGGCACTGAAGAAATAAATCAAGCAACAAATGATATGAAAAATGAGATGCATTGAGGAGATATATCATCCAGTCAAGCTTAGCTGTTAACTCTTAATGCTATTTTATCTCTAAGTCTAAGATTCTTTACGTATAAGATGGAGGTATTGTTGAGATGATTTCTGTGTTGAAAAGCTTGTATCCATCTCTAAATTCATCTCAAGTGCACTCTGCCCACTTAACCTTCAGCTTAACATGGTGATGAGAAAGAAACAAAAAAGAACGATGCTGCTTTGTCCAGCATCAGATAAATAATTAAGGAGCATGAGGTCTCAGAAATAGACACAGTGAAACAAAGCAATGGGAGACAGTATTTATGCATTACTTTGCAAGGCTCAAACAATTTTATTGAACAAAAGCAACAAGTTCAAAAACTAGTGGGAAAATATACTATGAGGAAAAATACCAAGAAAAAACTGAAAATGGAAGGGAAATAGAAGTCCACATTGGCTGGATAGAGCAGAAAAATTATATCTGAGTAGAATCAAAGAAAGAATTGAAACATTTCCTTTCAAACACTTCCTGTTGAATTCATGGTCCACAGCATTCTGATTTTTTATAAACCTTTAAAGATGAAACAATATTAGATACAAAGGAGATAAAACTGACTAACCCCGATGTATTGAAAATAAAACTTTTAAAATTCATAGAAAGAAAGGAGCTAAAGAAGAGGAGTGAAAATAATGAAACTCAAGCTATAGTAAAATACTGAAAAGTAGAATAAGAAATTAAATACAACCATTTCTAGTTGAATTAACTAAATTAATATAGAGGACCAACCCCACTCCCATGAAGTGACACTACAAGAAGACAATCATGACCACACTAGAATTACACTCACAATTTTTGGTTTCCATTCCAACATTATTTTTTTTAACTCTATGAAATTTATCAAAGAAAAACAGAATTAAGATGACAAAGGAGGAGTAAAAGTAAGGAGAGTATTGAGGGGAAATACAGAAATATGCCAGTGGGATTTTCTGCTAAACCCTGAGTTCTCATGCAGTTCATTCTAAGGGACCAGCCACCAAAACTAAAGGTATGTATGGCTTCATCTTGGTTTCAGTTGAACTCCTATGTCTTTTGATAACTGAAAGAAAGAAACATCACCAAATTTGGACATACAGTCATACCTATCTCCTTTTATCTGCAGTGGATCCCCAGTTTGGAGAGATTTCTGTGTGTAGACACTTCAGTCAATCTCTTCATCGAGATTAAGTTAGTTTTCAGTGGATGATGGCCTAGATCAGTTATTGTTGTATTCTTAGGTTACTTCCAGTGACAGAAGTATTCAGCAGAGCCTGGACTGGTAGCATACTCCTACATTCTAGCTCTTGCAATTTAAGCAGAGAAGATCATGAATTTGAGATGAGCCTGGGAAATATAGCTAGTTCTTACCATCCTGGACTATATCTAGCCTATATAACAAGACTTGTCTCAAACACACACATAAATACACACACACACACACACACACACACACACACACACACACAGTAAGGGAAGAGGGTATTGAACCATTTCTTCTTGTTCTCTTGCAGAGAGTCTGAGTTAAGATCCCAGCACCCACATAATAGCTCACTATCTGTTAATGGGATCTGATGCCTTCTTATTGCCTCCAAGGACACTACATATATGCAGGCAAAAGGCACATACACATAAAAATAAATATTAAAAAAATTTAAAAATTATTAGACAAGTACTGTTTACATAATTATTCTTTTATATTCATTTCACATACCAACCACAGAACCCCACCTAATACCCCCACCTGCTCCCCCGCAATCCTCATCCCCTCCTCCAACAGGGTAAGTTCTCCCATGGGGGGGGACAGCTAAGCCTGGTACATTCAGGTGAGGCAGGACTAAGCCCTTCCCTGCTTTATCGGGGTGAGAAAGATGTCCAGCCACAGGACAGATCCTGATCACACTGCCAGGGGCCCCTCAAACAGATCCAACTACACAACTGTCTTCCATATGCAGAGGATCTAGTCTGGTCCTATTCTGATGTACCTAAAAGTGAAAATCTCAGGGTTACAAAAGAGTGAAACTCCAAATAATCTTATGAAAATCCATCTCTGGTTTCCCCAGATAGATGCAACAGGAACATCACTTAACCAAGTAAATGATAATTTATTCTCACAATGGAAATATTACATATTTTGAGGAAGTTTTTATATGTCTAAATTCATGCAATTCTTCCTTTTGGGATCAGACCTTTCCAGAGATGGCAGTGTCTCCAGAGAACACCCTCACCAAAAATCACCAAAGCCTCTGGAAGATGTTGCCTGGAGAGATACAAACACACACTGGAATGGAGTAGGGAGTTTAAGCACAATGTGTTTGCACCTTAAATTGAAGATGATGTGATCCATTTAGAGTCACTTAACCCTATTGCTCTTCAGTTTGAACCTAAATATAACATGGGCTAGTCAGGAAACGGAAACACAGAGGATGAATTCATTATTTTCCTAGGATGGCTTTGCAAGCTTTTCTATGAAGCAGTCCCTTGGCTTAAATTAGATCTGTATTTCTTATAATATACACAGTAAAAGAGAAAGATCGGAATTTTTAAGAGTAAGAGTGATGCAGAATTGTTTCCATCCATGGGGTTTCTATGCCTCTAGTTTAGGCTGAAACTATCAGGTCCTGGACAAGAGCTGTCAGCCTCCTGACCTATCATGTTAACATTAGTCGCCACTTTCTACCATAAGGAAATCTGCATAGAACCACTTACCTCCAAAAGTAATTTTTGCAGATGTGTGGAGCCACATACAATTGCAGATAACAGATAGTCAAAACTCCCCATCCTCTGCCTCAGCATTCACTATAAATCTCCCATTAAAATGTCCTTGGTTTTATTTGCTTGTCAATTTGATAGTGGTTCTAATAATCAATTTTCAACATACTGTTAGTATACACTAAGTTTAAAACTATGAATATCTTTAACTCAATAAGTATAGCATAATTATTGCAGTAGAAGGATAAACAAAATGTTTTAAAAATACCAATTATGGGACTGTTGGTTTTTATTAGAAAGTCCTAGTAGGACTGAAAATATTTCATCTTTGTTCTGCCTCTGAACAGATTCTGAGAGGAAACTGCCTAGGCAGTCTAGAATAAGAAGAAACATCTCATTGGATGAGAGTTTGGAAAAATGACTGGAGTTCCTAGGATATGCAGTTGTCTTGGAGATGTTGCCTGATGTGATTTAAGAACACAGACGGGGCATTGTAATTTAAAAAGAGAATATTCTTCCTTTAAACTCTTCCACAGCTCCCCTTTTTCCTTAAGACAATAGGTCAAACTTTTCAGCCCAACTTGGAAGGTTTCCGAGATTCTATTCCATGCTTCTCTGTCTACACTCATCTCATACTTCATTTCCTTTCCGACATTTAGCATGCTTTGCTTCTCAAAAGTGCTTTGTGTTCTTGCAATATCTTCTTTACAATATTGCTGCTCTACTACAAAAACTACTCCTGAGTTAACCTATTAATATTTTCTTTTCCTTATATTTAAACATAAATATCATCTTCTAGAATGAATATTTATAACTTCAGACCAGGCTACTATTCATCAAACTCTTCTTTTTGTAGCATGCATTTTTTCCCATAAAAACAACCTTTTAAGAGTTCTGCGCTCACTAACCTGAAATCAACAGTCTTAATTCCATTTTCCATTATACCCCTATTCCTGAATTTTCTTTCTTTTCTAGCATCCAATGAGTTTCAAATAATACTGACTGGAATAGAAGGCAGGGAAATTTTGTAAAGAATCTTGATATTATCCAGCATGTGACTACAACATGTGTGTGTGTGTGTGTGTGTGTGTGTGTGTGTGTGTGTATACAGAAGGAAAGCAATATCAAAGCTAAACTATAGTGAGCTATTGGTTGCTGAACTTCAGCTTTAGATGTATAGTTTAGATATTAAATGTTGCTCTATGAGAAAAGGGCTAATGTTTTGAACTCTTTGTGTATCATATCTAAGAAACCATATTTATCACATTCCCATAGACAAGAACACTTGCTTGTTATTTCTTATTGTTTCTAGTGTAGAAAATGACTGCTTTGGCTTCCCTACCTTTTCCCCATCCAAATGATGAGAAACACGCTCAGTCTAATGAAGTAAGGATGATGGAAAAGGAAGAAAACTCTTTCTTCAATCACTTGCAAAATCTCCTCTGTGCTTTGATTTGTTTTTAGAGAACACTTTAGCTCAACAAACACTTGCAAACTACCCAGTTGCAAGGTAAAATGAAAAGCCCACAGGCATTAATTATATATAGAGATATTAAAAAAGAAGCTACTGCTTAATTATTGTTTGCAAATCTTGGTATTTAAATTGACTTATTTGCAAATGCCTGTTTAGAAATTGACTTTGTAATTATACAGTCAGTGCAGGGATGTCTCAGGCCCTGGAGGAGTCTCTAACGAGGAATGATAATGTAACAGCCAGAGTGAGACATCCTGAGCTGCATTTTAATAACTAGAGGCAGTTGGCAGGGGCCTGAGATGCTTAATGGAAAATCCCCATCCTGTGAAGGAATCAGGGTCTTTTGTCATGGGAAGGACTTATCAGAGGGTGTATGAGGGGGAAGGTAACATGGAATTCTAAGAATGTGATTGGTAGGATTATGGGTAATTAGACCAAGGAATACAGTGTGCTGCTATGCTGTTTGCTGTTTCTATGGACAAGTCTCACTGTAGTCAGCTATGGATAAAGGCCTCAGGAGGTCCCATTCTTCATGACATGTACTTCCTGATTGTTGTGATTTATATGTGGTTTATCCCCCATAGGCTCAAGCTGATAGTATTATTTAAAAAACTTTTAGATCTTTAGAAAGTGGAGTCTTGCTGAAGGATGTGGGTCAGTGGGGACAGAACTAGAAGTTTCCTAAGCCTGGCTCACTTGTTGTTCACTCTCAGCTTTCAGAGGGCAGACACAATATGACTAGCCACCATGATGAATATATCTTCTTGAACTGCAGGATATAACAAAGTTTTCATTTCTTAAATTGCTTCACTCAAATATTTTGTCACATAAAAAGCAGCCAATAATATATTTGTTAAAAAATAATCAAATATACCATGGAATTATTTTTAAGGATTGAATCAATTCACATGTTGAAGTTTTAATGCCCATCACTTCAGTTTGAGACATTGTTTGGAAATAAGGTCATTGTTAATTTTATTGGTTAAGATGTGTTCATGATGAATCTGACTTGATCTTTAATTCAGTATAACTAATTTCCTTATAAGTAAAAGAAATGTGGACACAGGTAAACACACATAGAGAGACTGTTATGTGAGGATGAAAGTTGAAATCAGAGTAATCTTTTCACAAGCCATGAAATGCAAAAGAAAGCTACTAACTATAAGTTAAGTGAAACATTGGGAACAGTCTTCTCTAAATCTCTCAGAAGAAACCAAGCATCAAACACAGAACACATGAATCTCAGACTTTCATTTTCTTGGACTTTGAGAAATGCATGTCTATTTATATTACCCCATCTGCAGTATTTTGTACACTTAGGAGAACTATAAACTTTGGTAGCATTTTCTACCTGTACAACGATATGGAGACAAGCCAAACTGGATGAGCAATGGCTTACTCCAGCATAGTAGGTTAATTAAACTGGACTTTAAAATTATCTAGAATGATCAGTGGTTCTTAAACAAGAATATATATTTTTAATCACTTGGAGAGTTTTGAAAAAGCCAGTGCCTATTATTGTCCTCAGAGATTTCACTTCAATTAATTTGAGATGCCTCCTGTGATTCTGCTTTCTGAAGAAGCCCAGAGGAGTACAATTTGTAGCCATAGTTAGGAACCTGTCTTCTAGTTCCCTCATTTAGCAAAAAAAGATAATTAAGGGTCAGGGAGGTGAAGGAATAACTGCCTGAGGCCACATAGCTAATATTACAAGCAGAAGAAATGAAAGGCAGTTTAGACGCCCTCACATTAACTGTTCTACACATTCTATTTAGGTTTTGGCTCAATGTAGAATACAAATACCAATGCATCTTTCCTTGAATCACTTTTTCTTCTAGATAAGTGTTGACTTTGTTTACTGAGATTAATGGAATGTTGCTAACTTCTACATGTGCATGGAGAGTTTAGAAAATTATTCCATATATTCTTCTGTCTAATTCAAACTTCATGAGATTAAGTAAAACAAACATGTTTCTGCCTTTTAAAGACTGATAAGTACAAAGAATTGAAAAACTGATCCAAATCCACACTGTGAGGTAAATCAGAAATAGGGCTCCAAACTTTGCTCTTTGGAAGCTACTCAACTCTTATTTTTAATACTTGTCTTTTGAGAGTTAAGTTAAGCTCTCTTGGTCTGATTTTTTGTTCAAAGTCTTTCTAAATGTTCTTCATCACTTCCAGGGTATTGGAAAAATGAGAACAGATATACTTGATAGTACCCATGAGCACATACTCTATTTGGTAACAAAAGATCAAATTATTGAAATAACTGAATCTTTGATGAACTATAGATAATCAAAATCTGAATGACACTGACCATCTTGATGCAAAAAGAGTTGATTCTCAAGGAAGAATGAGTTTTTAAGATTGTATCCAAAGATCTAGGTCTCATATCTTGCTCTGAGTTAACCTCTCTGACTCTCACGGACTCATCACCATTATCATAGCATACTGGCATCAGATTATAGCTACTAATAAACTAATAAATTTATGAAGCCTTAATTCCATTTGTACAAAGTTTTCACAACAAACTTTTCTGCCATCTGGATTTAGTTCCAAGACTCACGATTAGTTTCCCTTCCACTATGAAATAAACAGAGAACTATCTAGAAGTTAAGTCCTTTAAGCTTTAATTCCTCAAACTGTAGAATAAAACATTTATATAATGTTTTATAATATAATGAAGTAGAGACCATATAGATAAAATTTCTCATATAACTTGAGCCCCCAGCAACTAAGAGTAACTAAAACCAATGGATTCTGGACATCAACTTTTATGTTTATTTGGCTAGTTACCTTAATTGCTCTTATTCCCAAACTCTATCTTTAACTTGACCATTTTGGCTTCCTCTAGTGAACTATTCTACCTTTGTACATCTTTTCTTCTTTTATAAACCTGTTTTACATATCTATTTTTATAAACCCTTCTGGTGACTTAAACTTTGCCCACCATTGAGTGTTTTTCTCTTCTACTTTTATTATTCTAGAATACCAATTAGAACTTCATTTCTTATTATACTATGATACTTCCTGTCCACTTACACAAGACAAGCTTCTTAGTCTTTGTCTTTGGTGATGATTAGGGGTGGCTGTTAAAACAGCATCTCACTATATAGATTAATCCAGATTCAAACATGCATTTCTCTTGCCTCAATCCTTTAAAGATTTCAGGCCAATCCCAGCTAGCACACCCTGATCTTGATGTTAACTGTGTTATTTCCAAAGGGGTAGAACACAGATGAAACAATACTAAATAAAAAATCTGAAGCTCTTTAGAAGGAAGAATTAATTTCAAAGGCAAAGAACAAATTAAATATGTCATAACTCATAATGAAAAGTCACATGCCCATAATGTCACTGTGGTAATCTTTGTTAAACATGAGACAGATGCCTGTTGGCCCCTTTTGATAGTTACCACTCTCCTGCTAAAAAGCCTCTTGTTCTTACCTTCTTTTTTACTTTTGAACCAACAGGCTAATGGGATCCAAGAAGGTATGTGTAGTGGTTTGAAAGGAAATGCCCCCACAAAAGGAGTGGCACTATTAGGAGCTATGGCCTTGTTAGAGGAAATGTGTTACCATGGGGAAGGCTTTGCAGTGTCTTTTGCTCATGCTTTTCTCGTGGTGACAGTCAGTTTACTTTCTGTTGCCTACAATGTGTAGAACTTTCAGCTCCAACAACCACATCTTCCTGTACACCGCCATGCTCCCCATCATAATGACAATAGATTGAACCTCTGAAACTGTAAGCAAGCCACCCCAATTAAATGTTTTCTTTATAAGAGTTGCCATGGCCATGGTGTCTTTTCACAGCAAACTAAGGCAGAAGTTGGTACCAGGGACTGGGGTGATATTGTGATAGGCCTGACCATGTGTTCATTTTGAGGAATTTAGACTTTAGTACTTTGGGATATGAAAGTAGTGGAATGTCTTAAGTACTGATTAATGAGTCATACTAGTAAGAGAATGGAAGAGAGAGTTGATAAGAGTTATTTGAAATATGGGAGAAGGGGCTCACTCAAGAGGTTTCAGGGAAGAAAAATTTAAGTATGTTACCTAAAGATCGTTCTTGTGATATTTTGGTAAAGAAATTAGCTGCATTTTGCCCTGTCTGATTCATCTTCCTGAGGCTAAAGTGAAGAGTTTTGGATTAATTCCATTGGTAGGAGAATTCTAAAAATAGCCTAGGGTAGACTCTGTCATGTGTATATTAGTGGTAATTAAATAATGTTATAATGAAAAGGCGCAAGATGAGCACAGTAAATCACTAAAAAAAATTTTTGAGGAGAAAAGGAGCAATGGGAAGTAGAATAAAGTTTTCTTTTTTTCAAGGAGATAAATAGAGTAAGAAATGGAATAAAGGGAATGGTTGTGGCAGGGTCCTGTGCTGTTTTTCCCTTTGGGAGAATGGTATGGAGTAGGTGCAGAGTCAATGACACAGACTCTGGGAGAATTTTGAAACAACAAGCTCAGGTTATTCAGGAAGAGGAAAGCCTTATATACCCTCTACCCAGCCCCAGGGGGAGGTCTGCAGAATATGTATGCATCTGCTTGTATGACATGGCTGCCTCTCATTGGTCAAGGTCATCTCCAGATCATGTCTCAGTTGCTGTTGCTAAGGCCCTTAGGCAGACCCAGGTTGGCTCTCAGAAAGTATTGTAATACTGGTTTGGGCTGTCTGGTCCTCACACCTGTTAGGGATGAGTCATCCCACAAATGGTGACCTCAGGACAAGATCCCACCCAGCAAAATTTCCAACTAGTGAAAAAGAACTAAAGAAAAGCTTGGAGCTGGGTGTGGTGGGGCACATATTTAATTGCAGCACTAGGAAGGGAGAAGCTGGTGGATCTCTGAGTTTGAGGCCACCCTGGTCTACAGAGCAAATTGAAGGACAGTCAAACTTAGGCAGTGGAGAAAAATAGAAAGCTGGTAAAGATGTAATTAAACAAAGAGGGCATGTTCCAGCCCCAGCAAGCATGAGAAATATTGGCAGCTTCAGGTACATGGTTCTGATGTTGGTGTTAAGAATAGAAAAAAGGAGTTATGGAATAAAGCCACTGAGGCCAGCCATGTGTCAGAGGTGCCCTTGCATGAAAGCCTAGTAGACAGGCTACTATATGAACCTTTGAAGATGAAGCCTGTATTACCTTAGAGAACCCAAAATGTTAGATGTTGCTGGAGGGCTTCTCTCCAGGTTCCACCAAGCCCCACAGTCCCACAATCCACATATAAAATAATCACTCAGACGCTTATATTACTTATAAACTGTATGGCCATGGCAGGCTTCTTGCTAACTGTTCTTATATCTTAAATTAACCCATTTCTATAAATCTATACCTTGCCACGTCGCTTGTGGCTTACAGGCATCTTTACATGCTGCTTGTCTTGGCGGTAGCTGCAGTGTCTCTCCCTCCTTCTTCCTGTTTCCCCAATTCTCCAAACAGGAGATCCCAGCTAGATCAAAAACAGAGAGGGAGAACAAGGAATAGGAGACCATGGTAAATGAAGACCACATGAGAAAAGGAAGAAACAAAGTGCTAAAGAGGCCCACAGAAATCCACAAAGATACCCCCACAAAAGACTGCTGGCAATGCCCGAGAGACAGCCAAGACTGACCTACTCTGGTGATGGGATGGACAAACACCCTAATAGTTGTGCCAGAAACCCCATCCAAGGACTGAGGAATCTGGATGCAGACATCCACGGCTAGGCCCTGGATGGAGCACCGGGAGTCTAATTAGCGAGAAAGAGGAGGGTTTATTTGAGTGAGAATTGTTGAAACCAAGGTTGGATAAAGCACAGGGACAAATAACCGAATGAATGGAAACACATGAAATATGAACCAAAGGCTGAGGGGCCCCCAACTGGATTAGGCCCTCTGAATAGGTGAGACAGTTGATTGGCTTGATCTGTTTGGGAGGCATCTAGGCAGTGGTACCAGGTCCTGGGCTCATTGCATGAGTTAGCTGTTTGAAACCTGGAACTTATGCAGGGACACTTGGCTCAATCTGAGAGGAGGGGACTGGACCTGCCTGGACTGAGTCTACCAGGCCGATCTCAGTCCTCGGGGGAGGCTTTGCTCTGGAGGAGGTGGGAATGGGGAGTGGGCTGGGGGGAAGGGGAGGGGGACAGGAAGGGGGAGAACAAGGGAATATGTGGCTGTTATGTAGAACTGAATAGTATTGTAAAATAAAATAATAATAATAATAAAAGGATAAGAGATACGAGGTGCTTTTTTCACTAGGGAGATGTGCTATTTTTCCTAGGGATGCAATCATACCACCAAATCTACTATAAGTACTTAATTTTTTAATTAAAAAGGACTTATTTCTTTAAAAAAAGAAAAGAACAGTTAGCAAGAAGCTGGCCACGGCCATACAGTTTATAAGTAATATAAGCATCTGAGTGATTATTTTATATGTGGATTGTGGGACTGCAGGGCTTGGTGGAACCTGGAGAGAAGCCCTCCAGCAACAGTTAGAGGTGTTGGAGTTGTTGGATACCTGCTGAGGAGAGCTGCTAACAGGGAGTATAACCAGCCCAAGAGAAGGAAGTGTGTTGCAGTCAACAAAGCTGAACAGAGTTGGAGATCTGAAGATCATTTTGACATCAGACACGGAGATACAGACTTTCGAATTTGCCCAGCTGGTTTTCAGTCTTGCTTTTGTTCATTATTTCCTCACTATGCTCCCTTTCCTTTGTTTGGAATGGCAATCTATATCCTGTGCCATTATATGTGGGAAATATGCAATCTATTTTTTTTTTATTTTTACAACTAAGAGATTTCCATGTATCTCATAAGAGACTTTGGACTTTGAAACAAATTTGAGATTGTTATAGACTATAGGGACTTTTGAACTTGGAATGAATGCATTTTTTTTGCATTATGATATGACCATAAGCCTTTGGGAGCCAGTGTGGTTGAAATGTTGTACACCCCAATAAACTTATCTGGGGGTCAGACAACAGAACAGCCATAATATTAAACATAGTGGATAGGCAGTGGTAGCACATGCCTTTAATCCTAGCATTCCAGAGGCAGAGATCCATCTGGATCTCTGTGATTTCAAAGCCACAATGGAAACAGCCAGGCATGGTGACACATGCCTTTAATCCCAGGAAGTGATGGCAGGGAGCAAAAAGGTATATAAGAAGTGAGGACCAGGAACTAGAGATGGTAAAGCTTTTAGGCTTTTGAGCAGCAGTTCAGCTGAGATTCATTTTGGATGAAGACTTAGAGGCTTCCAGTTTGAGGAAACAGGCAAGGTGAGGTAGCTGTGACTTGTTCTATCTCTCTGATCTTCTAGTATTCACTCCAATACCTGGCCCTGGGTTTGTTTTCATTAATAAGACTTTTTTAAGATTCATGCTACAGGCCAGGGAGTAGAATGTGATGGTTTGAAAGAAAATGGACCCCAAAGGGAGTGGTACTATTAAGAGGTACGGCCTTGTTGGAGAAAGTATGTCACTGTGGGATTGGGCTTAGTGGTTTCTTTGCTCAAGCTCTCTCAGTGTGACAGATACTTAAAGTGCTATTGCCTGCAAGATGTAGAACTCTCAGTTAAAGCTCAACATTTGCCTGCATTCTGCCATGCTCACTGTCATGATGATGATAGCCTGAATGTCGAAACTGTAAGAAGCCAGCCCAATGAAATATCTGCTTTATAATAGTTGCTGTGCCCATGGTATCTCTTCACAGTAATGAAAGCCCTAACTAAGACAATGTGTCCCTGGGGAGTGCAATGCTGGAAGTAATATTTGTTCTAAGAAACATCATTAGTTAATATATTTTGTTGTGTGACTTGATTCCTTGAAAAATTTATAACATATTAAGTATAGCTCAATGCACATGAACGTCTTAGACAGGACACACACCTCTTTAAGCCTAATAATCAGGTGATAACACTGAAGATTCACATGTATAATAATTATAGAAACTGCAATCAGGGTATAAATCTTCTGTGCCAAACATATTCTCAATCTTCTTATTAATTGATAACAAAATATTTTTATTTCTATTTTATAGATAAGAAAGTGGAAGCTTCACAAGTGTTAGGGTAGGGTGGGGAAGAACAGGGGGAGTAATGAGAGGGGAATCTATGGTTGGTATATAAAATGAATAATTTTTAAATAAAAAAATAATAATAATAAACAGAAAGTAGAAGCTTGAGAAATAAGTACTTCATTAAAAATTAGCTCATTGAAAATAATTCACTCAAAAAACAATACAAAAGAACTTTGATTAAGTCCAATGTAGTTATCATCATTTCTACTCATAATCACAACTATATGCTTTCTTCTTTCCTCTCTTTATTGGTTTTCTGTTCTTATTTTAGTTTGCTTGTTGATTGGTTTGTTTTTTAGTTTTGAGACACTGTGCAGTCCAGGCTGTCCTAGAACCTTTGCTCCTTGTACGTCAGCCACCCAAAGGACTGCACTAAACATATACACCAGCTTAAGTGGAAAGAACAAAGATGCTCCACTTTCTTTCAGTTGCTTGCCTACCCTTGTCCACATTGCATTCAGAAGAGAGAGAGAGAGTCACAGTGACTGAGCACTGTGGTCTACCTGTGTACCTACAATCTTTCCTATCCTGTTCTTTGTGAAAGTAGAAGGCTGAGCTCATCTAGCAAACTGCTTGGAGCTTCAGTGTTTTATTATTTAGATGCAAATGCTTCTAGTCAAAGCAAGCAGCTACTTTCTTGCTGAAGGGAAGGAATTAGCACTACACAATTAATACTCTATTTCATTAACAATTAGATATGTTAAATGCCATTCAATTTGTGTGCCCCATCAAGTCCTGGGAAGGTATCCAGGATTCTTTTAACTTTCCAATAATCCTCCTGGGTTAATTGTCCGGACAGGCAGGCAGGCAACAGATTTTCATTCTCAACCTGTAATAGTATCCATTCCTTGGTTCATTGTTTGAGCTACATGGTCTGATGCTTTTGACTACTCTGAATTAACTTTCGGACACTTTCTCAGGGCCTCCTCTTATACACAGAAAACCAACCTTAATACAGCCCAGATATTGCCTAGTTATCTATTATATTCTACTATCTATCTATCTATCTATCTATCTATCTATCTATCTATCTATCTATCTATCTAGATATAGATATAGATAGACAGATATATAATATATATCTACTATATATTCAGCCCTATCCCAAGTTGTAGGTGATGGAAAAGTCAGCTTCTCACAGAAGACTTCACTGGCTACTACAGTCTGAATCATAAAGTGTCATACTTGGAATAAGATTATTAGCACAATCATAATGCTACCTACAAGAAGGGGCCATAGGAACAACATTTGTGTATCTCATGCCAAACACTCAACTCAATGCTTTATATACATTTTTGCCCTCAGTTTTCACAACAACCTAATGAAATGGACACTAGTTATCCACAGTTTAGTTTTGATGAACTTTATTATTAAATTAGCTATGTACATGCTGTATATTTACATTAATGATTGGTTACTTATTGCTACATAACAAAGAAAGCCCAAATTCACCAACTGATTAAAAAAATATTACCTAATGCCAGTTTCTTAATGTTCTTTAGGAATCTGGTAGAAGTTTGGCAGCTAATTCTTTTGTGGTTTCCCAAAAAAGGTTTTACTCAAGACTGATATGATCTGATGACTAGATCTGGAGTACATGATTGACTGAACTTCAGGGGTCTTTGTTCACAAAGTTACTGCTGGCTTCTCCTAGAGTGAATATATAAGATTGGAAGAGAAAGAAGCTACAGTGTCTTTTATTCCTTGCAATTGGGAGTGATATACCAATGTCTGTGCAGTACTCTATTGGTCATGCCTACCAACCCTGATACATTATGTAAGAAAATGTGACAAAGGCATATATACTGAAGGGTACCTGTCATACAAATACATCCTATGCAACAAGTAAGGCAAGTGTTGCTTGATCTTTTAATCCAGACTTTTCAACCTGCTTTTTGGAAGAACTTGCCATATATCCCACTTTCAAAGCCTGTCCCTACAAATCAAAGTTTGAGTAGAGGAGCAGTATCAATAGCAGTGGTATAGAATGAAGGATTTGCTTTTAATTCAGTTAGTCATATAAAGTTTGGATTCTACTTATACATTCAATTTAAACTATTGAATGTATAAGTAGAATGTTATTGTCTTAGGGTTTCCATTTCTGTGATAAAGCATCAATACCAAAACAACTTGGTTAAGAAAAGGTTTATTCTAGCTTACAGTTCCACATCACAGTCTATTAGCGAAGGGATTAAGAGCAGGAAATCAAACAGGACAGAAACCTGGAGGCAAGAACTGATGCAAAGGCTATAGACAAATGCTGCTTATTGGCTTACCCTGTCCTCAAGATTTGCTCATCTAGCTTTTTTATGGCACCCAGGACTACCTGCTTAAGACAACACCATCCAAAATTGAAAGGGCTTTCTTAGAGAAATAGGTAATTAAGAGAATGTACTAGTCTTGCTTACAGGCAAATCTTACAGAGGCATTTTCTCAACTGAGGATTATTCTTCCCAAATGACTCTAGCTTGTGTCAACTTATCATACCCAAGCCAGGACAGATGTGAAGTAGCGGAATAGAAGGACAAACAGGAACATGTTGAACCAGGTACTCAGGAGATGAAATGGTACTTGTGTTGGGATCTCAGTATCTTCAAGCATCCAGATTTTAAGGCATATACAAGCGTTTTGCAGTGTCCTTTGTTACAGGAAGTTTAGGAAGTTCACAGGTATCTGACCACAACTGAAGGAACTACAGGTCTCCCATGACCTGTGTCACAAAGTAGGACATAAGCAACAGTGTAACTGACCTGTATTTATTTCAGTTTACCACACAAATTGTCCAAGTCTGGAAGGACCACATGCCCTTACTTGAAGACTTATATAAAATGTTTCTTGTGGCCCACAGTAACCCTGGATTGTACAAGGTAGAGTATCCTTGAGAAATTAGGACCAGATTAATTACATTGGCACAAAGCAAACCTATTCTGTCATCTCTTCTGCTACATTACCTGATACTCAGGATTGTACATATATTTCTTCTTCTGTTGGCAACTTCTTATTCCATATAAGATTTGCTTTGTGGACATGAGTGTATTTACAGACCTCATGCCCAGGAGAGCCTAAGATTGGTTTAATATTCTGTTATTGCCACTTTGTCACTCTTAATAATTTTTATGTAAAAGACTCTTTGTTGTAATTTTGCATTGGTTCCTACAAATTAAATGGCTGATATTGTCCCAAACTAGTTTCCATCTTTAAGGTAGATTTTCTTTCAAAGTTAAACTAAAATACTGCTTGGTCTGAGAATACTTTTCAAAAGAACAATTCTACCTTCCTAAATACACCCCCCCTCACACACACACACAACACACACACCAGATAAAGCAATCTTTCTTCCAAACTATTTCTAAGTGGTTCCTAACAACTGTTTTGCATTTATCACAGGAAACAGTCATTGTTTATTTTGGCAACTTACCTGTACATTCTTGAAAGAAGTCATTGGTTATGCCTGTGCCATATAGAATGTTTAAGCCATTCAATTCTCTCAGTGGCACCAGGTTAGTTGAATGCCTTACACAATCTCCTTAAAGTCCCTTTTCAGCCTCTGAGTCAATATCTTCACTGGTCTCTTCCTCATTAGTTCAATGAAGAGCCAGATTTAGAGATGAAAACCAGCTTCTGTGGGTGCAAAAGACTCTTTCTTACAGAGAAATAAGTTTTATTCTCCATTTGATTTTCTACACATTTCACGTGCTTATCTTAATTTCACTCACTAAACAGAGAAAAAATAATCTTTTCTTCACTCCCATAATAGTCCTTCAGATTTGTGAAAATAGAATCCATACACTACTTATTATTTCTTTTGTGTTTGCTTAATGTAAATACTTCTGAGGCCTGGATGCGCACCTCATATATGAATATGTGATTAATAGAGTTGGGGAGACTTTTAGCTGACAGAAGATCCAGTTGTCATGGTCTAGGTAAATGGAATAACTGCTACAAATGCTGCTTATCTTCCTGCTGGCTGTACTGGGTATACTTTCATGGCAATATTAGAGACCTACCACCCGAAAGTAATGAAAACCACCAATAAAGCACTTTCCTAGCGTCTATTGGATCATAGATGCTGACTTCCCATTGGCAGATAAGATCACACTACTATTTTTAAGGAAAGAGTGCAAATTAAGAATTTCTGGGACAGATAGTTTCTCAGAACTTGAGATACATATTGATAACATCAAGACAGCTGGTCACTTGAGGTATGAATCTGTGGAACAAATAAGTATGACTACTGGTGTAATCAATTTACTGCTTTGTACATCACTTCCAATTTATCCTTTAAAACAAATCAATGAATCATGTATTCTCTCTGTCTTTTTTTTTCTTAAATTAAAAAGATATCAAGCATAGCCATGAGAAATAGAAGACACTCTACAAAGAACACAGTGAGGTTTTGTTTATTTTTGAAATTCTCATACAGCTATGTTTCAAACTGATAGCAAAGGTCTTTTGGTCAGCTGTCCCTGGAGTATCCCCAAGAGAAGCCCATGTACTTTCCAATTAAGCTAAGGTGAACTTAGCCCTGACCTGCAACTGGAGTGTCAGCACAATGCCAGAACAACCAGATATAAAGTGTAAACAGCAAAGAGAAAAGTTTGAGGTTTGTTTGTGTTTTGTCTCCAGTTTTCCTAGCAATTTTTGATCTTTTCTTTCTCTTAAATCAGGTCAAACCAACATGGGATAAGCAGAGCTATCACCAACTGTTGCTACCTTCCTCCTTTGTGAGTTCCTTCTGACTTTCTCACTGGAACTTGCCTCTCAGCAGGATGTACTCCTTTAGCCAGCACACTCTGCCTTGGTGGTTTATTGAGAATACTGTGACAGGCTGCATATGCTAGGCTTAGAAAGTGTGGGGCTGAGTAGGCCTAAATTAGTTATTTTAAGCAAATTACTCTCAGAAATCTACTTTTAAACTAATAACAACTGTTCATAGAAGAAAATACACCCAAGATTAATGTGAAGGACAGAGCTGTTTTCTGACATATCAAGATGAGCTCAGAAATAAAAAAAAAAAAAGTGCTCTTGATTTAGTACTTGAAGAAAGACCGGAAGTTTATTCATAACAAGCAGAGTAGTTATGAACTCACACATTGGAGTCAGATACTCTGCCCAACTTGCTAGAAGGTATGTTTGTGGTAGTTGAATGAGAATGCCCCCCCCAGGGGGGGGTCTTATGTTTGAATACTTGGTCCCCAGTTGGAGGAACTGTTTAGAAAAGTTTAAGAGGTGTTGACTTTTAGGAGGACTGGTGGCAGACTTTCAGGTTTCAGAAGACTTTTGCCACCCCCAGTGTGTCTTCTCTGCCCTCTGCTGGTGAATCAACCTGCAGCTCCAAACTGATCCTGCTGCCATGATAATGACCTGCTGCCGTGGACTCTAACCTCCTTAAACTGAAATCCCAATTATCCACTTTCTTTATAAGGTGCCTTTTCCATGATGCTTTAGTTGGAGGGGTTAAAAAAAAAAAATGTTGTCAATACAGTGATGATACTATTTCATGAATTTTATTTTTTTATGAAAAATACAAGCTTTTAGAATGAAATATAATGAATTTATGTGTAGGAGTTTGTATAAGTGTACCAACATATAGCACTGAGTGTTGTGATTCTCAGAAAGAAATTCTCAGAGTACAGCTGTGACCACCACCATTATATTCACTTACGGAAAGAAAATTGTCAAGAGTGGTTTCAGCAGAATAATCCAGGCAGAAAGAATAGTAAGTTTAGAAACATAAAAAACCATTACGCATTAATTGGTTTTAAGAGGCAAATGAGGGCATTGAATGTTAAGTTTCAAGCTGGTTAGAGGAACATCTAAAAGATTATTTCAAAGATGAATTTGAAGAGATAGAGAGATCCCCAAGGATAAAGCACTTTCAATTCCACTTCAAAGAGTCATTTACTCAGTCGTATTGGGGACTTAATGATACAAAATGGTCAACTTGATGTCATAAGAAGGCCCCCTGAATGGAAGATGGATAAACCCAAGGATTGCATATGGCTTATCATTACTTGTAGGGACCTAACAACGCCTTCCTCATTGGAGGGGCTTTCCAGGCACTCAGTGTTTGCAGATGTATACTAAGTGAAATAAGCCTAAATAAAGAAACTTGTTGAGCTATTTATGTTAAACAAACAAACAAACAAACAAAACTAACAAATTGGCCTGTGTGAGTAGTAGGAGGAATATGTTTGGAAAATATAAGCAGGCACAACAGTCAGAGATGGTCACCAACTGGTTGTTAGTGGCATCAGTGGTAGTTCACTTTGCAGCACAGATCTCCATGAAAAATCTCAAAGAACAAAGATTTACATGAATCACATTTCCTTTGCCTTTCTAATGGGAAGTTTTTGATGTATTTGTGTATAATGTTGCTTAGGTAACCACATAAGATCACAGGTTTGCAAGCACTTTGTAAATTTTAAAGCACTGTAATGGTGAAAGAAATTCATTCACAGTGAGTTTACTGCCTTCTAACATGCTGCTAGGAAACAGCATTAAGAAATGTCTCATCACTCATAGAGTTTGCATTCCAGTACAATAAGAGGCCCTCTGATTCTCAGTCAGGAATTGCATAGATTGCAGAGTGTGGTGGTCCAAGCCTTTAATAACAGCCCTTGGGAGGCAGACAGGCAGGTCTCTGAGTTGGAGGCCAGTCTGCTCTACAGAGTGATTTCCAGGACAGCCAGGACTACACAGGGAAGACATGTCTAAAAAAAATTAAAAAAACAAGCAAACAAAATTCATGAATTGAGAATTGAATTTATCTTGTGAGGTGTTGTAAGGCCAGAATAACTTTATTATAGAGGAATCTTTGAGAGAAGCATATCCCTCCCAGTGTGAAGATGACAAATTTCAAATTTCAAATATTAAAGTTGCATTTTGGGGCTCAATGAGTGATATACTATATAAAATCTAAGATTTTAAATTTAATGTGAGACAGTCATGATGGATAATTTGAAGGCCCAGTAGAAAAATCCAGCGTGACTATTACAAACAATGCTGATATGAACATAACTGAATAAGTGCCCTTGTGGTATGATTGAGCATTCCTTGGGTATATGCCCAACAGTGGTATAGTGTGGTCCTGGGGGAGATTGATTCCCAATTTTCTGAGAAAGCGGCATATTGATTTCCAAAGTGGTTGTACAAGCTTTCATTCCCACCAGCAGTGGAGGAGAGTTCCCCCAGCTCCACATCCTCTCCAGCATGTGATAGATGGCCAAACACCCTAATTGCCATGCTAGAAATCTCATTCAATGGCTGAGGGAACTGGATGCAGAGATTCACAACCAGTCCCCAGGTAGAGCTCCAGGAGTCCAACTGGTGAGAAAGAGGAGAGTTTGTATGAGCGAGAATTGAGAATTGTTGAGACCAAGATTGGAAAAAGCACAGGAACAAATAGGCAAACAAATGGAAACACATGAACTATGAACCAATAGCGGAGGAGCCCCCAACTGGATCAGGCCCTCTGGATAAATGAAACAGTTGATTAGCTTGAACTGTTTGGGAGGCATCCAGGCAGTGGGACTGGGACCTGTCCTCAGTGCATGAGCTGGCTGGGGCTTATGCAGGGACATTTCCCTCAGACTGGGAAGAAGGGACTAGACCTACCTGAACTGAATCTACCAGGTTGAACTCAATTCCCAGGGGAGTCTTTGCCCTGGAGGAGATGGGAATGGGGGTGGGCTTGGGGGGAAGGTGGAGGGTGGAAGAACAAGGGAATCCGTGGCTGATATGTAAAATTAAATTAAATTATAAAATAAAAAAATACAAAAAAAAAACAAAGAAAAATCCAGTGTGATTTGGTAAAATATTATAAATAATACAAATGTATTTTTCAATATTAACATTTACATGGGTTTCTAATATAAACTATTAATCCAATGCTCACTCAGTCTCAGCTTAGTGGAGTTGGGAGGGTAGGATGGGAAGATTAAGACTGTAAGATAAGTGACTGATGAGGAGTTTCATAAAGCTCTTCCCCACCGAAGAAGCTCAACCCCTTACACTTTCTTGCAGATACTATTAAAAACGTCTCAACAACCCCATGAAGTTAAATACTCTTGTTAAAGTGATCACATATTTCCAGTTAAATAATAGCCGTGGGAGAGGGCAATTAGCAGATGCGGTCAGGAGAGAAAAAAAGATATGTTTTCAGATGAGATTGGAAATGAGATGGAGAGTCAATGAGGCAGAAATATACAAGACTTTTTTTTTCCCCTGAAGTTTCTTGAATTCTGTTACTAATGATACCTCAAGTTTCTGAGGGCTCTAATTCAAAAAAAAAAAAAAAAAAAAAAAAAAAAAAAAAAAAACACTGTGATCAAGGTGATTCAAGGACAATGAAAAATTGTTTAAGACTAATATTTGCCTAGACAGAGCTGTTCTTGCTCTAATCTTGAAGCATCTTCCTACCTACCATCATCATATGGGGTGCCTAATACCAAAGGGAGGAGAGACGGACACATCTGATGTTCCAGGAAGAAGGTCATCCACCTGGGACCAGAAGATAAGACAATTTGATGTAAATTCTGGAAACATGTCCACAATGGAATTTCAGTCCTTTAGACATACTGCAGATGTCTAAAATTCTACTTGTGACCTTTCAAGGATCTACGGTACCTATTTTAAAAAGACAAAATAAAATAAAGATCTCTTTAAGATGGTGAGGGAAAAATAAAACTGTTTTGTATTCATATGAACTTGAGGTTAAACTCTGTCCTTAAATTTACTGTGTTATAATCTCACTATGGTTTGACTGGGCACCTCTAAGCTATTGTGTTATAAGCTTTACACCAGTTTAGTGGTCTCCAGAGGCAGGGACACTGTAAAAAGTAGAAAAGGGTGGAAGTTAGTGAGGTCATTGGTGCACTTCCTTGGAGGAACTTGTGGTAGTTATTGTGGGATGTGGTACCAGGATAGAGCAAATTGGAAGACCAAGCGTAATCACTGGATTGTTTTCTGGCTTCCTTTTCCTCATGAGATCACTCATTCCAGTACAGGCTTCTTTCACAGTGCATTTTCTATGATGTGATGATGCATCTAGGCTGTCTCACCAGAGCAGGCAACAAACTTTGAATTTACACTTTCACAAACTATGAGCTATATCTACCTTATTTCTTGAGGAAACACCCAACACTAGATATGTGCTATGGGAATAACAAACACTCTAAAATACACTTGTACATCTTTCCCATCAACATTTTTAGTAAACTAAAAACAGATAAATTGTTCAATACGTATTTATTTGATAATATATATCTGACCTTGGACAGCAATCTCTCTCTCTTTCTCTCTCATTTTCTCTCTCCCTCTCTCATTCTCTCTTGAGTAATTTACTTAATAAAAGCCTATTAGTGATAGAGCCTGAATCATATAATAAAGGATCATGTGCAGTTCTAATTTAGGTCATAATCCACAAGAGATATAGAAAAACAGAGTCTCATTCCTTTCAAAGCATGAAGTTCAATACCTAAGTATACTATGTACCAGCTCTTTCTTCAACCAGATTAATCACATTGGTACTTAGTTTTATTACTGATATAGAATAAAGGATGAAGGGCTATTCCATTTACCTCACACAGTTGTTCTGAAGAGTACAAGAACATGTGGAATTGGATGCATTTAGCAAATAGCAAATTGTTGTTTATATGTTTATTATTATTATCCTTGGGGTGATTTTATAGGTTGGGCCAAATTCTCATTGGAGATATATCCTTCTGTTTGGGGAACATGCACTGTGTCCATGGCAATCTTAGAGTCATTATGCTAACCCACTATGTTTTCATTAACTTAGTCTACCTCTAAGAGGCCAGATGCTTTCTAGTGAATCTAATTACATGAAGCAAAAGATCTGGAAGGAATTTATGTGGCCTCAAGGAGCATTATTGATGGGGGCCCCTTCTAAGGATGCAATTTTGGAAGTAATTTTCCATGAAATTGCTGAATGTGTGTATCCATATAAATTTAAGTTCATTTGGTACAGTTTTATTTAGACCAGTGATCACATAGATGGCATATTTCAGTAGATATGCTATTTAGGAGAGATGGAAACACTTGTTACAGGTGTCTAGAAAATGAGTTTCAAACTAGATTGCTACAAGTTTCCATGAGGACTGCCTTATCTTTCCTGTTCATTGATACACTGTTCTTTTCACTGTTAGAAAAGGATCTAGATTGCAAAGACATGTTTAGTTAGAGCTGACACGTGTTTTAATTCATTATGTTCTGTGACCTGCCAGACTAAAACAGTAAGTAGCTTAACAGCTGAATTTGGGGTGCAAGAGGACTTAGTTTTGAATTCCATATCTGCCCTACACAGGTTATTAGAGTAAGCTTTAAATTTTAATCATTAAAGGGAAGAGTAATATAAGTATTAATGATTTTCCTCATTTTTAAAATTGATTAATAGACAGACAGACAGAGGGATGGATAGACAGACAGACAGACAGATAGATAGATGATAGATAGATAGATAGATAGATATGAATAGGTAGGTAGCTTGAATATGATATACACATTATAGTTTGATATATGTCTTTCCTGGATATTGATGTCAAATAAAGCCAAAAGAAAATGTATGTATTTATACACATATTTTTTCATATGTGAACACTCTTGTATGTATTAACCAAAGTTCATAATGCAATGAATTAAAATGAATCTCCAAAGTTACACAAGTAAGCTGTAATATAGGGAGTAAAGTAAGATTCAAGTAACCTCAGAGAAGAGTCAGTTTAGTCTCTTCTATTGCAAGAGGAGGAAACAAAGTCAAAGAGAATTTTAGATATCTATAACTAACAGAAATCAACTCAATATCAAGAAAACAATCTCATTAAAGTATGTAAAATGAATAAAAATTTCTTAATAAAAAGTAAATAAATAAATCCCCTATCCTCAAGTGTCACACAGTTCTTTTTTTCTAATTTTCATTACTTGTTTGCCTTCAGCTCATCCTTGATTCACAAATGTAGGTGATCACATTTCTGTTTTATGAAGCTCATATTCCACAAAAACATTGCATTTTCTTTCAAAAGAGCCATGACACTAAGGTTGTTGGGGTGTTTGCTGTGTCTTCCATTTATAGAAAGTAAAAACACCACCGGGCAGAGGTGGTGCAGGCCTTTAATCCCAGCACTCGGGAGCCAGAGCCAGGTGGATCTCTGTGAGTTCGAGGCCAGCCTGGACTACCAAGTGAGTCCCAGGAAAGGTGCAAAGCTACACAGAGAAGCCCTGTCTCGAAAAGCCAAAAAAAAAAAAAAAAAAAAGAAAAGAAAGTAAAAACACCACTCTTTTTAAAGAACATTTGCCTCTGTGTGTGTGTGTGTGTGTGTGTGTGTGTGTGTGTGTGTGGTGGTGTTGGTGTTGTTGTTGTTGTCATTGTCTCTCTTGGTTATACTGCTGACAGACATTAGAAACACTTTACAAAATTCCAGGCTCCAATATCCTCCATGTATCACTGTATCAGTGAAGATCACGATGATTGTGATGATCCAAAATACATGTGTACTCATTGAAAATTCTCTATTTTTGTCCTACCACTAATGAAATCCTCTAACCCTCAACTAGAGTCATCTTGGCCAAGCTATTGTTGCTCCCCATTGTGGTTCTCTCTTATTTTTCTTACTTATTTACCAAAGCAGCAAAAGATGTATGGGTAATTCCCACCTTGACTTGCTTCCAAACTAGAACACTCTACCTATCATGCTTTCTTTCCCATTCTTCAAAAACAAGCACATCTTGCTTTTTCAATACAAAGTTCATCTTCTGTTTTTCTTATATGTCCTCCCCACTTCCTTCCACTAACTTGCCACATTTGCCTCATATATCCTTTCAGATCTGAATCTCTCCAAGATAGCTGAGTCTTCACTGGTGACTCCAAGTCAATTACAAGTCATGCTTAATTATTGTTACCAATAAAATATCTAGCACTGGTAATCAACCTGATACTCCTGATCTCAAAATTCAACTCTTTTACTGGGAGAAAAATCGTGAAAGAAAAAGAAAGGATGATAATGTGCTGATGAGGAAAAATGGTGGCAGTTGATGTATTGAAACTGAGAAATTATTTCTCATCTCCCTTCCTCAAGATGTAGTGTGCCTCCAGCCTTCTTGAGTTCAATGTAAAATCAAAGGCTTTTGTACTGGTGTAGAGACACAGTATTGATAACAGAGCATGGTATCACTTTCTTTACTTTTATTTGCTTATAGAATTACATTTTCTAAACTCACAGTTTTCAGTGGCTATATCAGAGGAGCAGTAGATGGCAACTGACTTCAGGGGATCGGCCCACCAGGAAACAAAACTCTGATGGGTAAACCTAGGATAGGCAAGGCTCTGAGACCACAGACTCCAGCATGTCTTTTGCTTCTGCCGTGCCTTCACATGTTGCTGTTGCCATCTTTCTCTAGTATCTGGCAGGATGTGAATGAGTGCAGGGTGATATCCACTGCCTATAATGTAGTGTGTTTAATCTCATAGAAATATCCCATACTAGTGGGCATATTTATCTGTGGATTATTATGAAGATGATTTCTCCTTAAGCTATACTGTCTAATTGATAATTGATAATAAAATGCTAGTTTACATAGAGTTTTGATGACAAAAAATAAAACAAGGAAGTGTCACACAGCCAGAACACATGAGTTTCTACTGAGGATCTATATAGACTGTGAATTAGGTTAAGAATTAAAAAATAGGGCTGGAGAGATGGCTCAGCCGTTAAAGGCTAGGCTCACAACCAAAAATATAAGAATTAAAAAATAATCGAATCCCAGTAGCTAAGCTAGTTTAAAACCTTTTAATCTTAATGTTGGGAGGTGTGTTCACAGGTTTTGGGGTGCATCATAGCTGAAACAAAGCTTTGAAAATAACTTAATGTTAGGCTAAGATGTTTTTGTTAAACAGCTTTGAGGTGAAAAACCCAAGAAGAAAATCTAAAGTTTTAAAAAGGCACAGAGTTGAACGATGAACCATTTAAAATCAGGGAATATGAACAAAGCATCCCAATAATCATTAGCTAATGTGCCTTTCTTGCTAGGATTGGTTGATGACTAAAGGTGGTGAGTAATTTCTCATACCCATTTCTGCCCTCAATATCCTGATTAAAAAAAAAAAAATACTGATGAGTGGGTATGTACCTTAAAGATTTAAAGTAGTGCTGACTGATTGTTTTTTATGTATAAAAGTTTAGTTTAGGTTTGTGATTCTTTTAAGATTCCTTAAAAGATTACCTTTCAAGATAAGTAGTAAAGTGATTGATTCTTTCTTTGTAACCACAATATGTAACCTACCAGCAAAAGAAATGGCTGAGAAAAATTTCCTGCTCGCTCACACTCTGTTAATCTTTAATAAGTTACTTAGATGTAAATGTACATAGGTTCTTTGGATGACTTTGTTTTAATCATGTAAGGAAGATGAAAAACATGTTTTTACCTGTATTCACTATAATCATTCACTTGAAAAGTAGAATATAACCACAATGCAATTCCTATATTGCCCAAAAGACTTTCTTGAGGTATAAAAGCTGTAGAGAAGAGTATAAAGAAGGAAGCCATCATGAGAGTGAGTGTCTTTCTCCTTTCCTCCTCAGATAAAAAACAAAACAAAACAAAACAAAACAAAAAAAACTGTAATACACCATCTCCCTCCATGGATTCTTTTCGAGTCCTACACCGCCCGAGGATGGTCTCACAGGCAGCAAAACACAACTTATATTTTATGTCTAACTTAAATGAATTTTTATCTTTGGTTGGATTTTGATGATAAACATTTGTAGCAGATAGAGTCCGCTAATAAGGATTCAAGAAACTGGACTTAGATGACTATATGTCACTGAGATCTAGACCTAGACTGGTTCGCACAGCCTTGGTCAATAACATGCTGGGTCCATAACACACTTTTACCACAAAAAAAAAGTATTATTAAAATCACTGATTTTCAACCAACAGAATTATTTTTCAAGTTTTTATGACTATTAAAGAATTATCAATTCCATTCTTCATTTACTTGTGGAGAAAACATAGTCACCATAAAGTATAATTTTCTGGTTGTCAGTCTATAGATAAATAACATTAGAGTGAGACAAAACTGTAAATGTTTCTTCTTGGTATATTGTCAGATATATTTCTCTGAAATATTCTTTTCTCTTTTATAAAACTTTTATCCTTAATTTTCAGTTTATCTGATATAAAAATGAGATTTGATTTATGTTTTCTGGTATATATTTTTTACATTTTATTTTGAGAGAAATACCACTCAAAAATAGTATAATATAAGCTCTCTCTGTTGTTATTGTTGCTTACACATTTGGTTATTCCTTCCAGGGTTCTGTCCCTCCGTCTGAAAAATTGGTAAGCTTTTATCTCTATGACACTTATTTACGTTTGTAAATTACAGTCAATCTTATGTACATGTGGGTTCTACATTTATTAATTCAACAAATTATGGATTGAAAACATATAGAGAATGCATTCTTTCTTTAAATATTTTAAATTATTTTTAAAATGATTGCATGTGTACTTAACATGTTCAGACTTCCATCTTGGCTACTATGCCTTAAAGAGTACAGGATAGCAACCATTTTCAGAACAATAGGCAGTGGTAACAATTACAAGTGATATGTACTTTAAGATATATTGGAGAAGAAACATAGATTGTATGAGAATTCCAGGTGATTTTACATAGGACATTCAAACATTCCTGAATGTAGCATCTCGGGAGATGTGAGTCAGTTCTAAGAATATTTTCCCCACAGATACCATGTGGAGGGTGTATTTAGTTTCCATTGATTTAGTATTTCCCTAAATTGTTACTGTTTTAAATATTTTTCAGTCACAACTAAGGTTATCCACAGGGGGAATTATCAATAACCTCTACCTAGTGGGAAGCTAACACTTTATCTCTGACTTCTGACATCAGATGGCTAGAATTGGGATTTTAATTCTATATTCCTATAGAAAAATGTATATATGCACATATTTAACATCTAATCTTGGTATCAATACTTTAGTTTATTTATTAATAACTATTTATTACCTATCATTAGTTATTTCTGTATCCATGATTCCTCAAATGTATTTTTTAGCCACTCTTTAGAAATCATTTTGTTGATCCAGATGGGATAATATAGGTCTATAATATCAGGATTTGGAGGATGAGTCAGGAAGACTACCCATTTACATCCAGCTTGGGCAATATTTATAGCAAGTTTTTGAGGCTAGCCTGGACTAACTTGTGACACAATATTTTAAAAACAAATAATAATAATCTTGCTGATCATTTTTCTAAGCCTTATTTATCTGTAAGCACTATTATCTTTTATGTTCAACTTGTAATTTAGCTGAATATAGAGGTTTTTTTTTTTTTTTTTTTTTTTTTTTTTTTTTTTTTTCCCTGTGTAGCTTTGTGCCTTTCCTGGAACTCACTTGGTAGCCCAGGCTGGCCTCGAACTCACAGAGATCTGCCTGGCTCTATCACCCGAATGCTGGTATTAAAGGTGTGCACCACCACTGCCCAGCTTAGAGTTGTTGTTGTTGTTTACATTAATTTTTGTGATATTATCTCAGGTCCTGAGACAGAGAGATAATTGTTTTGCTTTCCACATGGGAATATCCTCCTTCCATATTTCTGAATCTTGCTTTTCCAGTTTCCACTTCATTGTGCCTTTTTTTAATTTTGATTCTGTAGCATTACCAAATATGAAGCAATCGAGTACTGTGGTGGAGTTATGATCCTGTACTTGAGTCTGGTCTAATATGTTGAGATCATAAGAGATCTTATGATTGGGTAGGTGAGTTGAAGAGCTGTCAAAATGACAATTTACCTAACATTCCTCTCTGGCTAGAAAATAAACTCTGGAATGAGGATTCCTCATGAGACAAACCCCACAGTACCATTACAACGTTCAGTCAGTAGTTAGGAGCTGAGCTACTATCTTCCTTGACCTTGACTGACATTTCTCAAGTAGATGCTTGTAAAGCAGGTGACTGAGCCCTCAGCCAAGCAAAACCATAGCACCTATTCTGTGAGTTCTTACATATCATGTCATGGAGATGCATCCTGGGAAGTTTTTACAGCTCCGTCTTCCAGATCACTATGTTTTTCGTTAACTGTCTAGTCTACTATTCATCTAGCTTGTCTGTGGCTTCTATTATTCCCATTATATAATCGTGACAGTATTATTACCAGAGTTGCTGGTTCTTATTTTATCCAAACTCTTAGTTTTGCTTATTGGGACACTTACTTTTCTAATTGACTAAGTGCTAGAAATGACACTTAGCATAACTACTGTCTTCATTTGCTGTCAGCTGTTTCTTTTGTTCCTTTCATTGTGCCTTTTCTCACATATCTGGGAATTCCTGATATTCACTTGAGTTTAACTTTTAGATCATCAACTGAACATGTACCCTCTTTCTACTCCCCCCACATATGTTTGTGTGAGTGAGTGAGTGTGTGTGTGTGTGTGTGTGTGTGTGTGTGTGTGTGTGTGTGCGTGTGTGTGTAAGCTCTTACTGATTCTCTCAATTTCTGTCTGACTTATTTGGTATTTCTCTCATCCAGGTTTTACCATGCCTAAAAATTAGAGCAGCCCAGAATAGAAATGGTTCACAAGGGTTGACCATTCTTTTAGTTCTAGTAAAATCTTCCTGTCTCTTATGTGTTTGACAATAACAGTTACAATTACAAAGAACCATAGTGTTGCTCCTGTGCCAGCTCTGCTCTCTGTACTTACAAGTCTCTGGAAAATCTCCTGTTTCCTGAATCAAATATCACTTCCTCTCAGCCCCCATGTATTTAAAGGGGCCATGAATTTGAAAGAGAATAAGGGGTGTATATGGAGTAGCTTATCTGAAAGTGTTTGGATTAAGGAAAGTGAAGCGAGAAATGATGGAAATATTATGAGTTTAAAAAATATATAAAACTATTCAAGAAAACTTATATGGGAATCAGTAACAAACATTATAACAAGGACTTCCAATACAATGTTGAGTTTTAGTTTAGCAGAGTTATGTTTTGTTTTGTTTTGTTTTCTCGAATAGGAACTCCCAGTTGTCTTTGATGAAATGAAGAAAAGAAATTTGGAACCCTGATTTCCAGCAGTCATTTTCCATCTCTCTTCAGGGCCTATGGAACTAGTACAGTGTTTAAAATCTGAAGACTGGATTCTCTCCCAGGTAATTTTTCCTCCTGCATTTTATGAGCCTGGGTTCTGAGAGGCTGAGTGTTAACTGAATGAACTCTGGAGTCCCAAAGAGAAAGGGGAAGAGGACAGTCTTCCCTCCTTTTCTACCCACAGACTGATAGAAATCAGGAATACTTTACAGACTATTCCCCAGGTTCAATTATTATTCTAAATCAGGACTTCCTACCATTATTTACCTTACAATTTAGGAATTTTCCTCCTCTCCTATCTGGGACATTTTTTTTTCACATTCAGTCCTCTTCCTTTTTCACTGCATTATTGATCATCCCTGCTGTGGTAGGTAGGAGTCAATAGATTGAAGGAAATGCAGAGAGAAGCAAGCAGCAACCATCAATTGCATGCATAGTCCAAATCTGTGAAGTTAAACTACTTTAAGCAGGAACTGATCATTGTACAAAGCTTGGATTTATTTTAAAATTTCCAATTTGACATAAAAAACGGTGGTTCAAATTTTATAATCACCTCTCTTGGTGACTTTTTCACACATTTTTGTTTTGAAAAGTTTGAGTTTAAGAAAAGTACTTATAATTCCAGTTCACTAGCTCTGTTAAAGGTCTCTGGCTGGAAATAATAAAAGTCTTTAACAAATAAAATTGAGAAAAAGAGGTAAAAACTTCATAGGAGATGGAACTGATAACATCATCAATGTTCTGATAATATAGAATTATATTATATATAGAATACAGATTTCCCCCAAATGCTCAGTGAAACACAGAGCATATACAGGTACAAAAGGAATACCAACTAAAATAATGCTGTGTAGCAGGGTTGATCAGGTGGTTCATCCATCTCAAGCACCTCCATTTTGGGTATAGTGATTATGTAGATTTTGCTCTGGGGAGCTATCAGCCTATAAAAGCATTGTCCAATGCACAATCTACAGAACTGTTGTCTTACAGGTATGCTTTGAAAAAGTACAATATATCTCCACAGATTTGGAGAAAACAAGCCAGTTAGAGAAATAAATTTTAAGGAATATACCACACTTTGTCTTCCTTGAAAGATTGTGTATGTATGTCACCAGATAAAGCACTTTCATCATATTAGCCTCTTATTTCTCAAAGCTGAAATCATCTTTTTTGTTGTTATTGTGCTAACTGCACACCTTTTCTTTGTTTGTTTGTTTGTTTTTTGAGACAGGGTTTCTCCGTGTAATTTTGGTTCCTGTCCTTGATCTCACTCTGTAGACCAGGCTGGCCTCAAATTCACAGAGACCCATCTGGCTCTGCCTCCTGAGTGCTGGGATTGAAGGCGTGCACCATTGTCACCTGGTCACACCTTTTTGTCTATACAGGTGACATAATATGATATATCAGAGCACTGATTCACAACCTGTAGTTCAAGATCCCTTTAGAGCTAGCAACCATTTCACAGGAGTCACCTAATACCATCAGATAACACCCATATTTACATTACAATTCATAAGAGTAGCAAAATTTGCTGTAATGAAGTAGCAATAAAAATAATTTTATGGTTAGAGGACCACCACAATATGAGAAACTGTATTAAAGGATTGAAGCATTAGGGAGATTGAGAAGAAATGCTTTAATGCATGTGTCAGAGAGAAAGAAGAGATTTGAATTGTGATTCTTCTACCTTACAGGCTAGCAAATACTGATTTGTGGAATAACCTTATGGAGTTAATATGTTCATATATAATATATCAAAATAAGAACTTAGCCTCTTACCAGCCATGTGTGAAGGGCTTAGAAAATAGTCACAAAATAATGATGCAACAATTATAATTAATAATAGTGATATATGGGGCTGGTGAGATGGCTCAGCACTTAAGATCACTGTCTGCTCTCCTAGAAGTATTGAGTTCAATTCCCAGAAACTACATGGTGGCTCACAACCATTTGCAATTGGATCTGATGCTGTCTTCTGGTATGCAGATGTACATGCAGACAGAATACACATACATTAAAATAAATAAATAAGACCTCAAATTAATGTAGAAATCTTCCTGTAAAAAAAATAGGCAATAGAGATATAACAAAAATAAAGACCCTGAAGTCTGGAAGGGTTTCAGAGAAAATGGTTCTGGAAAGATGACAGAACATGAGTGGTTAGCAAGTAAAAAGCTCTGGGGACCACAAGAAAGAGACCCCTCTACTTTATATTAGTTAGTTTGCTGTATAACTGTTTCCATTGGGTATCTCTTTATCCACTGTTCTGTTCTTCCACTTAGATAATGGGTTCCAAAGAAGGAAATACTAGAGAAAACAAAGAAATTAATCTTATCTGACCTTAATAAACTTAAATAGCATTCTAGTGGATGTTAGCTGGAGACCATTTTCTTCTACAGAAGGATTTTGACACTAAAGACTGTCATGATAAATGAATGATCAAAGGAAGTTTTGTAGGAAGATATGTAGGGATGCTACATTAGGCCTCCTAATCCCACTGGATGGTTTTTAAGTATATGGGAGAAACAGAAACTGAACACCTGGACTTGACTTAGAGATTCCAGTAATGGAATCAATGTTGTATAACAATTTCTTCCATTTTTATTTCCTTCTTGGAAGCAGGAGCAAGGTTCATGAGATTCAGGAAGTGCATGAGTTTGAACATATTATTAATAAACTCTGTCACAGATATTGTGTCCAAGGTCAAAAATTAAAGTACTTACCCCTGGCATCATTTAACCAAGAATCTTCTCAGATTTGAATTTTCTTTTTTATGGACTCCCCCACCCCCACCCCTGCCCCATGTTTTCCATCATCCCTAACAAAGGGCTTCTGCTTTGCATTTATTGAGCATCACTGAAAGCATCACATTGGGAGGGAATTAGGGATACTCTATCAAAGTTTTTAACAGAGACTAACAAAGGATGAAGTCATTGATTTCATCTAACTCGTAATGACCCAGATAACAAGCAAATACTATCAAGCAATTTACAATTATTGCTTTCAGCATTTTTTGGTGACTATTCATTTTATCAGGCGACTATGAGTCTATTTCTGTTTTCAGCAAATGATTATCATAACATATATGCAAATACATATATATATATTACTCTTTGGTCAGGGACATAGAAGAGTACATAACTTAAGACCATAGCAATGTGCTAGTTTAGGGCGTAAAAGTTGATTATACAGTTAATCCAAGGCAAGCCATGTGGGTTGTTACATTGTTCTCTTAAAAGTAGGGTGGATATAGATGACTCATTGCAGTGAACATTTTGCAGGTGGGGATGCTTGGACAAAAGGGTATGTTGCCTGACACACAGCAGCTACTAATGCCACTAGGAAAATGAAGAGGTGTCAAAAAGATGGAGGAGCAAGGTGGTTTTTGTTTGTTTGCTTGTTTTGTTTTTAATTAATTTGGGCACAGCAAGCCATAGGGGTGAGGGCTGAATATGCAGGGACTGGGCAGTGAGTGGTTTTGGGATGCATAATGTGAATTTCCCAAAGAATCCATAAAGAAATTTGTTCTCTTTTTACTTTTTTTATTTAAGAAATTTTTTATTCATTTTATATAGCCACCACAGATCCTCCTCTCATCCCTTCTCCTGCTCTCCCCCAGTCTTCCCCCACCCCCTACAAACCCCACCAGTCATCTCAAGGGCTCCCATGGGAAGTCAGCAAAGCCTGGTACATTCAGTTGAGGCAGGACCAAGCCCCTCCCACCTGCATCAAAGCTGAGCAAGGCAACCCACCATAGGTAAGGGGCTCCAGAAAGCCAGCTCATGCACCAAGGATAGATCCTGATCCCACTGCCAGGGCCACCCAAACAGACCAAGCTACACAACTGTCTACCATGTGTAGAGGGCCTAGTCCAAACCATGCAGGTTCCACAGCTGTGGGAGAGCAATGAAAGAGATATCTTGATAGAGAGAGACATTATAGGATTAGGGAGAAACCTGGTGTTTGGGAAATTCTCAGGAATCCACAAGTTTGACCCCACCTTAGACTACTAGCAATAGTGGAGAGGGTGCCTGAAGTCACCTACCCCGGTAACCAGATTGGTGAATACCCTAACTGTCGTCATAGAGCCTTCATCGAGTAACTGATGGAAGGAGATGTAGAAATCCACAGCCAAACACCAAGCCGAGCTCTGGGAGTCCAGTTGAAGAGAGGGAAGAGGGTTTCTATGAGCAAGTGGGAGGGGTCAAGATCATGATGGGGAAATCTACAGAGACAACTGAACCAAGCTCATACAATCTCACGAACTTTAGAATTATGTTTTTTTTTTTTTTTTTTTTTTTTTTTTTTTTTTTTTTTTTTTTTTTTTTTTTTTTAAAGCAGACTAACTAAACAGGCTGGGTACACAGACTTAAGTCTTAGGTGACCTCAAGGTGAATTATTAACTCTGACTATGAGGTACAACAAAATTCTAGTCTCTCAGAATGCAAGAGATATTCTTATATAATGCATTGCTCCAGAGAAGTAAATAATTCACAAGTTCCAGAAAATTCTGTAAACTAACAAGATTCATAAAGCTACTCAGACAGGTTATAGAAGCTGTAAATGACATTTGGAGGAAGATCTACTCTGACCTGTAGAGAAACTTGCAAGCTACACAGAGAACTCCAGAATCACAGCATTCTGGAATCATCACCGTCCTCTGGTGGGCTTTTCAGAGATGCTGTTACCTTTGACTGTCCTTGTTTCTGTGAGTAACACCTAACCCCTAACCCTATAATTAACATAAATCAACTCTTTGTTTTACCAAGTTGGACTTTTGTGCTATTGTTACTCTGGTATGTCCTTAGCTTATTATATGAGACCAATAGATGTTTGCCGTTGCATTATCCCAGAAGATGTCTCAAACAACAATGCTGTACTCGCCATAGTCTATCTTTGGTTATATCTAAAGTAATATTTCCTCCATCAGTACTTCTAGGCATCTTTGAATTCAAATGATTGCTTTACTTGCAATTTTCATCATTGGCTGTGTTTCCATGTATTTAATTTTTATGGTGGTCTGAATGCATGTTTGTGTTTCAGTTTTAAGCCTGGTTTTATAGTATTTCCCCCGTGGTTCTACTGATGGAAACCTCAGCAGATGTGTATCAGCTGTTTGTTGCATTTGTTAGTTCTCACTCATGGTAGAAAACATCCTTGGATGTTTTTAGTTTGAAATAGTAAGCTTATCGTCTTTTACACCCACAGAGAATAGCTGTGCTGGAATTTTTCAGGTACTCAAAAGGCCAGAAACACAGGCCCCATTTGTATGCTAATAGCAAAGAGTGTGGCTTTACAAACCATGATGATAATTTAAATTGAAACTACATCCCAAAGTAAAACAAGATTCTATTTTTAATTTAGCAGATTCTTGGAAGATTTTTTCCCCCTTGTAGTCTAGAGATGAACATACTTCCTTGAATCTGTCCTGTGCTGCAGGGTACATTTATATCCCTCTCCTTTCCATGCAAATGTCCTATTTCTTCAAATATAATGCCATTTTTCACGTTTCCCTGTAGTGAATCAAAGATATCAGCTACCTTTGCCTATGCTTTGCCCTCTGTAGTTCCCAGTCTAAGACTCACTCTCTCCCCACTGTAGCATGAATTTCTCACCCCACTCAATCATGAATTTCCACTTTCATTTGTACTCTCTTCTTCCCCATGGTGCTGGGAGATTTCCCTTTGCTTCTCACGACATGAGCTGTTCATTTTCAAGAATATTTGCATATGCAATCACATTAAAACTAAGTGTTTACTAGGGGTGAGTATTATTTTGTTTCTTGAAATCTTAACTGCTAACACAATGATAACTATTAAGAAGCTTAGGGGAGGTGTTGGATTGGATCATGAAGGTAGATCTCTCATGAATGCATCAGTGCCTTCATTAAAGATACCCCAAAGACAACCCATGTCTTTCTTGAAGGAATACACAAAACCAACATCTTTTATGTACCTGGAAGTAGACCTTTACCACACCATAAATCTCCTGGCAACTTCATCTTGGTCATGCTGGCTTCTAAGAAATGCATTTCTGTTGGTTGTTTTTTACCTCAATCTCCAATGTGCTGCAACTCCAGAGTTATAGGACTTGAAGTGCACTGATATTACTGTCCAAATGGCCTAAGACAGATGATTGTAACTTCTGTTGTTGACCCTAGTGATTCAACCCATAGTCAGGCAAAGCTGTTTCTACTTAGGGTCCTTTAAGAAATTTGAGGGTATTGGCAGAACCAATACATCAGCACTCAGTACTTTTTTTTGTTTGTTTTCAATATAACTTTTTTTTTTTTAATTTTGTCTGTGATATACTCTGTACCTCTTCAGTCTTTTAAAATAAAGTTTTATAATTCATCATTAAATTTATATTAAATATAAATCATCAGACTATGATGTGAAAAATAAAAACTTCAAATGACACTAGCAACTACCAAATTCCAGGCTGTCAAGTTATGCCACAAATAAGTTACAGAACATTTGAGGCAGGAATTACTCCCAAACTTGAAATGCAGCTGAGACAATCCACCCTGCTTCCACAGTGAGTAATCTCTCAAAAAATAAGCTAAACAAGGTCAGAAGCCCATTAGCACTGTGGACCAGGAAAAGTTCCTTTATTAGTGCTGGCAACAGTGGGAACCTTAAGTCTAGAAAGTCAATAATACATTATGCTACTTAAGCTGTAGAAAGAGTCCATTGACTCTGTCATTTTAAAGGTTCACTTCAAGAAGCTTACACCAGGGAGGCAAGAAATCCTTCAGTCCCCAAGAGTCTCCAAGTGAGGCAGAATATTAGCTATGGGGGTCCTATCCTGAATAAAATCAGGAGTAGAAAGGAAGGAACACACACAGTAAAGTGAAGCAGTTTGGCGAGGAAGAATACGAAAGTACAGAGTGAAAACAGATGAAGATATAAAAGAGATCAACAGTGGACACTAATGTGTACATAATTTTCAAAAGTCAGGTAAAGACATACAGCACATCTTAATGTTAGCAGTGTGTTAGAAACGGGGAAACAAGTTGCATCAGCTAACAAAGTTCATTACTTAACCATGCCTAATCAGCCCTGCTGCTCCTAGCCAAACTCACTCACACTGCTTGATTCTGATTGAAGACTTTTTCTCTGTCTGACCCTGAGCCACTGGGCAATCACTCTGGCAGAGACTCTTTTCCATTTGAACTTCTTCTCTTACCTGAAGTACTTGCTCTGATGTTCTGTTCCTACTCTGGACCACATAGCTCCTTTCAAAGACAAATTCAATTTTCCTTTGAATATGGTTTCCTGGCACTTTGGAATTTTTCCTTTAGCAACGTATCACAAAATCATGAAGTAATCATTTTTGTCATTATTATTTTTTCTACTTAAGTAGTTGATTTATAAAGGCAAAAGCAGTCTGTCTTCAGTTCTATGAGAGCTACTGGTATTTGATAAACAGTGAAGAATAAATGAAAAGAATGAGAAACAGGAAAATGTTTTTTTCTAAAAAAGGTTTTAAATATAATTCATTTTGTAGTGAAAACTAACAATGCCAATCAATTCTTGATAACTTAAACAATACCAAAAAGTCATAGATTTATTTTTCCCCATGGCTAAGTTTTAAGTTGGGTATGGTTATATACCCATAGAAGCCTATAATCACAGCACTTGGGAGGTAGAGGCCAGAGGATCAGGTGTTCAGTGGCTCATAGTGGATTCAGAAGAAAGAAAAACAAACAAGCCAAAGCATATTATGTTATTTACTACAGAGAAGGAGAAAAGATGAATAGGATTAATAATGTTTTAACATAAGAATACATAGGAAAATATACAGTATTTAGGATGAGTAAATTTCAGGAGGGTTTTAAAATTTTAAAACGGATTAGAATTGTTGTGCAGAGAAAAACAAAACAACTTTGTTTTGATGGTCACAGTGAGGAGAGAGCTCAAGTAATTCTCCAGGGGCCAGGGGCCAGGGGCCATGCCTAATAAGTGAATAACTTAGTTGCTATATTAGTCAGGGTTCACTAGAGTAACTTGTTAGATAGACAGACAAACAAATTGATGATAGATAGATAAATAGATAGATAGATAGATAGATAGATAGATAGAGATAAATATACATATATACACACATATGCATGTAGAAAAACATATATGTAAAAATATACAAACTCATACATATATGTGCATGTATGAATGTATATATATATTTGTATTAGAAATATATATATTTGTATTATAAATACATTATTTTGTATTATATATACTTATATACATACATATATACACACACACATACACATATATATGTGGAGAGAGGGGTGGTGGAATTTATTAGAATGACTTACAGACTGTGGTCCAGATACTCCAATAATGGCTGCCTACAAACAGAAGATCCAAGAGCACAGTAGTTGTTCAATCCAGGAAGCCGGTTGTCTCAGCTGGTCTTCAGTATATACCAGAATTCTAAAGAAGTAGGATCTAATGCCAGTGAAGGAATGGACTTACCAGCAAGAGAAAGCAGGCAAAGAGAGAGCTTCCTTCTCTCATGCCTTTTGTATAGTCTGTGGATCTTCCTACTTCAAAAGATTTGAATTAGAGATTTATCTTCCCACCTCAAATATCTGAATTAGAAGAGGGTCTCCCTACTTTGTAGCTGGAGGCTTCTCTCCAGGTTCCACCAAGCCCCGCAGTCCCACAATCCACGCATAAAATAATCACTCAGATGCTTATATTACTTACAAACTGTATGGCCGTGGCAGGCTTCTTGCTAACTGTTCTTTTATCTTAAATTAACCCATTTTTACAAATCTATACCTTGCCACGTGGCTGGTAGCTTACCGGCGTCTTTACATGTTGCTTATCCTGGCGGTGGCTGCAGTGTCTCTCCTCCTTCTTCCTGTTTCCCCAATCCTCCTCTCTCTTTGTCCCGCCTATACTTCCTGCCTGGTCACTGGCCATCAGTGTTTTATTTATATAGAGTGATATCCACAGCACTTCCCCTTTTCTTCTTTTTTTAAAAAGGAAGGTTTTAATTTTAACATAGTAAAAATACATATAACAAAACAATTATCGAGCAAGAATTACAGTTACAATATTAAAGAAGATGTCCTATTTATCTTATATTTGTTAGTTTAAGGTTTTATATCTAACTTATCTTTTATCATAACTGAGGAAATTACAACTATCTAGTTTTCAACCACATCAAAGACCTGAGAAGGAACATAATGGTACCTGAGAAATGGTAGATGGATGCAAGCAACTTTTGGGAATCTTGCAAGAGTAGACCAAGACAGCTGGCAGTCTGGACAGTCACCTAATGTTTCTCAGCATTGTTGGTGCATTCAAATTGGCTACAGGCCTAGAGTATCTGACAGACCATTTTCAGAAGCAGGGAATTCTGAGAGACCATCTTACCCTGTCTTGGCAGAGTACAGTGGTCGCTTTCCTTGTGTCCTGCTTGTCCAGAAGGGACAGCATTGCATTCATACTGTCAGCCGTCAAGGCAAGGGCAGTTCTTTGCCCAGTAGGCCATTTTGTGCCAAAAAGACAAACTTCCAAATGGAAATGTCTTAGAAGCCCAACATTCTCTCAGGATCAATTGGTGCAGTCAGGAGCAATTGTGTCTCACATCAACAGAATTTTAAGTTATTTAAATGCCATATTCTCTAGGTCTATGAAGTGTTTGCAGATTACCTATCTATCTGAAATATATCTATGCATACCTAGAAGACTTAACTAACATGGCTACAAATATGATTGTCATAGATGACTAATTATTAATCTATTTTTAATTATCCATTACAATTTTAAATGAGTTAAACATAATACTTCAAATAAGAATAGAAATATATATACAGTATAACAAAATTAACTTCAAGTTTGTATCAGTAAACTAAAATTTATACCAATGTAAAACATTTTAAACATAAACTAAAATCTATACGAATGTAAAACATTTTAAACAAGTTGTTCTTTAAAAGTAGGTTCATTAATCTACCCTTTTATCTTATCATCTCTATATCCTTTTATATATCTATACCATATCCCCCCCCTTTTTTTAGAAAGAGATCACATTTATAATCAACCTGTTTTAAAAAAAAGTATTGGTTTTTCTCTGTCCCACACCGAGGGCTCTTCTGATTTGGGACACAAGAATCTCTTAACCATTTTTTTTTTTTAAGCAATATGTCTGGGTTTAGAGGGGTAATGAGCCAATTCCACCTCTAAAGCCAGCTTGGTATATTTGGGAATTTGGGCATAGCATCTCTTACTACTTCCTGCTGGAGGGGGGTGCTGTATCTTATGGGGACACAAAGAAAATTTTAGGCCTATGGGGTAGTCCTTGAGGCTGTATTGTGGGAGTCAGTTGCCTTGAAACCATTTTGGATGTTGGATCATCTGGGCCATGGTGTCATCGGAGATCTTTCAGGGGGTCTTGACTGGTCAAACCTGATGTATCTTAATCTGGAACAAATCCATAGCCTCTGGCTTTCTGTGGAAACAAAAGCAGAACCGCTTTTCCAAAGTAACATATCCTTATGTCCAAATTTTGAAGTCAAGGTACCTTTAAAATATACATTTTGGCATAACTCAACAGCTTTTGAAATCAAATGTTTTTCTTCAGTTACGAATATCAAAGAGAACATAATCCAGATTCTTTGTGTGGTAGCCATCTTTACGTGGCTTATTTTTTTATATTACCTTGAGCCTATTGCTTTAAACTGCACCATTCTAAGACTGAAATGGTGCTGTGGCTGCTGGTTCCGCCCATTTCAGCTTACCAACATGGCGTTTTCCACCAGTTCTGAGTCATCAAGTCTCAGAAATAGTGGGTCTAAGCTTTTATCAAAGCAGCGTGTAGTCCAGAAACCTTTTTTTTTTTTTTTTAATACTAGTAAAGACTAAATCTACCACACAGCATAATGTGCCGCTGGCAGACACCTCATTACCGCCATACTGCTGGTCAAACGCACACGCCAGGAACCCGCCAGTGTTCAAACCTGCGTTTTGCAGCATCTAGCTGCCAGTATGAGACATGAAGCAGAAACCTGTTTTTGGCTCTGTTTAGAATTGGTTATTAAATATTCTCAGGTTTAAGGTGGAAACTTGAGCTGTTGGGCGCCATTTGTAGCTGGAGGGCTACTCTCCAGGTTCTACCAAGCCCCGCAGTCCCACAATCTACGTATAAAATAATCACTCAGATGCTTATATTACTTACAAACTGTATGGCCATGGCAGGCTTCTTGCTAACTGTTCTTTTATCTTAACCCATTTTTATAAATCTATACCTTGCCACGTGGCTGGTAGCTTACCCGCGTCTTTACAGGTTGCTTGTCCTGGCGGTGGCTGCAGTGTCTCTCCCTCCTTCTTCCTGTTTCCCCAATTATCCTCTCTCTTTGTCCTGCCTATGCTTCCTGCCTGGTCACTGGCCATCAGTGTTTTATTTATATAGAGTGATATCCCCAGCACTACTTCAAATGATTTCATAATGTTGTGCCCAGATCGTGACCCCCAGAGAGACCACCAAAGACGAGCATGCTGGAATGCAAAAGCAAGGTTTAATTCTGGATATCCAAAAGCAATACAAGCCTAGGCAGGGACTTCATCCAATACATCCAACTCAGTGGAGGCTGGAGGAAGTGCCCACCTGTCTGCAAGCTCAGTTTTTAAAGGGAAAAGTCACAAGGTTACTTCATTTAGGGATGCTAGTACAGGTACAATTCTGATTGGCTCGCTTCTAGGGACTTCTAGAAATTACTTCTAAGGGAGTGGTTGCCCACCACCATTTCTCATTGGCTGCCCTCAGGTGGGGGCATTTCTGTGGTCAGTTACCCTGGAAACCAGGGAGAGGACATTTCATAGTCTGGCAGGCATTACCTTGTGACTATCTTGTGACTCTGTACTTTTACACTTCCTGGTTTCTGGAATCTGAACTGACTGGTTTCAGTAACTAATGGCCTATTCCTAAAAGGAGAAATCTTAGACCTTAGATTTTGGGTAAAAGCATTTTGGTCTTATTTCTAAGATGGCTCATTTTGGTCTCACAATAAGAAAAAAAAAGCCACAGGTGTGCTTAGTCAATTGAATTTTAGTTAATTCCAGATGTTGATTGTCAAGTTAGCAACCAAGAATAGCCATCACAGTTGCTCTAAACTTTCATCTTTCAGGAAGAGATATTTCCTAATGCAAGCAGCTTATTTATTTTTGTCTGGTTTCAGCATTGCTTGGTAGAGAAGAAGATATAAGTCATTTAGGTAATTGTGTATCACAGAAGGAAAGAACTGTACTTCTTCATAGATTGGTCAAACCCCAAAACAGGAAGTTTCTGAACTTGAGTTCTTCAAGTTTTGTTTTCAGTGTGTTAGCCTTAACTTCAGAACAGACTCCACACTCTGGTTAACTAACTGATCCAGTTCTCTTCTGCCACTTGCTGTTTCATTGTGGAGCATTCTTAATGGTTATCATTTTGGCATCACAAATTTCTGTGATGACTTGTGGGGTGTATTGGTTTTATCTATTTTTAGACTATTTTTTTTATTTTATGGAAGGTATTTGGCAGTTTATAGTATGAGGAAATGCCGTCATTTGAGCTCTGCATGGTAGCTGCTAAAGAAATATTGTGAAGTGTTTGATTTTAAACCAGAAGCCATGAAGCCCAAATCAAACTTAAGAGAATAGACAAGAAAAAGATATAGAACTATAATGGTGATTTAGGTAAATAATTCACTATTTTGTTTCCTGAAATCCCACCTCCAAAAATAAAGCTTAAAAATGTTGCTGTTATTTTTTTTATTGTTAGCTAACCAGTCATGTTTAAATTAAACTCTTTAAGCCTTGAAAGTTGCTTCTAAAAGTATAAGCCTTCTGGGGGAAGTTAGAAGCAAAAGACATTTTGTCCTCTGGAACTTAATGTTGTTGGCATAGTACCCCTGCTTGGTAAATGTCTCACATAATAAATATTGAATCCTAAATGTGAATATGAGACTTGCCAAATTTCCCATACAAACTCCCTATGAGTAATAACAACAGCGACTATCAGTTAACTCCATGGCCTTCTTTCTTTTAATACAGTTACATTCTTGTAACTTTAGCTTGATGTTTAAATTTCTTATACTTGGTGAAAGATAATGTAGTCCAGAATATTCTTCTATAGAAAGAAGCAAGAGGGACTGCTAAATGAACATCAATAGTAGGAATTTCGTTTTTATTGTAGGCATCTGTGAGGTCACTATAAACAATACTGGACCCAAAGATGTTCTCCATTCTAACCATAAAGGGTTAAAAACAAACATCATCTTTTCAGAGATATGGATGTCTGTGAAGATCACTGTTTGATACCAGGGCTGTTGTTTTCCTACTTTAAGAAGGATGCATAATTTAGACCAAGATAATCACCAGTGATGCATACAGCAGATATTAATTTGAAAATTTAATATCTAAAGATTGGAGGACTTGCTTATGAAGCCACAGCTTCTAAATTATATTGAGGCATCCGTAACAAGTGCTCGGGAGCTCCAGTATGCAGAATATTAAAAGATACTCTGTGTCCTCTAATTAAAATCTCAGCAAAATGGAGTCATGGCTGCAGATCTGATTTTATCTGTGGGTAGGAGGAAAACCAGCAAACTGAGTCCAGGGAGACAACAGAGACTGGGAACTGTGGCCTCCATGGGGAGATGGCTTTCTCCAAAGGGTAGAAAACTCCCTGGAGATTAGAGGAAAAACTGATGGTAGTTGCTGGCATTAGAGGCAATGGAAATATTGTTGTCTCACACAATTTGGACACAAGCTTTGTTTTGTTTGTTCAGAGTGAAATGGCAAGTGGGAGCGATTGAAAGCTCAGCACAAGTTTGTAAGTGAGCCCTGGATGCTTTTAAAACATTTGGTATTGTATTTTTAAAGAAATTAATCCTTTATTTGATGGTTTGGGGGAAAACATGAAGATTTTAGGAGGTAAATTCAGTAGACTCCATTCACTCTGAAAATGACTGAATTGGAATGAGTCTGGAGATTGGCAGACTTCATATGTATAAATCTATCTATGAAGTTAAGGTAAATACATGAATCATTGCTAATATGTCCAGCATCTTAGCGTTTCCAAAGTACTCGGGTATATTTCAAGGAAAAGAAAGAATTTTTTGTTTGCTGTTAATAGCTTTCCTGCAAATTGGTGAAGGTTGGCTGGAATTTCCCTGAACACTAATGGCTAATGAGATAATATGAAGGCAAATGAGAATAATCATGCCTGTCTTCATTAGCACACCCCTTCTTAATCTTCCTAAGCAGAAGTTATTCTTCTATAGGTTCTTCTATTTCTCAGGACCTAGACAAATGTTGAAGAGAAACCCAGGCAAGGTCATACTCATAATTAGTGACTATAAAACTTATTACATATGAGCTGCCTTCACTTCATTAGTCCGCTCCACTTTCCCACTCACTGAACCAACAGTCTCAGAACCCTCCTCAACAGAAGGTTCTGAAAATCATTCTCAATATGCAGGGGTGGAGTGCAAGATGCTAGTCACACAGCAGGGAAATTCTAGAAGTTTTATCTTCTTATCCAAGGATGACAGTGAAAGTTATAGAGAAAAGAGTGTGAGGTCCTGGTCAGACATCTAGGCTTCAGTCTCATCTCTTAATTACTACCTTTGTGATTTGGGAATTATAAATAGTAACCAATATTCAGTTGATTCACCTTCAAAAGTAAAAAAAAGTATGCCAGAAACACTTTTGTAATCAGTGTAACAAAATGCAGACAGTGGTGGCTGGAGGGACGGCTTAGTGGGTAAGAGTTCTTACTATTACTCCACAGGGGTCAAGTTCGGGTCCAATGTTGAGCAGCTCACTCTTACTGCAGTGTCAGTATTTCCTTATTTCCTTTTCGGGTCTTGTGTAACTGCACTTACCGGCAGTTAGACACATAGACACACAGACACAGACACAGACACACACACAGACACAGACACACACACACACACACACACACACACACATTTTAATAAATGTAATCTTTAGAGAGTACACAGTGGGGTCTATGATGCTATGGAAAAGATCTAGTATTGCATTAAACACTGAGAATCACAAAGTCCAGTGCCTGCATCTGCCACAGTTATAGTAATGATGCCAGCACAAGTACCTTTGACTGAGCTGCGAAGCTATGATTACCTTCCATTTAACCATTTTCTCTCTTGAAGTTATCCTTAATTTGAACCATCCTCAGAATCTTCTGGGGCTAAGGTAAGAGCGAGCTTGTTAAAACACTGATTGCTGGTTCCCACCCACAAAATTAGACCCCTGAGTACAGAGTTGAGCCTGAGATTCTGCAATTCTAACAACTTCCCAGTGATGTTGATGGTGTAGGGCCAAGAGCAATACTTTAGAAATGTCTGTCTGTCCCATATTCTATATTTAAGATGTATCCAATTTCCTGTATCTTCCAGAGAGTATCTGAAACGAACCCCTACTTCAGAGAGTTCCCATTTCCCCACACTATTACACTCCTGCAGTTCTCCTTGAATCCTGTGAGACTTAGCAGATCCCTGGTTTTAGAAATCTTTGCATTTGTATTTGCCTTGCCTTCCCAGAGAGACTGGAAAGTTTCTTGAGGCTTTGCCTTTATGAATTTTTGTATCTTTCTTTATCACTAGTGGCACAGGTCTGCTTAGACCAATAAAGCACACACCTGCTTTATTGCTTCCAACTTCCTTCCACCAAAGTGTCTGTCTCTTGAATGACTTTGAAGACACTCTAGGCTTCTGCCCAAAGGAAAACAACAGAAGGCCTTCAGCATCCTTTTTGTTCTGTCTAGCAAATGTGTCACCATACTGTTGTATTTCCAAGAGAGCCACCTTCGATTGGCCACAGCTGCCTGTTACTACTGCTCTGATCCTAACATCACCCTGCACCCAAAGGGATTTTGCCCTCCCTGACCTCCTAGTTTCCTTTGCCTAGAGATCCCCATGTGAAGTTCATTTTTTTTCCTTAATTTTTATAATAACAAAGAATAGGTTGTCACAAAATGGGAGATTTGTATAAAGAGGTGTGCCATATGCCTAGAGAGTCTCATAATTAAGTCTAGTCTTTTCCTTAATTTTTACAGCATTGAAGAATAGGCTATAATGAATTGGGAGATTTGTCTAAAGGGCTATGTCATATAGAAGGAATTAGTGAAAAAGATTAATTCATAATTACAGCTCAAGCCCAGAGGAGACAAGATTCCTGAGTTTTTGACTTGCCTCCAGGGAGCATCTCTAAGGTTAAGTCCTTCCACTCACTAAAACTAATCCACTTCTTGCTGGTTGGATTCTTAGAGGCCCAGAACGAAACCCTACCTCAACCAATGTAACACCTCCTAAGCATTGGTGTCTCCAGTTCCATCTCTTCCAGGGCTCTGAAAGTGAAAAATCTCAATTCTTCTGGGGACAGTCTTGCCTCTACACAAAAGGAATGATTTGGTTCCATGACTTCATCAATATAATCTGAGTCACTGAGCATCAAAACAATTCCCAAATGCCTACCATTCCATATTTAAAGCTACTCGCATCTGCAATATAATTCCTGCATTCAAGGCTCAGGGAACATCACAAAACAGTGAGAAAGGACTGTAAAAAACAGAGAACCAGAAAGCCTTTTGTGAGATTGTATCTCCTATAAATTAGAGAAAAGCTACGTTCACAATACTTCAAAAATATAGCTGCCTAAACAAGACCCAAATGATGACAACCTCAGTAGATGTGCTACCATGTAAGGGGAGACTCTCACAGGGTTCCACCACTAGACAAAGGATTACAAATAGGCAACTAATGACTGCCAAGAGAGGGAGAATTAGCCCTTCCCAGGAATGATACCTTTAATTGGCTATCCAAGACCGAGTGTTCATCCCTGAAATCATATCTAAAAAATCCACACTGTATGGTTTCAGCAGCTTGTTTCTATATATTTATGCATTTATATACATATGTAACAATAACACTCAAAAGCAAAGAGGATTTCAATTTGAGAGAGACTGAGAGGAGCACATGGGAAGAGGTTGGAAAAGGGAACATGGGAGGGATTAGAGAGAAGAAAGGGAAGGGAAAGTGGTGTAACTCTATTTTATCTATTTTTTTATATTTAAAAAAAACGGCCTTTCCCCCCAGTATTTATTCATGAAGAATTTTAAAAACAAAACCAACAATCTTTTGTTCTGTTTTACCCATAGGTCACTTTTTACACATAGTCAAGTGTTGACAATGTGTTTATGAATAAATGCACGCAGATAAATGCATATTAATTTGATCCATTATTATCCATTTATGGATTGCTTTGTGTTGGGAAACAGATTGAAATAGCTGAAACCGTATTCTTGACTCTCTAGCCTTCCCTCTGTTCTTAATGCTTAAAGGCAAGTTAGACAGTATCAAGGTACTTTCACAGCAGATCAAAATCCTTGGCCTATCTGGCCACACAATGGGCCAGCCCTTCATCAATTTTGCTCCCCTCCTGAATAATTATGTGCTTTGCATCTGCTGATGTTGTTATCCAGGCACCTGCAGTTCCTCGCTTGGAAAGCCCTGCCTTAAGCAATGACCAAAGGATGGAGCCAGCACAGTTTGTCCCTATTGCTTATTTGTGAAGATGAGCTGGTCCATCTGTCCACATGCCACAGACCCCGGGTGGCAAAAAGCAATAAAAGGCAAGTATTCTCTGACAGCCCTTAAAGCATAACACTGGCGTGAGCAGAGGTTATTATCTTGTAATGTCACTGTTATTTCCAACAGCCCCCAACGGATCTTCTGACTGTGGCAAGACAAAGAGGCAGACACTGTTAACATAGCCTCTGTGTTTTGTAAGGGGAAGCAGCGGTACGCTACACTTCCAGAAGTTTTTTTTTTTTTTTTTTTTTTTTTAAACCATCTATCGATTGGCATATTGACTGCAATTTGAGGACTCTTCATCCATTGAAGTAGTCCTATGGTGTATTTACTTAATAAATCTAATCTCAAATTGGTACAAGACCACTGCATGGAGAACAGGGCATATGAGTTTTTGATACAGCGGGAAGAGAAACAGACTAAAGGATGAGCATCTTCAGTCCCAGCTTTACCGCCAAGTTGCTGTACAACCGTGGACCAATCACTTCTCAGGACCTCTGTTCTATAGCCAAGGTCTGCACCTCAAAGTGCTGACAGTTCAAGGATTCTTATTTCAATATTTGCAGATTCTTTGAGTTGCAGCGTGAACTGCTTGAGAAGGCCCCCAGAATAGCAGCCCAGTAATTGCAATGTATATTCTAACAACAGCAGCTGTAGAAACAGAGCCAGCCCCTCCCCAGGCTTCCTCTTTAAGGGTGATATGCCAGAATGAGAAACAAAATTACTGCGTCTGTTCAGCAAATTCCTCTTGACAAAATCTTTAAGCGTTGACAAGAGTAATATACTGAAAATTAGTTTAGAAGTGTTTCAAGTTTCAAAAATCAATCAAAATCAAATTAGATTCTGAAGACGCTTGTCTTTTGAGTTTTAGGAAAAAATAAAGATTCGCTTCAGCAACTCTGAAAAGTGGCTTTGACCCTGAAAGAGGTGACAATCACAGAGAACGTGATTGTTCTTCTTTAAGTCTACATCTTGGGCCCTTCCAAGGACTTTACCAAGTATACCTTTGTCCTATTGTCTCTGGCATTAGCAAATAACTCACCAGTTGAAGTATATCTTCTTCCTACTTCTCTTTCTTCTTGCTACCAATGTCCTCATCCAAGGCTGGAGACATAAAAACATAAAAAGGAAAAAGACCTGGTCTTACTTCTGTGGGTAGTAATAGGGCCTTATGGTGGGACAAAGAATAATGACTGGCCTGTGGCTTCCTCTTTTAACTGCATCTGATTGTCAAGTGCAAACAGGTATTTCAGGGTAAAGGAAGGTGTGCCTCTGTGAGGTGAACAATGAACTCGAGTTTTTGTGTTTCACCTCACTTTCCTGATCTATATTACCCCCTTCTGAATGTTTTTTGGGAGATTTAGGAGGGCTTATCATGAATCCTTAAATTATGTGGACAGCTACAGGCAGCCCACAGATGGCCTCTTGTCTTCCCCCTACTGTCTGTCAGTGTGCATGTGAAGCTGCCATAGCTAAAAGGCCTCTTGAGAGCCTCAGATATCTGGGCCCAGGGTGCCATTCCTCAGTGTTTTTGGGGCGTCTTTTATAAGACAAAGGATTCCCTTGTTCTGTGAAAAAATGGTCTCTAAGAGTTTATGCTCGGGCCAAGAATTTCTTATTGTGTAAATTTTTTTTGCTGAACTAGGTTAGATTCTGATGAGGCCCTTCTAATCATCAGGACTCTGACAAGGAGCCAAAAGAGTCTGTGTTTATGTTGGTGTGTGGATTTGGTGCCTCTGGTTGCTGATCTGCTTAGCTGTGACACCATCTTTCTTAAGGATACACACAGCTCATCTTTGGATATATTAGCATGGGATATCTATAGTCAAGAATATCTATATATTTAATACAAATCTTAGGAAATGGAGTCTGCTTCATATCTCTTAATAAAACAGCCCTTTCATCTGGTCATTTAGAACAAAAGAACAGTCTGTTCAAGAGAATAAACTTCTCTCATTTTTGATGAAAAAAGGGAAGTAAATGCTGGCCACTTTTCAGTGTTAAAATTTTTTATGTCCAAGTCATAAGGGCTTTAAAATTGCTTGAAATAAGCTGGCAGGACCTCCATTATATATAATATTTCTTCCTTTATTTTCATTTATTTGTGTTTTAGAACATTCTGTTGTAGAACAGGAAAATAATTACAGATATTTCAAACAAAAACTGGAGCATTTGTTTGTAATTTGGAAGAAACCCTAAGTAGGTAAGGTAAGAGAGTAACAAAAATACAGACACTGTCTTCCTAACCTTACTTGTCAAGGCTTCGTGGTTAAAAGGGATGGTGAAGAGATCACCTTGGCAACAGAGGGCCTGGCAATGATGTCTCTAGTCTGGATGTCTGTTGTGTTTGTAGAGTCTCCTCTCCCTCCAGTGAATGAATCTGAATAGGACAACATCCTGATTGTTGCCCCGCCATATCCTGGTCAATGAGTCCCTCCACAGCAGCCTGGGCTTCCTGATATGTTTCCTATCCAACTAGATTATCATGACCCAGGTATTCTGTATGTGTATGCAGGTTGAGGGAATGATTTGGTTTATGCGATTATGTAAATTTGTTGTAGGTGTCCTCTTCAATGACTTTCTTGTGGACTCTGACAACATTGCAATTTGAGCTCATCCCCATTATGTTATGAGCAGGTAATGCTTGCATATCCATATTTAATATCTATTTTGCAGCCCAAACCACAATCTTTCCATGTCTTCACTTTTCTTTTGGTTTGAGAGCTATCATCCCTCACCTCACTATGGTGAAATCCTGACCCTATGCTTTGTAAAGATCCATTTGCTTTTGTTTTAATGTTTATCTATTTGTGTGTGACATTGCTAGGATTACTTTTCATAATCAACCATCACTTGTGAAACAAGTCATTGGAGTTATCTTCTGGCCATTTTCTCTACTGTTCCAAAGACATACACATACCTACCTATCTACACACATATGTGCACACAAACCTGCATATAGAAACACACTTACTTCAGATTCTTATCACCAACTGTGGTCTATAATTTCAAATTCCCATATCATCCTTTCCACTAGATTATATTTATTTCTTAAGATTTGATTACCCACAATCTCCCTTGGGATTCTAGAGTTCTTGCTTTTGATATTTATTCCCATAATGGTCAATACATTGTTTCCTTACTATTGACAATAATTAGCTCTCACCCTTCTCATGCACATACCAGCCCCTCTAGACAAATAAAGGTATTTATATAAGTGCTTTCACTTTTTGCTCAGCTAGCTCCAGTTTGATAAGTATCATGTGCATGTGTACATGTGATATGGTATGTATGTGTGCATATGATATTGTGTGTGTACATGTGGGTGTAGAAGTCAAAGACTGGTATCACCTGTCTTCCTCAGGTTCTCTTTGCCATTCTTTTGAAACAGCATTACTCATCGAAGCTGTAACTAACTTACTCAGCTAGATTAGCTGAGCAGAGAGCCCTAGGGATTCTCCTGTCTCTATTACTCAACCCTCAATGCTAGAGTAATATGCTCATGCCACCATGCCTGGCTATAGATAGATAGAGAGATAGATAGATAGATAGATAGATAGATAGATAGATAGATAGATAGATAGATAGATAGACAGACAGATAAATATGTAGGTAGATAGATGATATATAGAGTTAGAGATATAGGTGATATAGATATAGATATATTGGTGCATGTTGGTGGAGCAACTGCTTTACCGACCAAGTCATTGCCCCATTACTTCACAACTATCTTCAGAGCCAAACTTCTTACTTGGACTTAATATGCGTGTTTCTCTCAAAAAACATTGGATTCTGGCATACATTGGACTGTTTGACATTGGCTATCAGACATTTTGTAGGTAGGAGTGTAGCTGGAGAATTTCTCTCCAGCTCCTGCCAAGTCCTGCCAGTCTTGGAGCCCACTTATAAAATAAACACACAGACTCTTATATTATTTAAACTGCTTGGACATTAGCTCAGGCCTATCATTGTCTAGCTCTTACTCTTATATTTAGCCCATTTCTATTAATCTATACTTTGCCACATGGCTCCTGGCTTACTGGTACCTTACATTTTCCTTGTCCTGGTGGTGGCTCCAGGCAGTCTCTCCCTCTCTCTTCCTATTCCTCCAATCTCTTTCCTCTTAACCCCACCTATACTTCCTGTTTGGCTACTGGCCAATCAGTGGATATATCAGAGCGATATCCACAGGATAGGCACATCAAGATGGAGAAATTAATATGTTTCTTCATCCTTCTATTCCAGCCTAGAAAAGAACTCAGCACATAGTGTATACTCAGTCATTTTCAACTGAAGTAATTAGATGAATTATATATATATATATATATATATATATATATATATTCATAATAACATAATGCTAAAAATTGGCTTCTTCAAAATATGTTCTGGCAGTTTAATAAGTACCACATGGGCATTTGGAAAATTCAAATACAGACAAAGCTAAATTAAAATTTATTCAAAGTTAATATAAACCTACATTGAAGTATTATTTCCATATAATTATTTTTCTATGTATATCAGTAATATTTTACTTAACAAAAATTTTACAACAATATGAGTTTTATAGCCTCTTCTCTTTATATTTTTCAGTTATATTACAGTAGACACTTTTTTAGTACGGCTTTAATTTTTTATTTAAAAAGCACACCTTCCAATGGCTATGGAGTATTTTAGTTATTAATGTACACAGATATACTTAATATTATTTTTTTCTGAGACATCTTTATTTAACTTATAAATGTTTATATACTTATATATATATAAAACTTATAGATGTTTTTATTTAACTTATAAATATTCTATGAATTAACCAGTTGTGAGAGACCATGAAAACTTTTAGGAGGAGATATTATATCAAAATGTTGAATAGATATGAAAGTATGTAAGTAAATGTATAAGTAGAGAGAGACAGAGGGAGGAGAGAGAGAGAGAGAGAGAGAGAGAGAGAGAGAGAGAGAGAGAGAGAGAGAGAATATATAGAAATCCAGAAGAATATAAATTCAGAACACTCTTACTTTTCTGATTTGAGTATTTCTTCATTAATTGTGGTAAGAGGAAACATTTAGTTCCAATAGATTTTTTTACATCAATTATTTAAAGATAAAGTTATAGAAAATAGGATAAGGTATCAGGAAATGATAATACCCGGTCTCATTTTGACCCTTTCATTTCTCCTAACACTCAACACATTCCATCTTTCCCATATTACCATCAAGGTGTGTTTCCTAACCCTTCATTCTTCTCCATCCACTGAGCAATGTGGATGTCAGCACAGCATTTGTTCTCCAGAGCTATGGTAGCTGTTCCCTCGTGGAACCCCTTGTATCACATCTCTCTTTTTAAGGTAATGATAATCCAAAGACTTTTCCATGGAACATGGGTCCTATGTGGTGTAACAGGTATCATGACATGTGGAAGTATGGAACCATATTAATCTTTTGCCTCTTTTAAAATATCACACAAATCAGTTTACTGAATGTTGTGGGGAGTGGTATAGTTAAACAGTGCAATTTACTAAGCTTACTTCTTTGGTTCTCTCAAAATATTTGCTGTATGTCTATTATGTGTGGCAGTCATGTACATACATATATGTGTGAATGACTACTCTTTTTGTTTGCTTTTTGAGACAGGGTTTATCTATGTAGCTTTGACACCTTTCCTGGAACTCACCCTGTAGCACAGGTTGACCTCCAACTCACAGAGAACTGCTTGCCTCTGCCTCCTGCGTTCTGGGATTAAAGGCATGCATCACTACCATCCAGCGAATACTCTTAATAATTAGTTTAACTTGAGCCTTGGGATTTCTCTAGGAGAGGTATTTCATATTGTATGTTTCATATAAATTCTGAAGTAAGTTCTAAATACTAGATAAAAATACACATAGTTTTAAACAGTTCTCTGTATAGGGTAAATTATAAATCTCTACAGTAAGTGGTGGTGTTGGTTGTTTTTTACCCCTTTCCTCTTTCTTTTTTTGGCTCTTGGGGGGGCACCACCCAGTTCTCAAATAAATACACACATACAGGCTTATTCTTTCTTATGAATGCTCAGCCTTAGCTTGGCTTGTTTCTAGCCAGCTTTTCTTAACTTAAGTTATCTCATCTAGCCAGGCAGTGGTGGCGCACACCTTTAATCCCAGCACTCGGGAGGCAGAGCCAGGCAAATCTCTGTCAGTTCAAGGCCAGCCTGGTCTACAGAGTGAGTTCCAGGACAGGCACCAAAGCTACACAGAGAAACCCTGTCTCAAAAAAAATACTATCTATCTTCTGCCTCTGGGCTTTTTCCTTTTTTTTTTTTTTTTAACTCCTCGTATCTTACTTTCACTGCATGACTCTCTGTGGGGCTGGTTGACTGGACCATTCTTTTCTCACTCCTTGATCTGTCTTGCTTTTTCAATCTCTCTTTTTCTCCTGTTTAATTCTAACTGCCAGTCCCTCCTATCTTTTTTCCTGCCTTGCTATTGACTGCTCAGCTTTTATTAGACCAATCGGGTCTTTTAGACAGGCAAAGCAACACAGCTTCCCAGAGTTAAACAAATGCAAAATAAAAGAATACAACACATTTTTGTGTCTTTAAAACAAATGTTCAGCCGGGCGGTGGTGGTGCACGGCTTTAATCCCAGCACTCAGGAGGCAGAGCCAGGCAGATCTCTGTGAGTTCTAGGCCAGCCTGGGCTACCAAGTGAGTTCCAGGAAAGGCGCAAAGCTACACAGAGAAACCCTGTCTCAGAAAACCAAAAAAAAGAACAAATGTTCCACAGCATAAACAAATGTAACACCTCTTAAATTAATATTCCACAATAGAGTGGCATTCAAGATCCTTTCCATTGTGGCTTGGTAGCAATTTTCTAATTTCATAATCTGTTGTACTTCTCTATAACTGAAAATTAAAGAGTCCTAAAATACATTCTCCTATGTGAATGTGTTACCATTTCTCAGTATTTTTATAACTTGCTATCTGCTTTTTTCACCTAGTGACCTTCTTCAAGGATGATAGTTAATATTCCACCCACAGAAAATATCAAATCTGTGCAGCAGCATTCCATCAGTGATCACTCCTTTCTCTTCAGCTGTGAACCTGGCCTCTAAAGGTTGAGCCATTTCTCCAACTCAATCAACCCTTTTTTATCACTGAGATCCTTTTTTGTCTCATGTACAAAGCATTTTTCAATGCCCCAAAGAGGGAAAATATATATTCTTCTGTAATATCTGTGTATTAAATACTTTGTGTTGGTACAAAAAATGACAAAAGCAACTTAAGAAAAGATTTGTTTTGATTCATAGTCTTAAAGTATAGCCCATCATTGAGGGGAAATCATGGTAGCAAGAGCTTGAGTCAAGTGCCCATACTGCATCCACAGTCATGAAGCAGAGAGATGTACACTAATACACAACTCACAGTTTTCTATTTAGCTGAGGACACCTACTCATAGAATATTACCACCAATATTATGGTGGATCTTCTCCCATTGATTAATTGAATCTAGAGACCTCCTCACAGACACGCTCAGTAGATTATTTCCATTGCAATTGTAAACTTCAATTGGCAATTAAAATTAATCAGCATAGTCTTGGAGTAAACTTGAAGTAAAGTTTACTAACCATCATTCTTATTTTATAGGTAAGGAAACTGGAGTCTGAAGAGAGATTTTCCAAAGTGAGGAAGCTAGTTCATCTGTTTATACAATTTTGTTTTCTCTGCATATTTTGTGGTCTTTACTACCATTCAGATTACATTTCAAAGAGATGAGGGTAGAAGCAATGACTGTCTAGAAGATTTCAGGAACTGCAAAGTGGGAAAGAGCAGCTCAGACACACGAGGCTTTAACAAACCTTGGGTGTGTTTATGGCATCATTTGCACCTGGCATATTCAGCACAGATTTTTAAGGATTTAATTTAGCTTGCAAAGGAAGTTGGATAAACTCAGGAAATAGGGTAGAAAAATATATGAGAGAAAACCAGCTAATCAGAATCCATTAAGCTCATAAAAATGTGTTGGCTTGAATCTCAATTTGTGGGGGGATACTGGTTAACCCTACCTACTGTTCTTGACTATTAACTTTGTAGTTTCTCAAATTAGCTCCTTGTTGCTATATTTAAGATTTATCATTTTCAGCTTCTGACAAACAAAGACTCTCAAAGTATGGATTATAATTACCATTATTGACACCATTTATTCTATTGATGTGTAACATTATATAGAGCAACATTTCAATTGTCTTATTTCCTAGAATGTTCAACATTGTGTCCATATATCCAGGCAGAACCAAGATCAGACATGATAAGTAATACTTCAAAGTAAACTAAAATTAGAAGGGCAGTTTTGGGATTTACACCCATGTGTTCTATTTCCTGTGACTCCAAGAGGGTTCTCAACAAGGAGTGACTTAATGAAAAAATGAATTGGATGGTATTACTCTGAGTTATAACTGCCTTGGCAGAAATGGATCGGAGGCCTCCATGAAACAAAAGGAGTGGAAGGCAGTCATGAAGCTCTATAGACACAACCATATGGTTATAAAGCTAGCTTGTTTTGCTGGCTTCTAAAAAGACAGGATTGCTCTCAATCCTGTTTGTTATTGTTGTCTCCAAGCCAGAATGAGGGCTGTGCCTGTGTTATGTGAAGAATTATCTCATCTCACCCAGCACCTGGTGCTGAAACAGCTTTGACTAGAACACATTTGGAAGGATTTATGTAAGGTTTGAGTGTATTATTTTCTGTGGATAGATAGTTTTTAAGATATTAAATAATGATGCAAAGTCTTCACTTTATTCTTAGAGTGAATAGCATGTTCATTATCTTGAAAGGTAATTTCATAAAGATTTACTGGAAAGTATCTCTGTATCAGACATCATGTGGTGCTGTGAAGCATGTGAAAAGGGCAAAGCCCTTTCCATTCAGGAAACACAGGCTGGCAGAAATAATGTCAAGGTAGAACTTGAACATCTGAGTGATCAGAGCTATCAAGAAGAGAACAAAAGTAAGAGAGCTGTATCTTCCTAGAAACACACACATGTACACACACTCATTATATTTTTGAGCAAGAGGAGGTCTGAGGTCTATTCAGATTCTCTGCTGAACCTCTTAGAAGTCCACAGGCTTGAGACTAAAGAGCCAAGCATCACCAGTGCTGAAAAAAATGTTCACATGAGTCTTAGAGTATTCAGGTCAGTGAAAGTAAAATCTAGTGATATCTGTACCCTGATATCACTGTGCAACCCTTCTAAATTCTAGTTGCACCATAGAGGACATGAAAACCACTCTTTGGAGAAACTTTGACCAGTGTATGTGTCTAGGTTAGTGTCTGACAGTGAAATAATAGATTTGCAATGCAAATGAAAAAAGTAATCATTAACATATAGACTAGTTGTAGCCAGGCATGTCTGGAAATCATGAGATTCATTCATAGTAGCCAAATTATGGAATCTGTCTATGTGCCCATGAACAGATGGATAGAAACAATGCGCTATAGATAAACAGTGGTGTATTACTCAGCCATTCAGGAGGACAAATATATATATATACACATATATATGAAAAAGAGTATATATATGCTCATATATATATATATATATATATATATATATGAAAAAGAGTAAATTAATGGAAATAAAGTCAGACACAAAAAGACAAACATCTTTTTTTCTTATTGGTGGATCCTAGATTTTACATAGATATATAGCATATACATATGTTTTAAATATATTTATACATATGTACATATATAAATTTAATGACATAGAAGTAAAACTGGGAGAATAAAAATTATTAAACAAAATTAGGAAGTATGGAAAAGAAGGGAGAATGCATGAATGAATGAGAACAAAAAACATGATATACTATAAAACCCTATCACTGTGTATGCTAAATACTATGTCAATATCTCATTAAAATAAGGAATCAATATTTATAAGTTTTAAAATAAATAGTACAAAATTAAGTACCATTGATAAGGACATAATTTTCCTAAAACAGATAATACAAGCAAGAATAGCATTCCAAGGTATGGTGGTCTGAGTAGGAATGGCCCCCATAGACTCATGCATTTGAGTGCTTGGACCATAAAGAGATGCACTATTAGGAGGTGTGGCCTTGGAGTAGGTATGGCTTTGTTGGAGGAAGTGTGTCACTGTTGAGGTGGGCTTTATGCTCAAGCCCAGGCTCAGTGGCACACAACATTCTTTCACCTGCGGATAAAGATAAAGAATTCTCCCAGACATGTAACAGCAAGCTGATCTCCAAAGTATATAAAGAACTCAAGAAGCTATATATTATAAAGCCAAATAATGCAATTTAAAAAGTGGGGACAGACCTAAACAGAGACTTCTCAACAGAATAATCTCACATGACAGAGAAACACTTTTTTAAAAATGTACAAAAGCCTTCGCCATCAGGGAAATGCAAATCAAAACCACTCTGAGATTTTATCTTACACCTGGCAGAATGACTAACATCAAAAACACCAATGATAGGTTACAACAGAGAGGAAATTGAGCAAGAGGGGTACTCCTCCATTGTTGGTAGGAGTGCAAATTTGTACAACCACTTTGAAAATCAATATGGCAGTTTCTCAGAAAATTGGGAATCGATCTACCTCAAGACCCAGCTTTGCATGCTTGGACATGCACCTAAAGGATGCTCAATCATACCACAAGGGCACCTCCTTAATATGTTCATAGCAATTTTATTTGTAATAGCCAGAAGATGGAAACAACCTAGATGCCCCTCAATCCAAGAATTGATAAAGAAAATGTGGTACATTTATACAGTGGAATATTACTCAGCTGTTAATAACATGACATCAGGAAATTTGAAGGCAAATGGATGGAACTAGAAAAAATCATCCTATGTGAGGTAAACCGGACCCAGAAAGACAAACATGGTATGTATTCACTCATAAAGGACAACCATGGTACAATCTACAGACCCAGAGAGGCTAGATAACAAGGAGGGCCTAAGCAGGGATACATGTATCTCCCTGGGAAGGAGAAATAGAAGAGCTCTCCTTTATTGACTTGGGGCAGGTGGAAATGGGGATGGGAACTTGAGGAATCAGGTTGGAGCAGGAGAGAACTGAAAGAGTGACTGGAAGGTAGGAATTTCATGGTCAGGTAGAAACTTGATGCAAAGAAAACTCCCACGAACCTGCAAAGATGACCCCAGTTAAGACTCCTAGCAATGGTGGATGAATAGCCTGAACTGGTCATCTCCTGTGACCCAGTGGTACTTCCAGTGGAGGGACTGGGACATAGGCCCAGCCATACAATCTTTGACCTACAGTCTGTCCTACCTGTGGGAAATACGTGTGTAAGGGTGACATGGTCATGGAAGTGACCAACCTATGACTGGTCCAGCCTCAGACACATCCCAAGAGAGTGAGTCCATCCATGACACTGCCTGGAGTGTCAGGACCCAGAGAATGCATGTCTCAGAGACCTAGGATAGAACAAACACACAATTGGGGAAAAATGGCAATGTAATGATGCCTAACAATATTCTGCTCTACTCATAGATTGGTGACTACCCCAATTATCATTAGATAGCCTTTATCCAATAACTCATGGACACAGATACAGAGAACCACAACCAAACATAAGGCCAAACTCAGAGAATCCTGCTGAAGAGAGGGAGGGAGGATTATAGGAGTCAGAGGAGTCAAGAACATCACAAGAAAATATACAGAAACAACTAACCTGGCTCATAGGAACTCAGAGTCTAACCAACAACCAGGGAGGCTGCATGGGACCAACTTAAGCCCTCTACATATACTTGACATTTGTGTAGCTTGTTCTATTTTTGTGGTATATTCCTTTACACTATGTGAAGATGTGTCACTGTGATTGGTTTAACAAAGAGATGAATGGCCATTAGTTAGGCAGGAAAAGGTTAAGTGGGACTTCTAGGGACAGAAAACCTTGAAAAGAAGATAGGAGGACTCACCAGCCAGACAGAGAGGAAGCAGGATGAGTACAGAGTCAAGGTAAGCAAGCCACATAAAAAATATTAGATTTTAAAAATATGGGTTAATTTAAGTTATAGAAACTAGTTAGGAAGAAGCCTAAGCTAAGGCCAAATATTTATAGTTAATAATAAGTCTCCATGTCATTTTGTTTAATCTTGTGACATATGATGCCCAATGTCCAGCCACATACATCCACATAAGGCCTGAGAGAGCTAAAAAAAAAAAATTCAAAACACAGAGTAAACACTGCTTCTTGTCACAACTTCCAAGTGACTAAGGTCTCTCAGATAGGCTTGGCATGCAGAGACTACCTGCAGGCTGTAGCTAGCAGCCAGCACCATGCTCAGCAACATGAGCTAAGCTCAGCTGCCAGGCAGCTGACATAGCAATTTAAGATTTGTGTCAGGTAAAATCAGAGAACACTGCAGATGCTCAGTAATGACAGATCAAAACGGAAAAAAAAAACTCTAAATAGGTTACAGTGTGTTTAAAAAATGTGCACAGGCTTAAAAAAGAAAAGAAAATGGATATAGACAGTCATAGAAAAAATATATGGTTTATAAATAAAAAAGTCCTTAAGGAGAAAATAAAATAATATAAAAAGGATATGCCATTTAAAGATGGAAAATACATAGAGAATCTGGATATTGTATGGTGTCTTGTTAACTCTGAATTTTTGATTGCTAATGAGTGAACAATAGCTGCTGAGAGACATTGGATTATGGAAATTGCTAAATTAAACCAACCTATGTATTTTTAAAATGTCTTAACTTCAAAATGGAAGTCAAAAATTATGTTGCAATGGGGAAGAGGTTATGCTTTTGTTTTTACAGAAAACAAAAGGCTTTGGATTCATTCACAGTTCATAGAGATCAGATTTGATTGCAGAAGACCCCCTAAAAACCCTGGTTACAGCCATAGAGAAATAAACCTAAAATAGCTATAATATAGGTGACATATATTTTACCTGCTCAAACAAAAAATAAAAAAGGTCTTTAACTGACTTGTGTGTGGTGGTATTGTGTTCCCCCAAATATTGTGTACCCTAATAAACTTATCTGGGGCCAGAGAACAGAAAAGCCACTAGATACTTAGGATAGGCAGTGGTAGCCCATGCCTTTAATCCTGGCATTCCAGAGGCAGAAATCCATCTGTTCAAGGATACAGCCAAGCATGGTGACTCATGCCTTTAATCCCAGAAAGTGAGTCTTTAATCCCAGGGAGTGAGGCAGAAAGCAGAAAGATATATAAGGCGTGAGGACCAGAAACTAGAAGCATTTGGCCTGGTTAAGCATTTGGCTGGTTAAGCTTTTAGGTTTTGAGCAGCACAGTTCAGCTGAGAGCCATTTGGATATGAGGACACAGAGGCTTCCAGTCTGAGGAAACAAGATCAGCTGAGAAGTTGGCCAGGTGAGGTTAGCTGTGGCTTGTTCTGTCTCTCTGATCTTCCAGTGTTCACCCCAATACTTGGCCTCAGGTTTGATTTTATTAATAAGACCACTTAAGATTTCTGCTACACTTGTGTACATGCACATTCCATACTTGTGTTAATGCACATGTTTTATAAATATATATATTACATTTAAAAGTTTGTATATTTGCAGAGCAAGGGGACCAGACACCAATAAAATTGGGTGGCCTAAGTGATCCAACCTCTCAGAGTGCCTCTATTGCAGTGTCTTCAGAGTTCTACATCCAGAACAGCTTCAAGGCTGCAGGTTGAGATGCTCCAGCCTCATATTCTACTCCAGCCACACTTCAGATAAACCCTACATTTTCCCATCACACTAGGACTAGACAACAGCTAGGTCTCCCAGGACTTGACTGTTACCCCAATTTTCTCAAGGTCCCATAAAGATGTTATCACCTCCAGACAACAGGAAGCATTCTAGAGAACATGATGCCCACATTCTTAAGAGGTGGGGTAGATGGTTTTCAGTCATTCAGTGGGTTATGAATGTTGGCCATCATTTGGGGGTTTGGTTAGAAACAGTTATTTGTCATGGTCAGGGAGAAAGCTAAACAAAGAAGATTAGATTAAGGGATTTTGTTCTAAAGGGGAAAAGGGGGGATATAGTATAGAAATGATGGGATAAAAGGGTGGATTGTTGAGTCTGCCTTTGAACAGTCATTAGTCTGAACTATTTTATGTTGGTATAGATTTTTGTATATTGACACTAATTTAAGGTTATTTTTGTTATACTGTATTTATGTTTTTACTCTTGTTTAAGGTATTGTGCCTATGCAGTTCATTTAAAAGCATATTATAAAGTTTTAGTTCTTGAAAGTTGTAAGCATTCTGTACGTCATCAACTTGCAACTGAGTCCCAGCCTAAAAAGTGGATGTGCACTCCCACGCGTTCTCTCTCTCTGTACTCTCTCTGTGTGCATGCTCTGTCTCTGTCTCTGCATCTCTTTGGCGCTTTCTCTCTCTCTCTCCTTCTCCTAATAAAGCTCTAAAAGGTAACCATGGCTCATGATTCTTCTGCCACCACAGTATCTAGTGCCAGCCATTAGCGCTGTATACCCTCAGTAGCCATGGCCAGCCACTAGTGCTGCCGTCTACCTCTTACAAAAGCTATTTAGGATAATAAAGAAATACAAGTTAATGGTCATCTATGACAATCAAACTTGTAGTCATGTTAGATATGTTTTCAAGGTCATACAGAGATTAGGTTTAGATACATAGGTGATCTTCAAATTTCAAACACCTATAGAATAAGGCATTTGCAATGTTATAGTAACATGAGGCTTTTCATGACAGTGAGACATACCTGCTCCTAGCAGACTAAACTACTTCATAAAAGGGTAATGGGTATCAAAGCACCCCCATATAGATTTTGTTTTCTTTGTGACAAAAGCTACCCTTTTGGCCAAGAAACTACCCTTGCATCAACTGCTGACAGTATGCTGTTCAAGTGGACCAGTGAAACACAAAATAAAATGACTGCTGAACTTTGCCAGGACAGGGTAGGACCATCCTTCAAAATTCGTGCTTTACAAAAAAGTCTGTCAGATATTATAGACCTGTAGGCCAAAGATGGATGCCTCAATGTTGCAGAGGAACTTTGGGTGACTGTCCAGAGAGCCACCTGTTTCTGTCATTTCTTAATATTTTATCCTTTTTGAGTCTCTGATGGAGATTAAAGATTAGATAGTTACAGCTTTCTTTGTTACCAAATTTAAAAAAAAAAATATGTAAGAGGTGTAAAGTGTATAAGGTTGACAAGCATAACAGTTTAAGTTGCTTATTTAAAAACATGTTTTAAGATCTAAAAAGATATTTTTAGGATTGTAATACAAGTTATTGAAACAAAAGTTTTAGGTATAAAACTTTGGATGAACATAGGATAGATAATGGAATATTTTTCCTAAATTTGCCAAATGCGAATGGACTGGACTTTATAAATGTAATTCTTACCTAATAATTATTCTTATTGTTTGTAGATTTAATATGTTAAAGTTAAAACATTTTATTTAGACAAAAGGAGGAAATGTGGAATATTCTATTCACTGTGTGAAGATGTATCACAGTGATTGGTTTAATAAAGCATTGAATGGCCATTAGCTAGGTGTAACACGAATCTTAAAAGGTCTTATTAATAAAAACAAACCTGGGGACAGGTATTGGGGTGAATTCTGAAAGGTCAGAGAAGCAGAACAAGGCACAGCTAATCTCACCTTGTCAACTCCTCAGCTGATCTTATTACTTCAGACTGGAAGCCTCTGAGTCCTCATCTGAATGGATCTCAGCTGAAATGCTGTTAAATGCCTAAAAGCTTAAAAAGACTTCCAGTTCCTGGTCCTCCCACCTTATATACCTTTCTGCTTCCTGCCATCACTTCCTGGGATTAAAGGCGTGAGTCACCATGACTGGCTATTTCCAGTGTGGCTTTGAACTCAGAAATCCAGATACATGGATCCCTGCCTCTGGAATGCTAGGATTAAAAGTGTGTATGCCACCATTTTCTGCCCTCTATGTCTATCTAGTGGCTGTTCTTTTCTCTGACTCCAGATAAATTTATTAGGGTGCACAATATATTGGGGAACACAATATCATCACAGCTAGGCAGGAAGAGGTTAGGTAAGACTTTAGGGACAGAGAGCTCTGGGAAGAGGAAAAGCAGAGCAGCCAGCCAGATATAAAGGAAACAGGACGGGGAGTACAAAGTAAAGGTAGCCAAGCCACATAAAAGAATGTAGATTTAGAAATATTGGTTAACTTAAGTTATAAGAACTAGTTAGGAGCAACCTTAAGCTATGTTGGCATATTATAATCAATAACAAGTCCCCGTATCATTTTTTGTAAGCTGGAAGCCCAAACAAAAATCCATTTACAGTCTAATTGTGGGACTCCTAACAATGGTAGCAGAAGCTATCCCTCATGCTTTTGCTGGCTCTTGGGAATCTATTCTTCATGCTAGATTGCCTTACCCTGCCTAAATACAAGGGGAGATGCTTAGTCTTACTGCAGCTTTATATGCCATGCTTTGTTGATACCCATGGGAGGCCTTCCCCTTTCTGAACAAAGGCAGAGGAGGAGTAGATTGGGCAGGGAGCAGAAGGGAGGTGGGGAGAGTGAATGGGAGGAGAGAAGGGAAGGGAAACTACAGTTGGGATGTAAAATAAATCAATTAGTTCAATTCAAAAATATTAAATTAAAAAAAGATACAGAACTCAGTTCTTTCTCTAATGCCATGTCTGCCTGTATACTAGCATGCTTCTTGACATGATGATAATGGACTAAACTTCTGAAACTGTAAGTCGGGCCCAATTAAATGTTCATAAAAATTCCCATGGTCATGGTGGTTATTCACAGCAATAGAAAACCTAACCAAAACAAAGGAATTCTTGTCTATTGTGGTTGACTCCACAAAGTGAACAAAGGCCTAACTCCTCTGTTTCACAGCAGACTTTCCTAAGACAATCTCTATCATTGTTCTTGTAGCTTCTGTGTTTAGGTTACTCATTCATTGGAATGTGTCCTCTTACAGATACTAAGTCCAGTGACTTCTGTTTTGACTGAACACTAACTTTGACAAGGAGTGTTAACTATCTTCTATGTTTTCAAGGGTGGGAATTTCTTTCTTTCTTTTTTTTTTTTTTTCAGGCAAAAAGTTACATGGTAAGTTGTTTTGCTTTTGCCTGCCAAAGCTGCCCTTATTGCAGCTACTCAACTTTACTATGTATCACAAAAACAGCCCCAGACAAGATGTAAACCAACAAATGTGTCTGTGTTCCATTAAGGCTGTGATACAAAACAATCAGTGTACCAAAGTCAGCTGCAAAACTGCAGTGTGCCAACCTCTGCTTTGGAGGTTTGAGTTAATCATACTTCTCATTTCATGGCTTATGGTCTTCACTGATCCATGCAAGCTCCCTCACTTGACTCCTTTTTAATTTATATAGTCGCTATGTTCCTGTTCCCATCTACTGTGCCCCTCCTCATTCCCCCTCTGATATTAGATGGAAAAAAGAAAAAAAAAGAATGAAGGATGGAAGGAACGAAAGAAATGCGATAAAAATATTTTAATATGTTCATAGTATGTTTGATTCTTTGAGCATATTGTAAAATGTATATTTTAGGAAAGTAATTTTATCTTATTTTATTTATTTTGCTATATAGCATTGTGTCTTGATTAGGGGTTGGATTTTGTGCCCACTTCTCCCTATAGAACTTTGTCTGGCTTGAATTTGTATAGGTCCTGTCCATGTCGTTATGGTCTCTGTGAGTTCATCTGTACCTCAGCCTTGTTGTGTCTGGAAGATGCTATTTTCTTGTTAATATGCACCACTTCTGGTTCTTACAGTCTTCTGACTTCAACATCTACATAGATCTCTGAGCCTTGAGAACAGGAGTTTGATATAAACATCTCATATAGGGTTAAGTGTCCTAAGATCTCTCATTGCATATTGTCTAATTCTGTGCCCCTCTGTCAGTTACTGTCTACTGAAAGAAGCAGCTTCTTTCTTGAGGGCTGAATGAGGCATGGAGATATGTGTTGTTTTAGTTATTCTTCTACTGCTGAAACGTAAAAAAGTAAGCATTTAATTGGGGGCTTGCTTGTAGTTTTAGCAGGTGATAACGCAGGACAGCAAGCAGGCAGGCATAAGAATTTACTTTTTGAGGCAATAGTCATGAAGTAGAGCTATAGAGAGCTAACTGAGTGGCACAGGCTTTTGAATCCTAAAAACCCACCCCAGTGACACACCTTCTCCAACAGGGCCACACCTCCTAATCATTTCCAAATAGTTCCACCAACTCTGGACCAAGAATTCAAATATGTGAGCCTATGGGGGGGGGGCATTCTCATTCAACCCACCACATGTGTGTAGAAATATGTCAAAATTTTAGAATAATAATTTTAAAGTATTTTGTAGTATTTTAAAATTACGTATGTTTTTAAAGGGAGAAAAATACTACATGACACTATCATGGTCAAACATAATATTTAATAACCAATTCTTAATGGATGACCAGGGCAGCTATTATTGTCTTAATTTACAGAAAGTAAAAGAAAAGCTCAAAAAGGTGATATCATTTCCCTGAGGTCATGCTACTTGTCACGACAGAGTAGAAGTCAAGTGTGTGTTTTTGGCTCCAAAGCGCTACAAGACCTAAGTCCTTGATTTCTTTGGTCCACAGCAATAATGGATTCTGTGTACAGAAAAAGCCTTTCAGTATAACCTGTTATGATGCATACTAACACAAAAATTTCCGAAGATATGAGACTTCTAACCTAGTGGTGAAGGTCAGGGAGTAGAAGGGTAAAATGAAAGCAGTGGGGGCTGACAGAAGCTGCCAGTGAGGTGAGAGGAAACCCTTCCCCAAGGATCGAGGGAAGGAAGGTTAAAGGCATATCGATTCTGACAGGGAAAACATTCTTCTGACTTTTCATCCTGCTTTAAGATCATCTGTCATCAAAAAAGAGTGAGTTACTGAACTCAGCTTTGGAGATGGCACAGAAGATACAGCAGAGAAGCAACCATTTGATAACATGAGGGATACCAAAGTGGCTTTTGATGTTTTAAACTAGGCTGTAAAATAGAGGTGATATGGAATACAACGAATTGTACATTGAGAGGTGAACAGGCGACAGACAAGTAAGTACACAGACCATCTCAAACAATAACCAACTTTCTGAGGCAGTTCTCTTTTCAAAAGACACTGTAAAGCTACACAGGTCAAAGCCACAAGGGCAGCAGAGCTTATTACAATTTCCTTGTTGCTTTTCCGACATACATAGGCTTCTCAAAGCGAATCAGCAAGAGTAGGCTGGGCTCTGTTTATTATTCTCATTTTATAGATAATGAAGTTAAAAAATGAGAAAAACAAGGCCACAGGACCACAAAGAGAGTGGAAGATTTAGAAACAAAGTGTAACTTCCCCATGATTGCAGGGTTATCTTCACACCAGAGGGTATTATATGCAGCCATATTGACTGTTCCTAAAACATTGTTGTTAGCATTCTTTGTGAGCATGTGAGCCTATCTGCCTAATTCAATTATATAAGCACACAACCAGAATTGATCATCACCCCCCACCTCTGTGTGTGTGTGTATGTATGTGTGTGTATGTGTGTGTGTGTGTGTGTGTGTGTGTAATCGTGTGTGTGTGTATTACACACACACAATATTATGGGATATTGATCAAAATATGTATTAAACACAAAACATCTAAAACAAAAACACAGCTTCCAGTGCAAAGATATTTAGCAAACAGTGACAAGCAAGGCTTCAGTTGAATTTGAATAACAAAATGTGAGCTCAATCCATTACCTATGTTTGGCTTGAGTTATGCTGTTAGTTTGAAGTATAAACCTATGTCTGTTTTTAGCAACATATGTTAAAGGCTTGGTAGCTTTTTGTTTGTAGGTATTGCAGCTTCTGTGTTCCTGGGCATCCCAAAGTGCTTGGTCTGCCAGAGGACTGCAACTGGAATCAAAGTGCTTGTTGCTGACTTCAATCCGAGGAAAGTCAGCTGAAAACTTTGTTATTGATTAGATTTTCAAAATACTCTATCTTTGAAGCTTTTATTAATTAGAATTTAAGAATCACATTAACTTTGAATATATTGACATGGGCTGGAGAAATGGCCCAGCCGTTGAAGACTAGGTTCACAACCAATAATATAGAATATATTGATGTAAATAGATTTGGTCTGAGAGTTATTAAAATATACATATATTAAGATTTCACAGTCAATATCTGTGTCATTGCAAGTATTGCCATTACTTTAGTGTTGAAGGGATTGTTTATATTTGTTTTGTGCTATGAGGCAAGAGTACAGAAACACTTTTAGAAAGATCAAGATATAACCTTGACTAAGAAAAAGTGATTCTGACTGAGCACATAATAACACTTATCTAAAACGGAGTATGAAAATAGCTCATGTTGTATCAAGAATGGGTACATTTGTGTTAAGCAAAACTTTTCCTTTTCTATAAGCATTTATGAAAATTAGAGTCCACATTTATATAAGTTGTATTTTTAACTCCAATATTTAGAGTTACTGCACTACAATCAGTACTCGCTGAATGATGCCTGTACCTATGTATTTTGTGCGGTTATTCCATTCATGACTTCAGTATCTCCTCAAAGTAAGTTTTGGTTTTTATTTCTGTTTTGTATCCTAAAATATATAAGATGCTCCTAGTTTGAGAAAAACAAGTAAATTAAATGTTTACATAAGTAAGTAAAATAAAAAGCTCTATAGCTTCCCATTCATTTCTTGCTTCTCAAATGTAATCACATTTCTTAAAAATCAATACTAGAATTCTTTTCTAATATTTGGCACTATTTTTAAAGATTATGTTCCTATTAGGTTATTTGATTTATCAACTTTATGCATGATTTTCTCCATACTTGCGTCTTTTAATTAAGCAAACACAATTAAAACATTAATTTAAACAAAGCATAGATTTCATATTACCATATTTACATAAATGAACATGGAATTTGCCTTTGCTTATTTGAATATTTGGGTTGTGATTTTTTACTGGTTAATAGTTGTTTATCTTTCTTTTCAAAGCATTTTATCAATTAACACTCTAATAAGCATATAGCAATTATTCTTTGGACCTAATCCATCATTTCAAGGGATGCATAGTCTGAGGTGATTTTGTTCAGTTGTCTGGATGGTCAATTTTATTGTTGCTGTTTTTGGTAAGCCATCTTTCAGAACCACTTTGTCCTTTTCTCCCATTCTGAATTGAGTGTGATTTAGGCATAATATCCAATGGGCCTTCTAGAATTTCTTTCTTAGATAATTTTGGAATTTATAAATAGATATGTCATTAAGTTACACATCTATGAGATTTTTCTATGTTGGATGACCCATTTCCTACATCGCTACTTTTCAGATTTCTCTTTAACATTATAGGAACATATCCTTCAAGAGCATACAAGCAAGATGTGGTAACGAGTCATAAAGAATTCATCATTCATTCATGTTCACTGTGCATCTGTAACATGTACATTTTTATCCTTTCTCTTCAGACTTCCTGTTTGGGGTAGAACTGATGAATTCTTATTGATAATGCTTTTTATAAATGATCTTCACCATCTATGTTTTTAAACACTTCTGTTTGCCCTTGGTAAAGATCAAGTTGTGAGGAAACTGTGATGGTGTAGCTGTTTCACAGGGTGGGGTAGTTTGTGTATTTGTTTCTATTCTGGCCACTTACAAGTGAGATTTGTGTTCTTCTGGAGTGAATGGAATCTTACAGAACTTGATGAACTACCACTTCATAGTGTGGGATCTCACAGCAGAGTATGATTCTTACTAAAATTAGTGGGATCTCGGTGAAGACCTTGGGATTTCACCAGAGGATAGAATAAGCTTCAAGAGTAGGGGCTCATGATGGGAAAAAGTATGGAGACTGCCAGCCAAACTAGTGGAAACACATGAACTGTGGACCTATAACTGTGGAGCCCCCATGGTACTGGACTATGCCCTCTGAATAGGCCAGACAGTTGTTTAGCTTGAACTGTTTAGGGGGACCCAAGACAATGGGATCTGGAACCATCCCCGGTGCATGAGCAGGCTTTTTGGAGCCCTTTGTGCAGCCTTGGTGCAAGGAGGAGGGGCTTGGACCTGCCTTAACTGAATGTACCAGGCTCTGCTGACTCCCCATTGGAGACCTTGCCTTGGAGGAGGTAGGAATGAGCGGTGGGTTGGGGGGACGGCTGTGGGGTGGGATGAAGGAGGACAGGGGAATCTGTGGTTGGTATGTAAAATGAAAAGAAAATTTCTTAATAAAAATAAAATAAAGGAAAAGGAAAGAATAAGGGCTCTTTTCTGGAGATGGGGAGATTTCATTGAAGAAGGTAAGGAGAGCTCATTAAAATTAATAGGCTCTTAAGGGGAATATCTGACTGCAGAGGACAGAATCACACTGGAGAGTGTGGGGTTTCATATAAGATGGCATATCATTGGAGAGGATAATCTCTCACTGGAGAGGATGGAATCTCACTGGAAAAGATGACATATCACTGGAGAATGTCATATATCATGGGAGAGAAAGGGACCTCACTGGAGGAGTTGGAATTTTAGGAGAGAAGGGGACTGATGTTGGGAATGCATAAATATCCCATATTTTACAATTTTCTTGTTCTCAGCATATCGATTTATCATGGGTTTGGGGGCCATCTTCTCATTCCCTGCCATAAGCACCCAGCTGACTCACTTACAAGTCTCATAATTTGATAAGGTCATTTACTCTAAGTCTCAGATTCTTGTGAATAAGATAGATAGAATTAGATATAATTAAGTATAATTTAGTTGCCTATAAAATCTGGTAGCTTTTAGTGTTTTATCCAGGTCACTGGGGTTGCCAAAACTTTAAACGGCTCAGTAGCAGAAAACGCTGATTCTCTTATATGGTCAGCCACTTTTTTCTGGAGCACAAAGTGTGGAATTATTTTACAATACTTTTTTTGAACTTATAATAAAAATATTTTCCAGAATATGTAGCATATAAGAATCATACTATCCTCAGAAATCTATTATTATATTCTCAGAACCAATTGATTTATTCTCCTTGGTGTCTTTTTCTGCAGGCATATGATTTTGTATTTCCATCTCTTTCTTGAATTCTCTGAATCTTTCTTCTTCCATTCCTTTTGGGTCTTATAGATGTATGTTTTTATTACTTCAATATCACTTGAAAGAAAGATACATTTGAAATGGAAATGATAAATTTATTCTCTTAGTTGAGTATTATTTTCTAAATTAACAGCCCTGTTGGGTATTTACTGAAATCAAACCCTTCTTAGGTATATTCTGATAGTTTCTGATTAATAGTTTTTAAAAGTCCTGTTGAGGAAATGATAATATGAGAGAGTAAGAAACCATATATTAACAGACAAAAAAATATGTGAGTGAACAAGAAGAGATAAGAAAAATAAGCAAATTGTTGCCTTCCCAGTGGCCAACAGAGTGATGTAGAAACAATATTGAGTTGTCAAAACCTAGTCTTTTATTTATATATGCTTTTCAACAAAGCCTTTAGCATTTAGCTCTCCAATGGATTTGAATCACCTCATTTACACACCAGGTTAGGAAACGTTGAGACTATTAACAAAGAAATTATCATTTCAGAACTTATATTCACTTCTGCTCCTTATTCTTTATTGTCTTTAAGTAAAATAGCAAATATTCTGTGTATGCCAGGCATTCCAGCACTCAGAAGGCTGAGTCAGGCAGATCTCTGTAAGTTTAAGGCTGATATACATAAGAAGGTCCAGGAGAACAAGTCTATAAAGTGATATGCTCTTTCAAAGAAAGAAAGAGAGACAAAACAAGAGACAGAGACAAAGAGTATCTGAACAAGTGAGACTGCACAGAGGGTAAAAGTATTTGCAACCAAACTTATTTATTTCAGTTCTATCCCAGAATCTATAAATTTCAAGGAGTAAACCCACTTTCACAAGTTTTTCTGACTTCTATCCTACCACAGGAGTACATCACACACACACACACACACACACACAGAGAGAGAGAGACAGAGACAGAGACAGAGAGAAATTAAATATTAGAGAAATTCTGAATTCTTTTAGAGCAAATGTTCCACAGTCGGATGCTGTGGGATGGTCTGTATGTCAAATTGCCCTGATTGGTCAATAAATAAAACACTTATTGGCCAGTGGCCAGGCAGGAAGTAGGTGGCCAGGCAGGAAGTAGGTGGAACAAGGAGAGAGGAGAATTCTGGGAAGCAGAAGGCTGTGGCAGAGAGTCACTGCCAGCTGCCGCCATGACAAGAAACATGTGAAGACACTGGTAAGCCACAAGCCACGTGGCAAGGTATAGATTTATGGAAATGGATTAATTTAAGATATAAGAACAGTTAACAAGAAGCCTGCCACGGCCATACAGTTTGTAAGCAATATAAGTCTCTGTGTTTACTTGGTTGGGTCTGAGTGGCTGTGGGACTAGTGGGTGACAGAGATTTATCCTAACTGTGAGCAAGGCAGGAAAACTCAAGCTACAGCTGGACTGCCACAAATGCCAACAAGAAGCTGAGGAGTCTCCTGTGTTCTGTAGGATGCTGTAAATATACGAAAATCCATTCGGTGTCTGTGGGCAGTTTTCAGGAGTTTGTCAGTAGCCTAAAGTTCATATGAGGACTGTCATTGGTAATGTTCATCTTGGAACTTTGTCTTCCTCAAAGTGACCTCTGGTCTTTGGCACTTAAAGAGAACTGCTGATATGTGTTTCTCTGGGGGGTTTGAGACTTCCCAGAATACTGTTCAAAAGTGTAAAGAAGAATGTTTTTTCTGCACACAGGCCTTGTCATTCAGGTAAACCAATTTTCTCTTTGTAAATCAGGACATTTGCAAACGTTTCATTAGCTTTGGCCTAGATAGCTCTGTAACAAATGCATTTTCTCTGTGGTGCAGATGATGTATCAACACAAACAGCTCACTAGGCCTCCATTAATTATACAGTGAGGATGAAGGGGCATTTAAAATCATCCACGGAAAATCCACTGGGGTGTGTTTCTGGAAAAGAAGGCACCCGTTCATATAGAAATAATTCCATAAATTGTCTAGCCTCATTTCTCCACAAACGTGAGACTATATTATTCATGCTTTCATTTATTCACCTAGCATTTATTAAGCACGAGGTGAGGATGCTATAAAATAATAAGAGATAATGAGAACCCTTGTCCTCATGAAACTGACTTGTGAAGGTGACAGTAATAACATTACAGAGGAGAATATGAGACTGCCATAAGTAGCAGAAGTCAGAGCAGATACAGTGTAGAGAATGTGGGAAATATGGTAAAGAGAACACAAGGGATTTTCCAAGACCAATGACTTTGGTGCTGACTCCTAAAGGACAAATTGGAAATGCAGTATCAAAAAGGCTGAGCACAGGTAGAACGCATAGCTACAATGCCCTGGACTGAAATATGTGTGCAATATTTGCTGAACAGAAAGAAATCCAGTGGGGCAGGAGGATAAGAGTGTAATTGGATGAATCTGGGAAGCTCAGGGGTCACTCATGCAAGACCTATGTCTATCTGGAAAGTTTGACTTTTTTATTGCAAGGCCAATGATAAGCCTATGGAAGAATTGAAAGGATATAGAAATTAATCAGAACTCCATGCAAAGAACTTCAGATTATAAATTGGCATGTGGGAAGCATTTATTGAATGTTGCCTCTATGTTCTAATCGACCAGCCAACTCTTTTATAAAAGGACAGATGGTAAATATTTCAGGCTTTTTGGGCCACATAGGAGTTTTTGTTGTATTTATACCTTCCCCCAACTTCTTTAAAAAAAATTCCCAAGTCAAGGACACTGTAGAAACAAGAAAAAAAAAAAAAAGAACCAAAATACCTAATTTGGGCATCCATCTGTACTATATTTCTCCAACCCCTGACTAAACCATAAATATCAGGACATCACTGTAGACGAATTTCTAAACAGTCAGATAATGCCACTTTTATTCACTAGAGAATTCCCATTACCCGTTAGGATACCAAGTACAAGTAGGATTTGAATATACATTCATTAATAACTCAATTAGTTATTTTAAATGTTTGATAGGATATGTTACTGTCTGTCATGATAGGACATTTTCTCATCATTGTTGTTATTATTCTTACTGCTCCTATTCATATGCTGTGCATAGGAAAATATTAAATTTTTCCAAAGAGCATTCAACTAATACTGACAAAACCAGGACTGAAAACAGATCTGTAAATTTTCCAACTTCAGGCTCTTCCTTCAGATCATTCTCCCTTAAAATGACATATAAAAACATGCAATATGTGTAAAGATTAGATTGCAGAAGAAGAACGTGATATAATATGAGAAACATGTCACTCAACATGGGAGACAAAGGACAGGCATCAAACTCCTGTCCCCTCCTGAGATTATTAAAGATGAAAAGGAATATTTTATTAATTTACCACTTGAAAAATTCATATATGTTTATGATAGATTACATCAACATTAATCCCTCCACACTCACTTATCCTCCTCTAACCCTCATTAACGTCCTCTGCATCGAGTTGCCATGTCACTTTTATGTCATTTGCTTTGTTTTTCTTTTCCCTTTGGATCCACTAGATTTAACATGGGCCAAGAGTATGGACATTATTGTAAACCTACTCACTGGATCATATGTAACTACCCTGTAGCTACATCACCAAAGACAGTGAGTCATTTTCCCCAGAAGCCTATGACTAGGGGTCCATGATCCCCTCTCTAATCTAATAATCCTTCTGGGCTCAGTTTTGTGCAGGAAATGATAACTTCTGTAAGTTCATGAGTTACTTAGACATGCCTTCATGGCTTGCCTGTAACACAGCCCTGTGTTACCCTTTTTCCGTTTGTCCAGCTCTTACATTCTTTCCATTGTCTTTCTTGGTAATCCCTGAGCCTTGAAGGGATTCATATGGTAACCCATCCAAAGCCAACCATTCAAACATTCCTAGTTCTGACATCCTGAGCTGACTGAGGAATGAGGAAGAAGGACACTAGTGTCTACAATAATAGAATTGGTTACTTTCATTTTGGTAAGATCCAGTCTTATAAGTCATGGAGAAATCAGGTCTCATCCTTGCATTTCCTATTAGAATGTGAATGGCCTAAGGTATCTTCAGCTTAGGGATTTAGACATAATTTAGACAATCATGGGGAATTTTCATCAAAATTTTTTTTTGGCTATATGCAATTCAGTTTTAAAACATAATATAGAAATTACTAAGAGGAATTGTTTTCTGTGAACTTAAAATTTGAGGATGATTAGGGAGACACTATAGAGCAAATGAAAGTTTGGAAATTTATTTATGATAAAGGCACAGTGCACAAGGTAAAGAAAAATAAACAGAAATAAACATGTAAAGATTATACACAAACACATATGATGTTTCATAGACAAAATTCACTGAACCATGACACGATTTTAAACTTCTAAATATATTTTTTATTAAAACAAGCCTGTAATTTTTCTCAGGAACACCTTGCTTGATGTAGCTTGTAACACACAATGACATGAGGTCAAATATGAAGGGAAGCTGTTACCACAGTCTTTGTATTCACTCCGTTTTCAATGCAGGTGTTAAAAGCAACTAAGAAATGAAGCACAGGAAATTAAGCAAGGAAATATACTTTCTCTACAGGTATAGGACATGCACGGCCTTGGGCCATTTATTGCTATACTGCCTTGTGTGCTTAATACTAGTCCTAATTCTATGTAACAAATTTCTAAACACTGCACAAAAGTGTGTTGTTGTACCTTTCTATCAACAACATTGCAATGGGACAGGCGTCTTGTAGAACGTTGTTACTGAAAGTGAGGCACAATCATTATGAGCTTCATAACAGGTACCTTATAAGAAATGTCAATTCTCAATTCCTTCCTTAATTTTACCATGATAGATTTTACATTAAAAAAAAAAAAAACTATGGAGAAATCATAGGCAGAATGAAATCACAAATCACTGCCCTAATCCAATTTTCTCCCCAACACCAAGAACCTATACATTCTTTAATGTCTTTGAAAGTAGCTGATGGCTATTGTTTTAAAGAATCTCTGTAAAATATAGGAAATAAACATGGGTTAGAAAAGTAGACGAATAGTAACACAAAAGCCCAAATCCTACAGATCAAAATAATGCATACTTCAAGTTTCCCCTTCATCTGTACTTTCTTAGGCCCCAGCTTCGCATTTTTCCAGTTTCTTCAGAGGTTGTGTTAGTCACTTCAAGCAGTGTAACAAATGACCCTTACATGTCAGGCTTCATTTCTATGTATCTGTGTGGGGTATGATGACTCTCCCTCTGTTATTTTCATTTAGAGACCCACACTGACTGAGCAACCTCAATCTCAGATTGTGTTAGTTTAATGGCCAAGAAAAATGAGATATGACAAAGCAGACTCAAAATTTCAAAGCTTCCAATCAATTATGCTTCTGTCACTTCCACTCATGTTTTGCTCTCCCAAGTCAATCTTCAGTCAATAATAAAACATACATTCTCCTTTCACACAGAGGCCCAGCAGAGCTCTCCAAAGTGCATTGCAATCAACAGTGGACAGAATGATAGTACTCACTTTGTGTTATTATTTGAGAATTAAATGTGTTAAAACATGAGGCAACCCTGAACCTTTGGTCAATAGATGAGTAACACTTCTCTATCTGAACTTCAACTTCTTTTCTTTAAAATGGGGCTAGTGATACAAGTATCTAATAAATCTTTGGAATATCTGTGTGACATCTAGTGGACACTTAGTAGAGAAACACTGTAAGTAAAATAGGCATGACTGTCTTTATAAATATGCCCAAACTTAGAAACAGAGTAGTTGTCATAGCAAACTCTGAACTAGAGATGTTAGAAGAGGCTGAGGTGATCCTGAATTGTTGCACCCTCTTTCCTCTGCATCTGTCATTATGCTAGCTTGACAAGACTTTCCTTCAGTGACATAGGATGGAAGAGGGTCTGTATTTGCACAGATAATATGGGATGAGCTCATGGGTAAATAATTGGGCTTCTGCTTATGCCTCACAATGGTTTAGACTGCAAAAGGAGTTGCACAATAAGCTTCTTCCATTTCTCTTCTTCCCTTCCCTACTACTGTGACCACATTTGTGTCTCTTCCAAAAACTATTTGCCCATACAAACTCCAACTCTATTCAGGAACTGATGTACCAGCAAAACGGAGAAAGACACACATGGAGAATATTAAGACATTTTGACCTAAGAAAATGATGCTATCATCTTGAGAGTAGGAGGAGACATGAGAAGGATTTAGCAGAGGGTAGATAGGAGGGCTTGGAGGGAGAAAGGGGAAGAAAAAGGGGTAATACAATTGTATTTAATTTAAAAATATTTTAAAGGAGAGAATTGATTTGATTGTGCAGTGAAAAGTCAAACAAGGATTTTTTTCTTCTCAAAGAAATAGACTCATCCAGATTTTAGATTCATTCTGTAGTCCATACAGACCCTATTTTTCATCTGAGAGTGGCTCACAAATACAGAATACAATGGCCAACTGCAAAATCTTCTGAGTTTACAAATGCTTCCACATGGTGTGGTTTGCTTATTCATCTCAATAGATATTAAGAGCCAATACTAAGGGTCAGCAAAGTTGAATGGTGGGCTTATAAGAACATCCTTAGAGAGGAGTGAAGACAGAGCAAATGCATTCTACAGTTTTTATTTTTTAAGCACATATTCATGGCACATTTATCTTCTCAAAAATTCCATTATGCTTTGAAGGTTTTAGAATAACAAAACAGAGAAGGAAGACTCAAGAAAGCATTGACATCTCCAAGAAACTCTTTACTCCACTAAATGAGATTTCCTGTTTCCTTGTCCTCTGTGGCTGCCAAGAGGACAGGTTTCTGGCTTCTCATGCCTTCTAACAACCATTCTTATCTACAGAGTTGCCAGAAGAACCTCTCCAGTATAGCTATAAATGTAAAACTTAGTATTTTACCTGTGGGAAAACGTTATTTTTAAATCAAGACCCTCTTTCTCATGACCCAAAGTGCTTCTTGATCTGGGCTGCCTTTTCTAACTATGAATCTCTACGTTTTCCTTCTCACGTTGTTTTTCTTTTCTTTTCTTTTTTTTTTCAAAACAGGGTTTCTCTGTGTAGCATTGGCTGACCTAAACTTGCTCTGTTGACCAGGCTGACCTCAAACTCACAGAGCTCTGCCTGCCTCTGCCTCCCAAGTGCTAAGATTAAGAGCATGAGCCACCAATTCCCAGCCCTTTCACATTTTATTCAATCAGATTGAACTACCTGAAGAACCTAGAAGAACACCAGGTTCTTCATGTCTGTTTTGTAAGTAACATGCCCTCCTCCTACATGACTCTTCTTCTACTTTTCTACATGTTCAGTCATGACACTGGCATCTGAAAACCATGCAAACTTGTCACCTGGAACTGCCCCACAATGTGCTCATCACCAGATCAGATGTCATATTCTCCCAGCTTCTCACATCGATTCTGACCCAGTATGTACTGCTGCAACAGAGCTATTCTTGTACAACACTTCGTTCCATGCACAAAATAAACACAGTAGATTAGAAATTAATTGATTACTGGAACTTCACACAGAGAGAGGGGGGAGGGAGAGAGAGAGAGAGAGAGAGAGAGAGAGAGAGAGAGAGAGAGAGAGAGGAAGAGAGAGAGAGAGAGAGAGAACAGCATAACATAAAGCACTGCATCATTTTGTCTCACAAAAGAAACCCCCTTTACTCAGTGTGTATTACAGAAATGAAAATTACGAAGGTACCTCTGTTTTCAAGTCAGGCCCTTGCTTCAAATCATCTAAAGTGCCTTAAACTTAAGGCTCAACATGACTTATGTGCAACCTTGCCTTACAATCTCATCTTCCTCCCTCTCTCCATTTGCTCCATCTCACATATGACAAAGGGGTACACATAACCTACGAATCCAATCAGAATTTATCCTGTTTATTCATTTCTATATCCTTTAGAGCCTGAACAGTGTTCATCAGCTCTAGCTGCTTCCTGCCATTCCCAAGGATGTTTTTTAAAGTATGTGGATGCCAGGATCACAGCCAGTGATCTTTAAATAGAATTGTTTGGATGAGCTATAGATCAGTATTTTCTTAAGTGCACCAGGTTATTTTAATGTGCAGCCAGGATTGATAAATGCTAGCATAGCATAATGCCTGGCACAGAATAGTTATTTAATAAACATTTGCTGAAAGAATTAATAAATGAGTGAATAAATATTCTATCTTATGATGTACTTACTGATGTGCTGGCTTTATCAGCTCCAAGCCTCCAGCACACATGGAAATTCAGGCTTGAATCTGCTTCAGAGTGAACATTTTAGTTTATATATTTTTGATTCTTTAGTTTCTAGCACATAGTAGAAAGTTAGAGTTTATTAAATTAATGTCCAGGACAGTGAGCAGAAAGATCTATACAGATAGAGAAGTCTGACTTAAGGGAGACTACAAAGAAATTCTGAGAGTCAGATGGAACTGAATTTAAATTGTAATTCTATTACCTACCAATCCTGAGAATGCTGGGCAAGTGTCATCATTTGAAAATTGAAATAAATTACTCCTGTTCTAAGATTGGGCAGGTGAACAGGAAAATAGTATTGATGCCTATTACATTAAGATACTTAAATAATACCTCTTTTTCTTCTTCCTCCGTTTTCCTTTGGCGTAAGTTCTTCTAGGCTGGTTTTAGGAACTAATCAGAAAAAAAATGGAGGAGGGGGATGGACAAAAACTAGTGATGAGTCAGAGGGGAATTTGATAATGGCTAGAAAAATAGTCACGATTTGCTTTAGCTAAAGAAACCAAACCTTAGGCTTTGCACAGGGCACCCTTTTCTCTACCCAATTCAGACACATCACTCAGCTATAAATCATTGCCCTCTCTCATAAGCACCAGACAGTAAGTGCCATGAGTACCAGTGACAACATTTATCACCAAGGAAGCATACTGAGGTAGCTTGGGCCAGCTCCTAACCATTTGGAAGAACTCCAAACACTATGCCCTACACCTTCTTGGAAGGAAAGGTAGTGACAGAGTCCTGTATGTGGAATCTGAAGCAACTGGGCCCTAGTTCAGTTGTTACATGTCACAAATATATTCACTCCTAAAATTCAGACAGGAGGTGATAGAATTGCCACTTGATGTTTCCTTCAGAATTTCCAAAATTGGGGCCTTGAGACTGATGAGAAATGTCTGTTTCTGCATTTTAGCAATTCTTGGTATTTTCCCCTAAGGATACAGCTGGTCTAGAGAGCTTACTTGCTCTTACCCTTGCTGGTACTGCCAGTGAAGTGTGTGTGTGTGTGTGTATGTGTGTGTGTGTGATAGATAAAGATACAAAGCAATGTGGAAATAAATTTATTGGTAAATTTTTTTCTTATTATTTGCCCAAAGGCTCATTTACCTTAATAGTATGAATTTTCATATCGCATTTACTTTTAGAGATATTTTACTTTTTCTCATTTGACCAATAGCTAGAAAGAATGCGTTCCATGAAGAAAAGTTATCTGAAACTGCCCATTGCTGGTGTTATATCTCACTTTATCATTAGGGACCCAGATAAGCTGCTTTCTCTAAGTCCCTGGGACAAATTTACACTCTGTCTCTCCTGCTCCCCGCCCTGTCTTTTTTCTCCCTCTTTCTATTTCTCCCAAATCCTTCCTTCCCTCCTCCCTTCTTCTTTATTCAATTTTTTTATTTCTTCACTTTTGCATCGTTCTCCTAAAAAAATGGCCATGGTGCAAATTGTCCAAGCATCACTAAACTAAAAATGACACAGAGCCATGGCAATCCTCTATGTTGAGAAATTGAAACAGTTGAATCCATAGCCCAAGGGAGAAAATACTTCATCTCTGATGTATCTTTACTTAAATTTCTTATCAGACTGGTATTTCTCATTGAATTAGTAACAAACAGATATGAGGAAAGTGATCATCCATGTGGTCCAGCTCAATCCAGAATGGAATTGCCCTGGATTTTTGAATAAACATCCAAAGTACAATATTTTCCCCTTCCTCCTTTGGTGAACATACTTTTTATGGTGCTCTCTTAGACACTGAATGGTTCAATAAAAGATCTGTACAATCAGGAATCCTGGGCTATATCCATTACCACAGTTTGTAATACAATTTACTGATGTCACGAGCTGTGTGTATATAAGTAATGCAGATTTAGAAATCTGCATGGTTTCCAAACAGCTTTCCAAAAGAACTTAGCTTATCCTGCCGAAGCTATGTGCTTTGATGTAGTTGTTTTTACTTGCTCCGTTGCAGCATGCTGTCTCTCATCCACCTGGTGGAGCTAGCAAGATTCTCCACAATATCCAACGGACTTCTATTTCCTTCTCTATATTCTTCTTCCATCCCTCTTGCCTTGTCCACTTCACCCCAGTTGTATTTTTACCATACTCCACAAATGCCCCAACATTTTTACCATGTGTGGATTTTTTTAAAGAAATTATTTTTATTCATTTTACATATCAACCGCAGATCCCCCTCTCATCCCTCCTCCTGCTCCTCCCTCCCCACCTTCTCCCCTAACACACCAAATAAATGTACCAGGCTTTGTTGACTCCCCATGGGAGAAGGAATGTGAGGATTTTTTAAGCATATTTCTTTATTGATTCTTTGGAAATTTCACATAATGCACCCCAATCCTGCTCACTTCCCTGTCCCTCCATATCTGCCTCTTACTCCTACATTATGCCCCCCAAAATTAATTAAAACAAACAAAAACGAACCTCACTGTCCCATCTTTCCAGCACTACTTCATTTATCCTATTGGCATTGGGAGCTACAGTGTGTATCATGCAGTATATCCCTTTTGTCCAATCAGCTCCACCTGTAAAATGTTCATTGCAATGAGTCATTGGTCTAGTTCAAGGCCTCAGGCACACCATCATCACCAGGCCCTCATTAAAACTCCTCTAGGATATCCTGTTGTTGAGCCAAGTCATGGAGATCCTGCAGTTACTGTTCGGCAGGACCTGTCCCTTCACACACTCCAGTAAGTCATAGATGGGGCAGCTGTTAGGGTGGGCCAACCTGCTGTGGGATATCATTTTAGCAATGTAAAGGTATGTTACATGTGTTTCTGCTGCATTTGTTTACTTATGAAAAGATGTATTGTTGTTTTACTTTCCCTGCCTAAGGCACCTGATTGATCTAATAAAAACCTGAATGGCTAATAGCTAGGTAGAGAAAGAATAGGTGGGGCTGGGCAGACAGAGAGAATAAATAGGAGAAATCTAGAAAGGCAGAAGAAGGAACAAATAACATAAGGGAGAAAGAGAAGGACTTTCCCAGGCCAGAAACCAGGCAGCCACCAGCTAGTCAGACACTGGAGGAAGCAGAAAAGTAAGACATACAGAAAGAAAGGTAAAAAGTCCCAAGGCAATATGTAGATAAAGAGAAACAGGTTAATTTAAGTTAAAGGAGCTAGCCAGAAACAAGCCTAAGCTAGCACAAGCATTCATAACTAATAATAAGTCACCCTATCATGATTTTGGAGCTGATTGCTGGCCTAAAAGAAAGCCCTAAAAAACCAAGCCAAGGTCCAGGATATGGGTCTGGGTGGTAGCTGAGCTGGTTGGTCTAAGCAATTGGGACTACTTCCTCAGGTGTGGACAGAGTCAGCTCTCCTAGGCTCATGCCATCAGGGCTAGCTCTTCCAGTGCTGTGGTGAGGGGTGGGGCAATCTCTCCCAAGTGCTGGGGTCAGCTCTCCCTTGGGGGGCAGCACCAGCTCTCCTGCTGCAGTGTCGGGTGATGGGCAGGGCCAGTTATCCCAGGACCAGTGAGGGACAGGGCTGGCTAAGCATGGCCCTCAGATTTCAACATGCATGGTTCCTATGACCTCTTGTGGTAACATATGCCATGGACATCAGACCAGCCCCTGCCTGCTACTGGGCCATAGACTCAGATATGGCCCATAGCAGCAGCCTGGTCCTGGTTCCATGTGGCTGGGCAGGCCACTTGGTTTAGAATGACCCCATGTCCAGGTCCTTGGACACAAACATGGCCACAAGTAGTGGCCCAGAGCCCTGGCATTGTCATTGCCTTTGATGGTATCAGGAGCCAAAATCATTAACACAGACCTTGGCTGTGGTAAGGCCACAGACCCAGACATGGCCTCTGGCAGCAACCCTAGCCATCAGACAACCATATGGCCCATAGGAGGCAGCCTAGAACCCAAGCATCTGGCTGGCTTCTGGAGGCACCATAGGCCATGACATCATAGAACTCAACTCTGATAGGACCACAGACCAAGACATGGTCCCTAGCATCAGCATGGGCTCAGATGTCACCATAGCTCCAGGTGGCATTACAGGCCACTCAGAATGGCATGGCCCTGGTCCCATGTGAGGATTTTAAAGCATACTTTTTTGACTGCTATGGAATGTTACTATGGTGCAATCATCTCACATGAATAAGCACACATAAAGTTTTATTTGTTGCTTCATTATGGGAAGTGATCCTATGTTTTCTTCATTATTTCTGTGTCTTTAGTATTTATAAATGTTCTTGAGCAGAGATCTACAGTCAAGCAATGGGCTGAGCTGGGTAGTTTTGTTGGAGAAAGGGAGGAGGGACTGTAGCAGCCAGGGGATGAGGGAGCCTACAGAGACAACTGAGCTGAGCTCCTGGGAGCTCACAGACTCTGCACCAACAGTTGGGGAGCCAGCATGGTACTGACCTAGGGCCTCTGCATATTTGTGACAGTTGTGTGCTGTGGATATTGTTCTGTATAAATAAAACACTGATTGGCCAGTAGCCAGGCAGGAAGTATAGGTGGGACAAGGAGAGAGGAGAATTCTGGGAAGTGGAAGGCTGAGTAAGAGAGACACTGCCAGCCACCGCCATGACAAGAGGCATGTGAAGATGTCAGTAAGCCACGAGCCATGTAGCAAGGTATAGATTTATGGAAATAGATTAATTTAAAATATAAGAACAGTTAGCAAGAAGCCTGCCATGGCCATACAGTTTGTAAGCAATATAAGTCTCCGTGTTTACTTGGTTGGGTCTGAGTGGCTGTGGGACTGGCGGGTGAGAGAGATTTGTCTTAACTGTGGGCCAGGCAAGGAAAACTCTAGCTAAAGTTGTGTAGCTTGGTCAGTTTCTAAGGCTGCTAGCAGTGAGATCAGGACCTGTCCTTGGTGCTTAGCTGGTTTTTGGGAACCTATTCCCCATGCTAGATTACCTTGCCCAGCCTTGATGCAGGGAGATGAGATCATTCCATGAGCTTTATTTAAGTCCATGAGAGGTCTTCCCCTTTCTGAATGGAGAAGAAGGAGGAGTGGATGGGGAAGGGAGTTGGAGGGAGTGGGAAGGGAATGGGAGGAGAGGAAGGAGGGGAAACTGTGGTCTGTGTTGGGTATGTAAAATAAATGAAAAAAATTAAACAAAATAAAAAGAAAACTACTTGATACATAATATGTATTCAGCAAATATTGATTGAATGCACAAATACATGTCTAATTTTTACTTGGAATAAAGGATAATTTGAAAATTAGAAAGAAAATGATGCATGTATCAATAGCCAGGTAGAGATAGCTGGGAAAGGCAAGACATACTCAGAAGACTAGTCAGCACCAAGGCTAGTGTTGGAAATAAAATCTCCTCCTAACCACCTGGCACTGGCAGAATAATTCTTGTTTTCACAACAGCAAATAATTGCAAATGAAAATAAATAAAACTTTACTGAAACATGAAATTGCAAATGATAATGGCTGGTTGGATCTCTGCAGAAATCATACCAAAGACATTCACTCATTTGGTTTTATAGGCAAGTAAAACTGATGATTTATTTTCATAATTAGTTTACTCAGACATTTTCCTGCATGTTGGCAGCCAGGTTCTCCTAATCTTTTAGTTAGATACAACAATATGGTTCCACTGATCTCTAAATTCTTCCAGTGTGGACAGTGGTTGAATCTAAAACTTTTAATTCATGAGTCCTGCTGGTTCTGTGTATCAGTACATGCTGGGATCATTTAAGGAAACAAGGTTTCTCCTTCCTCTTGGGTTGATTATATTTAAGGAGAGTTAATAGATACATTAGCACATTTTAACATTCTCATTTTGTTGACTTCAACTCATCTAATCCTACCACATTAAAATTGACTAGCCCTTATGTTCAAATCAGACAACACCTTGACAGTCTTTAATATCTTAAAAGATGATATTGGGATCACATCATTAGGCATTATAGTGACAATGTTGGTTATTCATAGGATTTGCCCCCACTCATGGTGACAGGTGAAATAATGATCTCCCAAGCTGATAGACTTTGGTTTGAATCTTAAGTTCTGTCTCTTCCTGCCTACAGAGCCTTAGAAACATTTCCTACACCAAATCACAGATTCTTCATTGAGAACTAGGATTGGGATATGCAGATTGTATATATACAATGAATGTTTTGGCTTATGGTAGCTACATAGTCTTTTAAAAAGCCAAGAGTACTGAATGACATCGGGAAAGATATTTAAAATCAGATACAATATGTATAGAATCCTAAAACTAAGCCATTTTGTATGATATTAGATAAGTCACTAGATCTTCCTTAACTTCAATTCATTCCACTTGTAAAATAAATTGATAATATCTAGTGTATTGTCTTGGAAGCTGGCTTTGATGCTTACAAAGTTTTCTACCTATACACTGATTCATAAAAGGTGAGGAACATATTGCAAATGAATCATGATTCTTATCACCGTCATCTTTACCTATCATCTCTGTATGCTTTTAGTTTTCTTCTTGATAAAATATCAGACTGATGAGAGCCCACGCTGCAGTGGCAGTTTGTCCACTCCATGATTGATTCCTCCCAACTGTAACTTTGCTGCTGAGAGCACTGGACTTCAGCCCAGATTCTCAGCTCCTGGGCTCCCCTCTTCCCCTGTGCTCTCATTAACTACTACTCTTACAATTAAATTCTGCAATGAATGTCGACTACCTGGGCTGAAAGAATTCCAGCTTACCACACTGAGTATAAATTTCCACCAACAGCCCTTCTGGTTGGATCATAATTCAGGGACCATTAATCACCTTCCTGGCCTCCAGGGCCTAGCAGAGGCAGAGGAGTTAATAAAGACTTCTTAGAGGAAAGGGGGAAAAAAGCATCGGAGCCAGTGTTGGGAGATGTTTTGATGGTCATGGGCTGCAGACTGCTCAGGAAAACCCTAGGTAGTTAAGGAGCTTGGGGACAGATTTTGTATTGGGCCTACCAGATGTAGCCGTGGTTACTGTCATATATGAAGACATAATTTATGTCTGCACAGTCTACATTAAAAGAGATTTCACAAGTATGTTGTTCACTTCTAGCAATAAATCTCTCTACTCCTAACTATTACAACTAAAATTTTGCTCATAGAGGTATGGATTCTCTGCCTAAGTAAGTTCGTTATGATGACGGCTCTAATTTAAGTAAGATGTTAAAGCACTTATAAACTGCTTTCAGCTTTTTTTCATTTTTCACTGCCAAAACAGGCACACAGGCCATGCATTGTAGTTTTCATTTGGTCAAGGAAGGAACTGAGGCATTGAGTATTATGTGCTTTTCCAAAGGCCTCAGAGACATTCAGCAAAATACAAGGGACTGCCAACCATACTTTTGTGTATCCACTGCTTGCTTGGTGATACTGTATTGTTCAAATTGAAGAATGATTTTCAGGTCTAAGTGTAGTCAAGTACTCACAATGACAAGAGGAGTGTCAAATATTGTTTTTAAAAATTCAGAATCAATACCATTTTTTCTCAGAGGGGATTTAGCTTCATCTTTGTCTGAAGACAGAGAAATATCATAAATGTCTTTGATGTCATGTTTTTAACGTTGCTGTTATTATTCTGAGCAAAGTCATTGTAAGTTGGAAAAAAGAATGAGCTTGGATTTAGCAAATCAGAGTTTGCTAAAATTCTTTCTTTTTTCTTAAAATATAAAACTTTACTTGCTGCAATAGAAGAATACATAATCCAATCATGCTTCAGAGTGACAAGACTTGAATGAAATAATTCACATGAAGTGGCTGTCAAATAGAAAAGGGCTAGATCAATGGTAGGTAACATTTATTTAGGTGGACTCTGCATTTAGCGCCTTAGAATTTCACACAACTATATTAATAAGTATGTTTTGGTCAGATTCTTGTCTCAAATAGGATTAAGAAAAAAATCAGTCAACAAAGCTAAAACTTCTATATATTACTAGATTTGGGGACACATATGATACCATTTTTTATGATATGTAAGAATTCATATAACAGACAATACCCAAAGATGTAAATACTCTTATATTACAATAATGGTTTCTTGACTTCTCTCTCTCTCTCTCTCTCTCTCTCTCTCTCTCTCTCTCTCTCTCTCTCTCTCTCTCACACACACACACACACACACACACACACACACAACAGAGAGAGAGAGAGAGAAGAAGAGAGAGAGAGAGAGAGAGAGAGAGAGTTATTCAACAATAGATCCTTTCTCCTTGGATTATGATTGAGTCTATTTTCTATTCCACTTAAGTTGGATTTAGCCATGGCTTACCTTGAAAAAACTGAATACTGGTCACTTAAAAACCTGGTACAAGAGAATCTCCCAGGAATCTTCAAGGATGACCCCAGCTAAGCCTCCTAGCAATAGTGGACATGTAACCTGAACTGCCCATCTCCTGTGATCAGATTGGTGCCTGGCCCAATTGACATCAAAAAATCATCATTGAGCAACTGATGAAAACAGATGCAGACACACAGTCAAACAGGTGGGGTTCAGGGAATTCTTCAGAAGAGGAAGAGAATGGACTATAGGATCCAGAGGGGTAAAGGACAGCACAAGACAACTCACAGAATCAACTAACCTGGGCTCACAGGGCCTCACAGAGACTGAACAGACAACCAGGAACCTGCATGGGACTGACCTAGGTGCTCTGCATATATGTTATAGTTATGTAGCTTGGTCCTCTTGTGAGACTCCTAACAATGGGGACAGTATCTGTCTCCAACAATTTTTATAGGCTTTTAGGACCTACTCCTCATACTGGGTTGCTTGCCCACTCTTAATACACAGGGAGGTACTTAGTCTTACTGGAACTTGATATGCCATATTTTGTTGATACTCATGGGAGACCTGTCCTTTCTTTAAAAAAGATGGAGGCGGAATGGACATGGGTGTGGGAAGAAGGAGGAAAGGGCCAAGGACTGAGAGGAGAGGAGGGAGAGGAAACTGCAGCCAGGATGTAAAATAAATAAACAAACAAGTTTTATAAAAGGTTAATAAAAAAAGAAAGAAAAATTGAATACTGCTTATATCATATCAAGCCATATATTTTGCCAGTTCATTTTGGTTTGTTTTACAACTCTTTTTTTTCCTTATTCACCATGAATTTAACATGACCCAGGTAGATTTTGCATCTCCATTTGGCCCAGATAAGGCCCATAGGGTAGAAGTCAATGCCCAGGTGGCTGGTCTTAAAAGTATAATATTCACAAGGAACTGATTTAAAAGTGACCTCTTGCTAGAACCCCAATGTCCAGCATAGTTCAGTTAAGCTGCTTTCTTTCCAGAGACCAATAAATGTGACAATTCACAATGTTCAATTATTAGGTTTTAGTGTAATTTAATATATGCATTTTATGTAAAGACTCATATAAAATGTGGAATCAACAGTTAGGCAGACAGTGTCCTCTGCCTAACTCAGGGATTAAGACTGACACAGGCTTTACCTCTCCTACTGCTGGCAAACAAAGTGAGGCATAATTCCCAAGTAGTAAAACATACTTTTATATATATATATCATACGGTTTGATGTATGTTGATGTGTGTATAACAACAATGAAGAAAATAAACATATCCCTATTTGCAAAAGTTTATGACCCATTGGAGTCCTATCCTAACTCAACCCTTACCCCTTAGGCAACCATTGACTTCATTCCTATTATTGTCAGTAGCTTGCATTTTCTATGAGTTTTACATGTACAATTTCACACCACATGCATATTTTATTATTTTTAATTGCTGAGTACTACTTCATTTTATTAAGAGACATAACATTTTAACCATTCGTCTATTAATAAACATCTGTTCTATTGCCAGTTTGGTGCTGTTAGGAAATAAAGATCCTGTGAATATTTGAATAAGGGTACTTTGTGTGCATGTGTTGAAATTCTTCTGCAAGAGAATTAGCAATCAAATGGTAGGGTCATGCAGTAATTGCATATTTAGCTTTTAGTTACTTTGCCTCTTCAGAGGAGTTACTGACAGAAGATTGGCTTTCAGTTACTATTCTGTTTCCCTATTTCTCTCTGGAGAACTGAAGAGCATAGAGAGCCTGATCTTTGTGTGATCACACACTGTTTTTGCCTCTCAGGCTTTGTTTCTGTGGTTCTCTCTGATAATGTTCTTGATCAAGCTTTTATTATGAGATGGTCCAAAGGATACCACAATATCAGGAAAGAAGAAATCCTCTTTCTTCATAGTCTAGCAAAGTCTAATGTTCCCTTTCACTTGACTAACTAACTGGGTCTGCACTTGTTCACTGCTGTGACGAGGAAGCCATCTGTCAGAATTGGGACAGGAAAGAGCCAGACCCTGTTGTCGTTTGAGTGTGAAAGGCCCCCACTGTACATGTGTTTGAACATTTACTACCAAGGTGGTGGTGCTGATTTGGATGGTGGAAGAGGCTTTAGGAAATTCAATTGCATGAGAGTCGCTGAGGCTTGGGTTTTGAGTCTGTGCAGTCTGCATCCAGTTCCTGTCCTCTCTCTGCTTCCTGATACAAAATATCGAGTGTCTTGTGCTACCGCCCCTGACTTCATCAGCATGGTACACTGTGTTTCTTCATGCCTTGAGAAGATTAAGCCCATTCCTACCTTAAGCTGCTTGTTCTCAGGATTTTTTTTTTTTTTACCACTGTAATGAGAAAATAGCTAATACAGACCTTTAGAGATCATTGTCAGAGAGGTAGGGAAGGATAAGCCTTCCAAAGGAAAAGGCAAGGGTCTTGTTTCCTCTCAGAAGAAGCAGGCAAGCAGAGACCTAAACGAACAACAGTGACAATAATGAGATAATGTTAATTTTTTTACGTCTTCATTGATTTCTTTCAGTTCCAGGGTGAATTATATTGTCTTTCCTTGTCCCCATTTCTCCTTTTTGCTTTCAAATTGAATAGAATCACATTCTTATGTCATATACAATGAAAACTGACTTTGAATCTTTCTATCTATTATTAATATCAGTGGCATACAATAGGAAGCTTCCGAGGAAAGAGGGCTTTAAAAAGGAAAGAAAACAACATAGGATTAACTCCAAGATCCCTTCTTCCTCTAACAACCTGTTAGTCTATGAATCTACAATCCTTATCCAACTGTAGTAGAATTCTCTGATATCTTGATTCTCTAGGCTGCACATGTTCTTAAACAGGCCACAGCCTAATCTTGTTACCAAGCTCAGATCATGAGGTTGATACACCCCTGAGGACAGATTGACATTTTGATGTTCCTAGTTAGAGGGATAAAACCATAAACTGGGGAAAGTGCATTAACAAGCAAATAAATTTATGGGATGCTAGTGCTAAAATGAATCTTTGTTTGTCAGCAGCTTTTAAGGAGAAAAATATGCATGTGTCCAAGGCAACTCAGGGATCTCTGTGCCTATTTTTTTTTTTTTTTAATTTCCACTTTTCTACCAGCATCATGTGCAAAACGAATGGGGAAAATTTTGCAGATACCATGTAGCCATTGGATTTATGATATGGAAGGACCTTTTACTTTTATAGATATGTTCCCAGCCCATGTGAGTTTCTGTCCCTATTGGATCACTAGGCATGCAGAAGGTATCAATGTGATTCTGTTCCTGGCAGCACTCAGTGCTTTAGAATTTCTTTGTTAGAAGCTGATAGGATCTCAATGTCCCCTTGTTTTCAGTGGAGAAAAATTTTATATCAAGGTCTCAGATTTTTTTCCTATTGTTGTGATAAAATACTCTGACAAAAAGAAACTTAAGAAGAGACAAGCGTTTCTCTGGCTTATAGGTCAATGGTACAGTACATCATGGCGAGTAAACGGGTGGACACATTGCATCTACAGAGAGATGAATACATGCTGTTGCTCATGTTCTTTCTCAATTTATACACTCCAGAATTCAAGCTGGGAAATAGTGCTACCTATGCTGAGTGGGTTTTTCTGCCACAGTGATTGAAATAAATAAAATCTTCACAGAAAAACCCAGAGGATAATCTCCCAGATGACTCTATATCTTGTCAACAGTTGATGATTAATACAAATCATCACAGTCAGAAAAATAGGGCATTGATGTTAGAAAACTTAAGGTTAATTTTTTTATCTGACACTAGCTAGCTGGTGTCACAATCAGCAGGGACTGTGGGTATGATCATCTAAAAAGCCCTCACTGAGAACACCTAGGGAGCTGTCATGTGTACAGTGCGTAGCACAAAGCAAGAATACGATGAATTATGGGGCTACATCTTTCCTTTCTGTCTTTGAAACTATCCCTAAAGGGATTTAAACAACCCTTAAACATATTTAGAGCATGACTTGATGGTGCAGGACTGTAATGCCATACACAAGGAAGATGAGACAGGAGAATCACAAGTTCAAGACTAGGTAACTTAGCAAGCAAGAATCTGCCCAGAATTAAATAGGAATATCCTGTATATATTGCTTAGTGCTAGAACATTTGTCTTACAGGCATAAGAACCTGAGTTCAATCTCCAGGCTTTCATACAGTAACACAAACAAAAAAATATAGGTGTTCAGACAAACCATAGGCGATGCTACAAGGGATCTCCTAGGTATTGGTATTGACTGATACAGACCTGAGTGGAGAGTTTCTAGCCAAACCTGCTAATTAAACCAACTGGGCTTTCTATAAAAATCCTGCTCTCTGTGGCCTACCCTTTTATCTAAACACCAGCCAAATATGTCATAAAACCTGACACTAATGAGTCATATGTTGAGGTAATTTTTTTTTTTTTTTGAGGATGTGGTCTTCAGGAAACATGATTACTTACAATTTCCTTCCACTCGCGCCTTAAGCAAAAATGTCACTAACACCTCTGAATTCAGGTCATGGCTAACCATTCCCAAATCATTATGTTGGCTTTTCAAAGAGCTTAGCACATAGATGTTAGAAACCCAAAGCTGAGAGTTATAAAATAATTTGACTGAAGTCAAGCACTCAGAAGGAGACAATGCTACAAAAATGGAAAAAAAGAAAAGCGAATATTAAAGAACTCAGGAAGCAGGCCATTATGGAAGTTAGTATTGTTAAAGGTGAAAAAATCCTTATTACTTAAGGTAAGCAACAGGATCAATGCAATCCTTATCAAAATGCCAGAGATTATTTTTTCAAAAACAGAAAAAATTATTCTAAAATTCATATGACACCTACAAAAGAGCTGAAAATAGGCATAGCAATTTTGAACAAAAAGAAAAAATCTGAAAGTAGTACGTTCCCTTACTTCAAAGCACATTGCAATGCTATAGAAATCTAACATCAATGACATACAAAGGATTCATAGCTCAAAAGAATAGAATAGAATGCCCAGACATAACCCCTGGGTATATAATTAGCTGATCTTTGACAAGGGTGTAAACAACACGCTATAAAGAAAACACACTCTCTTTAAAAAATCATGTTGAGAAAGTTAGATTAAACATGCCTAACTTAGTAGGAAATGGCAGTCATAGATTCATTCATTGTGTGCTTTTGGAAACTCAATGGGCCCTGAAGGCCCTTATCAACTGATTAATCTCTTGAGGAATTCATAATATGACAGCATTTCAGTACATGGAGAAAATAAAAAGTAGGGCATACATTGAGGAACTCGGTCACTGGGGGTGAGTCATTGAGAGCTGCATCTGGGCCTGGCCCCTTCCTCAATTTCCTCTCTCTGTTTCCTGACCATTATTCAGTTCCTGACCTTTACTCAGGTCTATCCTATGTCCCTTGCCATAATGGACTGAATATTTTGAAACTGAGCAAAGACAATCTTTCCTTTGCTAAGTTGTTTCTACCAGGTATTTAGTCACAGTGCAATAAAACTAACAAAATCCACATGTGAACAAGAACAAAACTGGGCTCTCATGGATACACAATATTCAACTCCAGTAAATAAAAAACATAAATCTAATATTTGAATCCATAAAATTCCTTGGGGAAAATATCTTGAATAGAAAGCATGGAAACATTTTAGTATAAATTTTTGAGTATAATATTAAATGCATAGATAAGAAAACAAAAATAAACGAATAGGATTATAGCAAATTAAGCAGTGAAAAAAACTAAAAAAGTCCTATAGATGGGACTAAAATATGATAACTGATCATATTCAAAATAAATATAACATTCCTATAATTCTGTGTCTGGTAGTGAAAAATAAGCTGATTTTATTGATAGGCAAAGGGAATGAGTAGAAATGTATTCAAATAATATATGTAAATGAAAAATAGATACATAAAGTAGTATGAAATGTCATTAAGGATCATATAGATGCAAATCAGCTATGAGATATGACTTTGTACTTTTTAGCCTGGCTGGTATCTGTAAGGTACTGACAAGGTATTGACAAGGGTGGGTACAGAAAAATTGTGGATTTGTGGATAAGAATATATATTGGTGCAGGTTCTATGGATGGCAGTATGCAACTTCTTTAAAATACACATACACACACATGTGTAAAACAAAAATGAACTCAGTGTATTGTATTCCTATATTTATGCATATATATAATCAAGGTAAAGAGGCCATCAGATTAAGAGTGGAAGAACCATGGGTGCAGTTGGAGGGAGGAAAGAGAAGAGAGAACATGATATAGCTATAATTCAATTAAAAATCTAAAAAAATATAAACTATAACTTAAAATTCCTCTTTTTATTTAGAATCGTACTTCCAAGTTTATACATAAGAACTGAAATCATGATTTCAAAGCACATCTGTGCCCTTGTGTGAATTATAATATTATTTACAATGATCAAGTCATAGAACCAGTCAAAATGTACACTGACAGATGAGTGGATAAAGAAAATATGGCACATTACACAATGAAATGTCTCTACCTTTAAAAAAGAATATTCTCTCACTTACAATGGAAGAAATTAACTAACATTTTCTTAAGTGAAACAAGCCAAAACAGGAATGACAATTGCTACAGTTGTACCCAGTATATGAGGACTATAATTGGTCATAATTATAGAAGAAGAGAACAAATTGTTGACCTCCTAGGTTGAGGAGGAAGAAGAAACATGAAAGTATTTATTTAATAAAAAAAATGAGCAATTTGGTCTATCTTAAGGAATCATCATTTTGGTAGGTACAAATCAGGAGGAATTTAAGTAAGAAACTACAGAAACGTCCCTTCCTAAGTGCGGTGGACAGTAAGTTGTATCCACAAACTTTTCTCATCTCAAAGGCATGTACATTTGCCATGTGACATTAAATACCATACAAGGAAATAGAGTCTGACCTCACACTAGGAAATATTAAATTCCTTATTTATGGGCTAACTTTGTTATAGATGCATACAAAGAAACTAGCTGGCACTCAAGTTTCTAAATCTGACTTCAAGAAACCTTGAACCTAATTTTCTAAGAAAGCGCCATATTGATTTCCAAAGTGGTTGTACAAGCTTGCATTCCCACCAGCAGTGGAGGAGAGTTCCCCTAGTTCCACATCCTCTCCAGCATAAAGTGTCTTCAGTGTTTTTGATCTTAGCCATTCTGACAGGTGTAAGGTAGTATCTCAGAGTTGTTTTGATTTGCATTTCCCTGATGATTAGGGATGTTGAGCAATTCCTTAAATGTCTTTCAGCCATTTGAGTTTCTTCTGTTGAGAATTCTGTTTAGTTCTATAGCCCATTTCTTAATTGGACTGTTGGTCGTTTTGATGTCTAATTTCTTGAATTCCTTATATATTCTGGATATCAGTCCTCTGTCAGATGTGGGATTGGTGAAGATCTTTTCCCATTCTGTAGGCTGTCGCTTTGCCTTGTTGACCATATCCTTGGGCTCTCCAAAAGCTTCTCAGTTTCAAGAGGTCCCATTGATTGTTTCTCTCCGTGTCTGTGCTACTGATGTTATATTTAGGAAGTGATCTCCTATGGAGCCCCCAACTGGATCAGCCCCTCTGCATAAATAAGACAGTTGATTATCTTGATCTGCTTGGGAAGCATCCAGACAGTGGGACCGGGTCCTGTCCTCAGTGCCTGAACTGGCAGTTTAGAACCTGGGGCTTATACAGGGACACTTGACTCGGCCTGGAAGGAGGGAACTGGACCTGCCTGGACTGAATCTACCAGGTTAAACTCAATCCTTGGCGAGTCTTTGCCCTGGAGGAGATAGGAATGGGGGGTAGGCTGGGGGGATGGGGGAGGGGGGTAATGGGCGGGAGAGGGGAGAACAAGGGAATCCATGGCTGATATGTAAAATTAAATTTAATAAATAAATTTAAAAAATAAAAAAAGAAACCTTGAACCTTCCCCTAATAACTTCTAAGACCTAGCTTTTTGATGAGGAAGTCTGAGATACATAGGTAGATTTTACAGAATAAGTGCATAAATCAACAGTCTCCTTGAACTATCAGGCATGTGAGGTCATTAGACAGCCTATATCTAAACTCCAAGGGACTAGGCAGGCCCATGGGATCATTTAAATCATTCCTCAGCTTTTGAAATCAATACCTCAAACTTACTTCACATGTGGAAGATGTTTATAATTTCAGATTATATAATAACAGAACCTTAGAATTGGAATGAAAATGAAAAAGTATTTGCAGATGCTGATGACAAAGCCCTTGTTATCTGTACTCTTCTCATAAAACTACTTGTCTGATTTCCTCATTGCATCTCAAAATTGTTTCAGTTTGAGGAAGTCGTTTTGAACATTATCTTCTACTTTCCTTTCTGTGGCTGTGAAGAAACACGCTGAGGCAAAGCATCTCAGACACAAGAAGGCCCTATTTTGTCTTCATTTCATCATTTTAGAAGTGAAGGTAGAAACTCAAGCAGGGGTTTGAAGCACAGACTCTGACGGAGTGCTGTTTGTTACCTCATTGGCTGACTCCTTCCAGCTAGCCTTTTCATACATCCCAGGATTGCCTGATCAAGGAACAGCACAGCTCACAGTGGGCTCAGCCCTTCCACATCAATAAATAATCAACACAACTCCCTAACTACCCAGAGATGTGCTCCCAGGCCATTCAATGTGGGAAATTGAGGGAAATCTCTTAAGTTGAGAATCCCTTCCCAGATAGCTCTAGGCTGTGTCAAGTTGACAGTAAAAGCTAACTTGGACATACAGTCACTGTACTCCCATGTTTAACCTATCTGTAATAGCTTGAGTAACTGATGGTTACAGACTTCCAGTCATTGGATATTCATAACTTTAGAAGTGAATATTGCTGAATTATGGATTGTGAGTTCCCTTCCATGTAAAAATGTTCCTTTATAATAAGACAAAACTCACTTTCTCATACCCCTCATCTATTAGCCTTTGACTTTAAAAGCAGCTGTCATGCATTACTTCTCACTGCTTCATCAAGAATGAATTCACACATTAAACCCAGCTTTCTCCTCTCAGTTAGCAATCCTAAGACCTTAGAAATGTCTTCTAATGTAAGAGTTAAAATTATCTTAGTTTCTCATTACCATTTTCTTTTCGAGTATAAAATTATTCTAAATTTTGAGATAGAACTTTGGGGTAGTGCTGGTAGGTCAAGGCAGTGTAATTTGCTCATTAGCCAGAAATTTCACATTTCTTGAAATTCTCAGGAAAATCTTCAATTATCTTGGCAACTGCATTCAAGTGTCAAAGATTGTGTGATTAAGAGATCAAGCAGGGGATTTTTATCTCTGGGAAACAGTGCAAGAGTAAATGAGCTTAGTAAAAGCAACAGAACTATGTCTAGAAAATAAAAATAACATTTAATGTAGTGAAACTCACCGAGATTTGAAGAGAGTGTATGGGGCAACACAGGTCTTTGGTAAAAACCAACAATGTCAGAGGCTGGGGAGATGGCTCTGAAGTTACAATCCCTTGATGCTTTTATGGAGGACTAGGGTTCAATTCCCAGCATTGACATTGTGTATCATATTCACCTGTAACTCCTGTTTCAAAGGATCTGACACCCTCTTCTGGCCTCTAGGGGCACAAATCATGCACATGATGGACATGAACACAAGCAGGGAAAAATCATTATATAAAATAAAAATAAATAAATCTTTTTTTTAAAAAAAAATGGGACATCTACTCTAGAATCTGATAGAACCAAATTACATATAAGCTCTATAATCTGCTTTCAATGTGTCTCTATGAGATTTCTTACCTCATTAAAACCACATATCCATGTTCATAAATTCACAATTTAACAATTCTCATATTGTATGGTTATGATACATATACTGAAAAAAATTCTATTGTACTTCATATTCCATAGCAAATACTTGCTTTCATTAAATTATTTATTGGGGAACAAATGCATTCCATAGCTTGTATGTGGAGATCAAAGAACAATCGGTAGGAGTTGGGTCTCTCTTCCACCATGTAGGTACCACTCCTAGAACTCATGTTGTAAGGCTTGAGAGCAAATATATTACCCTCTGAGACATTTCCTTGGTCTTAATATTTACTTTCATTATTTGGAATTACTACCAAGATTAAATTATAGGCATTCTTTAATAGAGCATATAATTTAGATAACTTCCCTAACCTCTTTACACATTAGTTCTTTGTATGATCTGATTAATAGAATTTACTTCATAAGGGTGCTGACTTATTTAGTTATGAAAGTCAAAAAGTGACCATACCTATGAAAACACAGAAATGTTTTATAAACTAGAGAGGAATAAAGGGAGATAAATAAAAGAACAAGCCAGGATTGGAACTTGGGATCTTCTAGCTCCAAAGTCAGTATTTTCTACTACCCAAGAGTAAAAGGGTTATAACAGAGAAAGATATCAACACCAAGGTTTTCAAAAAGCTCCAAAGGATGGGTTATGACTTTCATGCATCATTTTTGAGACAGACTGTACCAATGCTGTCTCTCCAAACTTACTCCTTCTGGTAAGAAGGGGTAGTCTCTCGTGAGAAATTCTCAGGTTGCACAGATGTTTTTGAAATACCAACAAAGCTCTAAGAACAATCACAGGGAGGCCTCACTGTGAGAAGCATGCCTTGTGCAGGATACCAGCATTTAAGCACGATCAGCAAGTGCAGCCTCACTGAGAATGCACTTTCCATCATGAGTGATTATGGTTCTCTATAAGCACAAGTGGCCTTCCTGATAAAATTCAGCTTCATGGAATTGGGGAAGAAGCCTTCATTTTGTAATTTTTCAAGGCCTTTCCTATCTCTGGCCAGCAGCTCCATTGTTCTTTGGCTGTTTCAAAGGACCTTTGCTGGAAATGCTTGCACATTTTTTTCCATAAGCCTTATCAACCACACTCAGACCTGTTCATTTGCCTAATGGTTTCTCTACAAAAGCAGCCAAAAGCTCCAAATCAGAACTGAACAACTCACTTTGGGCTATCTGTAAGAGTTCCTCTGGCCTTTGATTTCAGAGTATCCCAGACCTCAGATTATGCCATTTCTCCAATTCTTGACCTTGTGGCAACTGGCTGCAGATACAAAAGTATCTTGTGTCATGGACCTTCAAGACCTACTGATCCAACTTTTCATGTTCTCAAACACTCATCAGCAGGTATTGTGACTAATGATACCAAGAGGTACTTGATCTCTTCTCTGAGTATGGCTGTGGATCAAGATACATTCATGAAATTATATAATGCCTAGATGATAGAACTTATGTGTCAATTTAACATTCAAAATGTCATTCTCGTTTATGAAATGGGAGTAAGAAATCCAGTTAAACAGTGGATTTGTTCCGTGGTTATTAGAGGAAATTCTGTAAGGCATTAATTTATTCATTAAGATATATTTACTTTTAGCCATACAGATACTATTATTCCTCTGAAGATGTAAAGGTGCATAAAGCATGGAATGCAGGAACAGCAGCCTATTAATCTTTCCTACTACTGAAGTTTGAGAAAGTTGATGATCACAAAGTATTTATTAAAGTGATAATGCTGGTGCATGCCTGTAATCACAGCACTCAATATACTGAAGTGTGTGTTTTGCAAATTCAAGGCTAGCCTGAACTAAATGTGAGCTCCTATCTAAAGAAGTCAAATACTATTCCCAGTACTAGGGAGGCAGAGGAAGTCAGATCTCTATTCTGTAAGTTTGAGGCCAGCCTGGTCCACAGATCAAGTTACAGGACAGCCAGGGCTACAGAGAAACCCTGCCTCAATAAAAAATAAAAAAATAAAATAAAATAAAACAGTCAAACACACACACACTGATATACATACATGTGTGTACATTTATTTTTCTTATAAGTGGAATCATACAAAAATGTATTTTATTGTTTCTTTTCTTCAAAAATATTTCTAACATTTTAAATGTTTTACTGAAGTCTTGCTGTTTCTTTACTACTAAACATAGTTCCATTGTGATGGGTATAATTATTTGTCTGTTGACCTATTAAATGTTTGTATTGTTATTGGTTTAAATATGCTGTGATCATTTGTGTACAAGTGTTTTTGTGTACATTTATGTTTTCATTTTCTTTAGGTAAATTTTGAGGAATTGAGTAAAATGTAAAATACACATTTGACCTCTCTTGTCTTGTGTGTGTGTGTGTGTGTGTGTGTGTGTGTGTGTGTGTGTGTTATCCTTACCTCTCTCCCTTCATTCCCTTCCTTTCCTGATTTATGACTGATTTATGAGAAAAGCATAGAGCAGTGCTCTGCCTCTACTTGGCATTCACTAACTACTCATTAACTGAAACTCTTCAACAATCAGTGTTTATTTAAACTTTAGTGTAGATCACTGAGTTCTGAGTGTGAACTTGGTGCACTGCACCAATCATACTGAGGAGAGGGAAATGATCAGTGTGTGGGCTCCATCCTCAACCTGTGTGGGCAATGCCTGTGTGAGCAACCCTCAGGAGTCCTTTAGTGAAACTATTCACAAAGGAGTCAGCCCTGACAAGAGGCAATGTTTCTCTGGCCTTTCCACTTAACAGGCCTGCCTGCCTGTTTCCTTCTCTCCAGGGAGCTACTGCTCTAATCCCCAGAGTTCTCCCTCTCCAGACTCTTGCAATCCCATTATCCTTCTGCCTGGAGAGACAAGCTCATGTACCACTGCCAGCACAGAGACTCCTGTGGATGTATTGAATTCACCACCTGGTGACTACAATTAAAATTCTTCTCCTTTGATTTATTTTGGTTAGAGGAAAGAAATCATTTAACTTCTAGGAGATGCAGATAAGAGATGATATATGTCCCATCCATTTCCCTGATAGCAACACTTCCTGCAGCTAACACAGATGGAGAAGAAACTTCAATCACACTCACACTTGACTACCTGTAGTGGAGGGGAGATGAGGAGTCCGACAAAGAAAAAGGGAGAGAAGAGGAGTCAGCTAGAGGAAGGAGATAATGAGAAACATGCATGAGATTTCTGGGGAAGGGATTTAAGCAAAGAGAGATGTACATCTGCTTGATACATAGAATTTTCTGTTCTGACTGAGAATGTAGCACTGTTTAAATTTCAGTTGAATTGAGTCAGATATCACCTTCAAGATGATCTACTCCAGAAATTCGTATCAAAGGGTCTGTGAAGATATTGCTGTAGCAGAAGATCAAGATGTCTTAGAAATAGAGAAGATTTGACCTTTACCTCCTGTTTTCAGTGTCTCATCTCCATTAAAGAAAGAGTTTAGAAATAGGGGAAAATAAGAAATGAGGAGGAAGTTTATTATTGGGAAAACGACCACGATTACAGAGGTAAATGTTGGATTCTCAAAAATGTTGTTTGGCTGGGATTTGGGACAACTTGTTCCATGCTTTAGTACAGGGAAGGGTTATTCTGAATGTTTTTATTCCTTGTTCTTCCATTTTATCTTTTTATGAGATTTTTAAAGTGTGACATGCTGTTAGATGCATGATGGGAATAGTTTGCAAAACTAATTATATGAAATGTCACTTAATAAAGCAATTGGCTTTGGTCATCACAGCCAGCCATGTTGATCCCAGAAGATTAGGAGTCATTTAGTGTCTAAAGTTTCATCAGTCTCATAATGTTTGCAATTGTATCAGTCTTTTTGCATTGATCAGTTTGCCCCTCCCCATACACACACCCCTATGCCTATATAGCCTATTGCAGGAAGACTTGGAAGGATTTGGAAACCTTCTGTCAATAAGAATGGTAAAGCACCTATCCTCCCCCTATCTCAAAGAAGATATAACCTCAAAGAATTTACAGAATTAACTAAGGTAATCAAATTTCCCTATTTTGTAGTTGGGGATGTTCAGAGATAAAATGTCCAAATCCCTATTCTTTGCTCAATACCGTGGTGAAAACTAGACTTCAATGTTCTGAACTCTCATAGTTGGCCATTTAATCTGATTGGTAGATTGCACATATGCTAGTGGAAAGCACAGCAGTTCACCTCCTGTTCAACTCACCATCATCAGTGGTCCTGAAGATGGCAAAACATGTATGGCCACTGCCTCCTGATAAAAGCACAGAAGGAGCCACGGTTAGCTTGAGCAACTTAATTCGTTTTTTTTTTTTTAGGTTAGTATTTATTGACATGACAGTCATTGACAATATGTCACTGAATAGAAAATATAAAAATGTACACAAGAGATTGTATGATGTAATTTTTCTTGCTTTTTAAAGTTATTTTTCTCTTTTTTAAATTAAATTTATTCATTTATTTAACAGTTTCACATCCCTCCTCTCCTCCTGTTCCATCCCCCACCTCCTCTCTGACCCCCCTCTACCTACACATTCTTCCTCTGTTTCTGCTCAGAAAGGGGCAAGACTCCCATGGGTGACAACAGAGCATGGCATATCAAATTGAAAGAGAACTAAGCTTCTACCCCTCGTATTAAGTCTTGGTAAGGCAACCAAGTATGATTGTTAGGTTCATAAAAGCCTGCCAAAGCGTTAGGGACAGGTCCCGTTCCCACTGCTTGAGTTGTGGAAGTACAAGTTGTCTCACGTATGTAGAGGGCCTAGGCGGGCTCCTTAGCTGTAGATCCAGTGTCTGTGTGCTCCTATGAGCCCAGATTAGTTGACTGAATTCCTTTGTGATGACCTTCACCCCCCCTGGCTCTTACAATCTTTCCTCCCTCTTTTTAACAGGATCCCAGAGCTTGGCCTAGTGCTTAGCTGTGGATCTCTGCATCTGCTTCCATCAGTTATTGGACAAAGGATCTTTGTTGACATTAGGGTAATCACCAATCAGATTACAGGAGATAGCTCTTAACATATACTTAGTAAAACTAAATGGACATGGCTTCAGAGACCTTTATTTTAATCTTTTCTTTTATTAACAGACTCTTGTATCTGAATGTTTCCTTCCCCTTCTTCAGGGCTGCAAAACCTCTTCTGCTTTACTCTAAAGTTAAAAAATAAACCTGAATTATTTGTATCTTTTTTAACCTCTGGTAAGACATCGAGAAAGGGTCCTCTAATTAAATATGAGCTTACTCCGAGAATGTTGGCAGGAATAAGGATGTGGCTTAGCGATAGAGTGTGTGTTTTCGAGGTTCTGGATTCAGTGTCTAGTATCTTCAAAAGAAGAAAGAACTGGAAAATGATGATGGAATAAGACAGGTAGAAAGAATAAGGGGGAAAGTAAAACAAACAAACAAACAAACGTATCAGTGCCCTAACATACATCTGGTAGTCTTGTTTTTCTCACCTACCTCTTCCTCATCTAGGAGCAATCCTGACATATTCTTGATAATCTTGTTTAGGGAGGAGGTGAAGTAGATGAGGTGTCATTGTAAAGCATGTTCCACTTACACATGCTATTTGCAGCTGATTAAGTCCTTCCTGATACAGTGCCTAAGTGTTTGAAATTCCCTTTAAGCAGTCTTTGCTATCATTGTAAACAGACCTTCACATACCTTCTGTGGGAATAATGAGCGTGCTGGAATATGCCTGGGGGAATTGTCTGGACCCCCAAACACAGGCCCCCAGGAATAACAACTCTCCTTTCTCTAAATGCAAAATTACAAGGAAGCTTTCTCCGCCCTGTTCTCTTCTTTCCTAGTTTCTCTCCCTTCTAACACTGTCTGGACTGGTAATCTAACATTCCATGGAGTTCTGATGCCCCCTGCTGCTGGTGCTGGTGCTGGCTGTAGGAAACTATGGATCTTCCCTGGTTGCATTCTCTCTCTCTCTCTCTCTCTCTCTCTCTCTCTCTCTCTCTCTCTCTCTCTCTCTCTCTCTCTCTCTCTCACACACACACACACACACACACACACACACACACACACACACACCTGTTTTAGTTCTTCCTTGGGTAATTCTGTTTTTCTCATAGCTAGCTAGCCTGCCTTTCCTGCCTTCTCTCTGCACCTTTGACCCTGCACCTTTCTTGTCGCCTCTCTCCTCCTTCCTCAACTTCATGTCATCACTTTGTTTTTCTGCTTCTAAGCACATCACAGTTCTTATCTCTAGATTCCTGGTTCCTGGATCATGAAATAATTCACTGGGTTCATTTCCATTGCACACTGTCAGACACTAATGGTAGGATGTTTTCTCTTACAGAGAAACACTGAAAAACGCCCATTTCATTATCCCAAGAAAATTAAATAATGAGGTGGTCAGCCTTACTTCACATCCAAAGTGACCACTCAAAACATTCTCTTAATTGATAAATAAATTATTTTCCTGGGTTCCAGGAAATTCCTTCTTTTGAAACGGTCAATAATACAGCTTGCTGTGTAATGCTGGCATATAAGCTTTATTTTCTGAGCTATAATGTTTAACATGTATACATATTAAGAGACAGAAGTATAAAGGGAGTGTTAGAGGGCTCTGTGGCATCCTCCAAACCAGAATAGAAAACTATGACTCTAGAATGGCTTGTAAGCGGGTAGCATTTACCATGTCTGAGTTTCTGAGGTTCTCCATGTAAATTGCCTGCTCAACAGGACCTGCAGATAGATAGATTCTTCTATTAACAGATAGCATTAACATTCTAAATAAGAATCCTACTGACCTGAGTTTGTTTCTCTGCCCAAGTGAGCTGTTATGATCTTTTGAGTCAACAGAGTACTTCCATCTCTACCTGCTAAACAGAGTGTTTGTGGTTTCCAATAGTGTGTGTGACTTTCCAAAGAAGAATGCTGACTTGAGGGTAGGAAAGGGGGGGTGTGGATCTAAGATTGCTGGGCTGCAATGCACACAGGCTATCACAGCAAAGCTTGCAATCATCCTGGTAGGTGCTGTTTTACGGATGAGTTAACCAAACTGTGAAGAGGTTAGGCACATTAGGAGATAGTGTGTATCTGTTCCAAAATTTATGCCTGAATCAAATGCAAAAATCTAAGGGGCGTAAATAAAAAACACAGGTCTGAGGATGAAGCAACTTTCTGTGTGGACTAGATTCTCTTCCTGGGACACAAGTTGTACCAGGAGATAAGGATGGGCTCATCTTCTGGTGCTCTGGGGTCTAAATTAAAACATGCAAATCTCTGTTCCTCTATTACTCTCTACTCTTCCTAAAGTCTTGCCCATTTTCTCTTCGCTGATTTATATGAACGCATATGATTCTATGAATTCTGTATCAGCAGGCTAAAAAGCATGACTAGTGTTTGATTTCCCACAATGCTTAGAACCTTGTTGTTTTCAATGTCGAAGGCACTCAGCTTTTGCTTTTGTTTTGTGAAGGCAGAAAGAGTGGGAGGAAACAACTCAAGCATGGAGCCTGGAGGGAGAGGAAATCATAAAAGACCAGAAGAAAGGAAGGAAAAGGAGAGAGATTAATATGTCTTTTAGCACATTACAGGACCCATTTAAGACACAACAGAACCTTCATTATTGATTTGCTTTTTGCTTTTAAGTGCTGATGGCTGCAGATGACTAGAAATATGGAAGGGTAAGGAAGTAAAAAGTCCACTGAATATCAAATTGGCAGTTAAAATTTCAAATGTCTCATGTTAGGAAACGCAGCAGTAAGAAGTCAGGACTTGCTTTATAGAGTGATACCCTTGAAAAATGCCTCTTGCAGGTGCATGATTACTCTGCAAAACAAGGTGCCTCTGTAACTCAAACATACTCCCTTGCCAGCTCCAGGGACACAGCTCAGCATGCTGCAGCCCTGGTGGTGCTGCTCCCACCATTATGTTTGCTTTCCGTACAGTGCCTCCTCCCCAAGACTGATGCTAGCAATCGATACCAAATGCCACACACTTAAGTCCATCAATGAAAAGGCTGTTACAATAACAGCAGCTATTTTTACGTGGCTAGTGATTTCTTTGTGGCTCTCCAAACACAAAGATGGGAAATAATAACTGGTCATTTTTCATCAAGACAGACAATACAGGAGGACAATTGGAGCAGAGGCACCTCCTGTGATCTGTGCAGCCAAGAAGTTCACTAGCTAGGGAAAGCAAAGCTGACTCCTGGAGGCTCCAGTGCCTGCACAGGTGAAGGCTAGTGCAAGGAACTTATGGCCAACCCAATGTTTTGTGCATACTTCACATATCAACCCCAAAGTATCTTTGGATGGCTATATAACTAGTGACTTTGGTTCCTCCTTATGTATTCATGCTGTATCCTTGACTTTTTTCACTGCTGTGGCCTAATAACTGACAAAGAACACCCTCCAAAGGAAGCTCTTAATATGGCCTATGGCAGTGTGCCATGGCCACAGGACAGGCTCAAGGCTTTGACAGAAGTGTGAGGCTGCTTATTCATACCATGACAAATCAAGAGGCATAAAAAGACTGAGGCTAGAACTAGAACTTAAGTATAGCCCTTCTTTTAGTGACCTACTAATGCAGTGAGCCCCCACTTTCTGTAGTCTTAAGAACCTCTCAAAGCAGTGGCACCATCTGGAGACCTGATGTTCAAAACGTGAGCTTATGGAGGAGATTTCACACCAAAATCTTAAGGGTAGTTTATACATTCTTTTACTTTGTTTTCTTAATATTTTTCACAATGTAGTGTGAATGTATAATTTGAATTAATAAATACACACACACACACACACAATCAAAACTAGAAAATTCCATGAGGAAAAGTTTCTGTTATACACCCCATTGCTTTTCTCTAGAGAAGTCATAACAATAAGCAACAATAAAATCCCAAGGCTGCTGAACACATAGGCTGGTCATCCCTATATGACCTCAGTCAAATGCTTCATCCCTCTAAGCCTTTCACTCTTCATCTATTAACATGGATATATTTTTATTTCTCACATAATTTTGGGGGGTTTTGCTAATTATAAAAATACCAGGTTTCTGTGCCTGCAGAGCCCAAATGTGCAGCCAGACAGGAAGCAACAGCATGAGACAAGAGGGAGATTCCTGCTCTTGAAACCATAAATTTATTCAGGACTTCTATCTTCATGAAGTGGTAGGTTGTGGCAGCCCCCATGATTATGTCTTCAAAATCAAATATGTGCATATCTAGGAAGGCAGATGCACCACTGTGGAGGGGGTGGACACCTCTAATTGCAGGATTTACATGAGATAACATTCCCTAGAGGCAGTGAAATAGTCTGCAAAGGAGACATTGCTAGCTGTTTCCCCAAACACAGGGATCTGGGGAAGTGGCTGCTTTGCTTCTGTCCCTCAGGATCTTTGCAATAAAAGACAAAACCTAACACTCGGCCTAATGGCAGAGGATTTACTTATATTCAAGGTCACTTTGCTAAATAGATACTTTCTGTGAGGTACTCTGGGATGAAAATGAAAAAAAAATCACAGCATCAAGGAAATGTAAGATGAAAAGCAAGGTGTGTCTAGTGCCTGTTGTGTGCCAGGAAATTTGTCAGCCACTATTTAAATTATCACATATACTCCTTACAATCAATTTGTGAGATGGTGATTAAATAGGGAATATTGGGCCCCATTCATCAAAAGGCTCTTGATAACCTGCAGGCCTGCAAGCATGCCACACTAGCCAGTTCCATGCTTGGCTTAAATATATTGATCCTTTCGCTTAGCATGTCCTTTTCCTCTTACCCACTGCATCAATTGCTTCAGAAGGAATTGTTCTGCTTCCCACTTCCAGGCCCCAAAGACTCTCAACTTAGTAAAGATTCCCAACTGTATTTCTACAACGCTCCTCAGTAGTGAATGTGTGTGTGTGTGTGTGTGTGTGTGTGTGTGTGTGTGTGTGTGTTTGTATATTTGCTTCTCTGCATTTCTCATCATACTTCATAATTTGTTACTGTTGTTATTCTCATCACTAGGTTTACCCAAATAACCCCAAGGTACTTAAAACAGTGCTCACAGACAAGAACAGCATGCTCAAAAATGTAGCATTCTGAATATAAAAAAAAAACTGGATAACATTATGGAAAGAAAAGATAAATGCATGAATAAACAAGCAAATAAGGGATATGTGAATTTATATAACCATGAAACGTCAATGTGTATAATATATCTGTCAATGTTGCAGCAGTAGCAAGTGAAGGGAGGGTGGAAACAAAACCACAAGAATGCAGCAGGAAGAATAAAAACAGATAGCCCATAAAGACCAACATCAAAATAACGACACGCCTGGAAAAACCATGGCTATTTTTAGCTTGCAGTTTCCCCAAAACAGCATCAGACTTTTTGTAATCAGTTGTGAATAATAATAAAAACAAACAAACAAACAAAAAGAACAACAACAGAAACCAGCCATGCTGCTAATTCAAATCTAATATACCCTTTATGCCTAATAGGAAAGCTTCACACTATCACCCAAATCGGGAAGGAGTAAATAATTACCTGAGCTGATTCTTCTGAATCAATTTGTGGGTTTGTGCAGCTTCCCAGTCAAGTTGACTCAGTTTTTCGTAGGATCTTCTATTGTAATGGGAATTCTTATACCAAAGGAAAGGCTATACTAGCCTCATAAACTACAGGAAGCCTAGCATTTTGGCATTTTGTTTCAATCAAATGTGCTTTGGATATTAAATACCACCACCACCACCACCACACACACACACACACACACACACACACACACACACACACACAAAAAAAAAAAAAAAAAAAAAAAAAAAAAAAAAAAAAAAAAAAAAAAACTAGCCTCGTTTATTAGAAGGCTTGTTCCCAGCTGCTGATGTTATTTTCAGAAGCCTGGGAATCTATGAGAGGTAGAATTGATGTGCAGACACTAAGTCACTGGAAGTACATCCTTGCTGATGTTGTGTACCTGATTCACTCCTCCCCTCCTGCCTGCTCACTGTGAAGTAAGTACCTCTCTCCTATCATGCATTTTCACTCTAGTGATGTTCTGCCTAAATACACAGGGTCAGTCAACCATGGGGTGAAATTTCTGAAACCAGGAACCAACATGAATTTGTACTCCTTTAAATTGTGCTCATGGATACTTTCAGCAAAATGGTGAAAAAGTAACTGATCCATGTTATAACAAGTAATTAGAATATAGTATTAGAGAACATTGGATGGACAGATAACTCAGTGCTAGTTATTCTTCCAAAGGACACAGATGGGTTTCTCAGAATCCAAGTGGCAGTTCACGACTATCCATCCCTCCAGTTTGAGAGGACCCAATGCCTTCTTCTAGAGTTATTTTTAATTTCTTGCCATAGGCAGGACTTTAAAGTCACTACAAGCCTTTTCTTTGGTAACTTTCATGGATTCCTCAGTGTAGTAGATACAATGATATCTCTTACTTTCTTTTTGTTCACAGCTTTCATATGCTTACTGGATTTCTTCCCTATATCATCCTCTTCCTTTTACAGTAAAGACTATTAATTGTCACACATTTCTCATCCTTGTCTCCTATTAGACTTCTGGAATGGTTGTATTTCTTCTTATAATTAGAAGAGCTGTGTCACTAATTCTGGTCAATTAAGTAACAGGAGAATTTGGACACAAAGACTGATACTAGGAAATATGTAGTGCCCCCTTAACCCTCTCAAAGGATATTCCCTGTATCCCTTATTGTAGCTTCATAAGGTGTTGCTGCTAAAGAAAGTGTTACTGCCCTAAAGAAAGAATCAATTTCATATGTGGCAGTCTTCTGAGGTGTTAATTCTAAACTTTACAATAATGTTTGTGAATACTCAATAGCCTGTTCTCACCTGGTAAGTGGGAATGCTCTTATAGAGGATTTGCAAACCTATGTTTTGGCTGCTATAGCTGAGGGGTTCACAACACACCCCCAAGGTCTGGCGTGTTTGCATATGCCCGGCAGACACTTCCGCCTAGCCAGTTCCAGGTCAAGATAGCCATTTCTGGGTCAAGGTGTCTTGCGTGACCAGGATCCGTGATGTTTCATGGCGACGTAAGCGCGCAACGTGGTCATGTGATCTACGCACATGTGTGGAGTAGTGACGTAACCTGGGCACGCCCAGCCTTTAAAATCCAGTGCCATATTCCCAGTTCATTATTCTTCTCCACACACGTGTCTCTCCCACAGGCCTGCGCACTCTCTGTCCCTTTATCTTTAATAAAACTCTTATTAGTGGATTCTGTCGTGTTTCGTGACATTTTCTTGCAGGGTAAGAGCACAACGCGGCCAATTAACTAACAATAGCCTTCCCTATTCTGTGCCTACCTTTTCCAGAAGACTTTCCCATTCTCTGTATCCCGTATTCTCATAAGAGCTCCTTTAGACTGTTTGGCATGGCCTAGTAATCAGCTTTAAAAGTGCACTTAAAATTCAGCTCCTGATCAATCATCTTCCTCCACTAACTCAGACCTACTCCTGTTCTCTGCACCACTGGAGGAAACAGGGGAGGCTATTCAGGTGGCCCACCAGGGTATTTACTTTACCCACAGTACACACTAGGATACTGGAATCCATCCGGACCCCAAAAGCCTACTTACAGAGTGGTTACAGGAAAAAAAAAAAAAAAAAAAAAAAACACTGAAGATCAAAGATCGGCTGCTGATGTGAAGAATGCTAGAACTTGAAGAAGTCATCTGGTAACACTTTCTACTCTTTTGGTAATCATGGTGGTTCACAAACATTTACAGCTAAAGTTCTAGGTGACCCAAATGCACTCTTCTGACCTCTGTACAAGAGATGCAAGTGGTATAATTATATAAATGCAGGCAAAACATTCATAAACATAAAATCAAATAAAACTAAAAAAATATAAAGACTAAAAATATCTGCTTATTTAGTGTCACTTTGCCTCTATAGCACAGATGCAAGATGACATTTAGTTTCACAATCAACTCCAAAACAGTCACTAGCTCATAGAGCATTCCCCTCATCTTTGAACAATGTGACTCCAGGTAATTCCTTATTGCATTGTGGTGCTCAATTCTATTGAGAGCTCTGACTGTACAGGCCATGGACAGAAGAGGTGGGTAGTCTGCTCTTCCTTCCTGTAAGGTTCTTTAAGAATTTGGAAATAGTTGACAGGTCTTCCCCAGTTGGCTACCATTCCTTTTATTCTTTATTCTAAGCCTTCCCGTTTTAAAATGAAAGAAACTATTCCTCAAAGGAGAAAAAAATAATTAAGAGCAGATGACCTACTAAGTGTGAGTCCTATGATCCCTCTATTTATTTTGCCGACTTACTGAATAAGTGTGTGTGTGTGTGTGTGTGTGTGTGTGTGTGTGTGTGGTGTGAGCCAACATGACATAATTTGAATACAATTCAACTCCTGCTGTGAGAGAGCAATAATTCTAGTAGAATATAAGACACATGGATCATTTAAACTACTACAGCTAGAAGAAGAGGAAGGAATCATATTCATTAAATACTTTCTAAATGTCAGGCACTGCCAGGTACTTTTTGTGTTATTTAATTTAAGTTTATAGCTGTACCCAAATCATGACAGCATCATTCTTTTTTTTTTTTTTTTTTTTTTTTTTTTTTTTTTTTTACATTTTAAACACTAAAACAATGTTTCAGTTTGTCTACTGTTGCATAAAATTCTTCAAAAACCCAGCTGGATGAACTGAAGGTTGGGCTCAACTGATATTATCTATCAGAGTTTCCTCTGTTCGGCCTCCCTATAAGGCTTGGGATTCAAGTGTCAGCAGGGTTCTTCTGATATGATATAGGCAGTCATGCAATCTCAGTTTCACTATACTTAATGTAGGTTAAATCCTCTATAATGCAGACATGGGTTAACTTAGATATTAGATAACACTTCATAATGAGACAGTGAAAGGTCACATTGCAGAAGAAGCAATGCCATGGGAGCACAGGTTTCAGTTTTATTCTTGTACATCCTGGGAAAATGTCATACTTCATGACACTTGGGCTCCAGTAGATTTGTGTGTGTGTGTGTGTGTGTGTGTGTGTGTGTGTGTGTGTGTGTGTGTGTAAAATTGTTCTATCAAAGAAACTCCAAGGAGGAGGTCCCATTTGGGATGGGCTTTAGGATGGAGATATTTGTATATGCATGCAAAGGACATTCTACATTTCCAATGAAACATGATTAAAATCACAGAAGCAGCTGTCAATATACATCCCTATCTCTTATGGTTTTTGCTTGTTTGTTTCTCTTATTTTGTTTTGTTCATTTGTTTTATTTTAAATTTCTAAAGGGCTACGGGTGATCATCTTCTTCCGGGGATATACAGAGTATTAGAAGCACTGGGAAGTTCTGACAACCAGAGGTTGGCTTTACTTGCAGATGAGAAGATCTTCAGATCATTGTCATCCTTTTTACATGCAACTTCAATTAAGACACAGATCAGAAACTGCTAGGTCAGTTATTATCAGAAGAAAAATGGACATATTTGTTGACTTGGGAGGCCCAGGGAGGATTAAAATCCACCATGAAGAAGCAAAATGAAAAGATATCTAGAAAGCATTTCCCTGCAGTAATGGCTTCTCTAGGGCTCAGGAAATCCAAGGTAGCTTAGAAAATATCCACAGTGAGAACTTTTTGGTGACTTTATTATCCACTAGTATACACAATATAAGGGAATTACCAAAAAAAAAAAAAAAAAAAAAAAAAAAAAAAAAAAAAAAAAAAGAATAGTTTCAATCTTAAATTGTAGTGCTAGAAAACTCCACAGGATTACCTGTACACCCTGGGAAACCACAGAACTGGCACTCTTTAGCACTCCATGTAATACTATTCCAGATAAAGTAATTTTTCATTGACTATTTGGAACCTAGAGCTGATGTCTTTTAAGAATGCTATAGGAATCCACAAGAATGACTCCACCATAGACTACTGGCAATAGTCGAGAAGGTGCCTGAGCTGGCCTATTCTGGTGATCGGATGGCTGAATACCCTAACTGTCATCATAGAAACCTCATCCAGTGACTGACGGAAGCAGATGCAGAGATCCACAGCCGGGTCCCATGCCAAGCTCCAGGAGTCCAATCAATGAGAGAGGAGCAATTCTATGAGCAAGAGATATCAAGAGCCTGATTGGAAAAAGTACAGAAACAGCTAGCCAAGATATTGGAAACTCATGAACTGTGGACCAAAAACTGAGGATCCCCATTGGTACTGAGGTAGGCCCTCTGGATAGATGAGACAGTTGTTTAGCTTGAACTGTTTAGGGGGTCCCCAGGCAGTGAGACCAAGACCTGTCCCTTGTACATGAGGGGGCTTTTGGAGGCTAGTGCCTATGGTGAGCCACTTTGCACAGGCTTGGTGTGGAGAGGAGGGTGTTGGACCTGCCTCAATTGAATGTACCAAGCTCTGCTGACTCCCCAGGGGAGACCTTGCCTTGGAGAAGGTAGGAATGAGGTGTGGGTTGTGGGAGAAGGCTTGGGGGGGCAGGACGAAGGAGGACAGGGGAATCTGTGGATGGTATGTAAAATGAACAGAAAATCTCTTAAAAAAAGAAATAAACTCGTAAATTGAAAAGCAAAAACATGCTATAATTTTTGCATACATATTTTATGAGTGGGGAAAAAGCAGCAATGAAAAAAAAGTTATATTTTATGAGACTGAAGTTCTATCAATTTCCAACATCCTTTCACAAGAGTCTACATAACATATTCTCAGTCTGATATCTGCAAATAAATGAATAAGAAAGGAAGGAAGAAAGGAAGGAAGGAAGGAAGGAAGGGGGAGGGAGGGAGGAAGGCAGGGAGGGAGGGAGGAACGAAGGAACGAAGGAAGAAGGTGTAGCTGAAGTTTTCCTGGCCCTGCCTGGTCCACAGTCAGGACAAATCTCTTCCACTAGTGTCCCCCGAAGTAAACACATAGAGACTTATATTATTTATAAACTGTATGGCCAGTCTTGCAAATATCAAGAAACCCATAACCAAAAACTTCTTGCAGTTAACAATTCTAGTTCAAACAAACATCTCTAAAACTTTGGTTCTCAGCCACAGAGGCACTTTAAGTTACAGCAGCATTGTATTGCAGTCTTTCCCTAGGAACCTTGCCTCAGAGTGAAGTAACTGCTGTAGTAACTGATTTGCTATGAGCTCTTCAGAAAACCTCTCTGAGCAACCAGCAAACAGAAAACTGGGTAGTTTTAGCTGCTAACTCGATTTAGGCTTTTACAGTTCCAGTCCTGAGGTTCAAAGGCTTTCAATTGCCTCCCACCACATGGGCTCAAGAGGTCACCCTGCTATGAGCTGCTGCTCTCAGCACCCAGGGTCCCAGAGGAAACCTAGTTGCTATGAGCTGCAGCTTCCTTAGATCCCATTACCTGCTTCACTGGCAGCCAAGGGCTCAGCATCCCAGGTTCCAGAAACCTCCATGGGCTGCCCTGCTTGCAGGGCAGAATGTCACCCCAGTGCAGCTCCATGGTTCCAGCCACACCCTGCCACTGGGAGTTCAGGCTGCTCTGAGTTCCAATGTCTCTGAAGCTCAGCCTGGAAAATGGCTCCATATCACCTCAGCATTTCTTGCTGCCGTTCCACGCAGGAGCACATCTCATATGCCCATCTAACTGCTACTTCCTCAGTGTCTCCACTGGGCTCTGGCCACCAGGGTCTCTGGCTCCAAGTGCTCTGGCCACTAGATTCCAAAGTCTCTGTTGCTGCTCTTCAAGCCACTGCCTGCTGTTTGCCTCCCTTGCTGCATGGCATTTCTGCTGCTTGCTTGTCAAGGTGGAGTGTTGCCTCAAGCTCTATCAGTCAGGCATTCACAAGCATCCTGATGGACTGTGGTCTCCATACCCAGGCTCCTCACAGCAGAAAGCACACAGAGCCTCACTGCTCATGCTGTCTCTGCTTTCACTGACTCTTGGCATCTGCTGCTTGAAAACCTATGATGCTCCATGGGTCTCAGCACCAACACCTGGCTGCTGCCACTTGTGCTGGCTCTGGAGTCTGCCATTGCTGGTGGCTTCTGTAGCTTTTGAAGCTGTTCAGACTGCCAAGTTTGCAGTCTGCTATGGATGCTACTGTCGGCATACCAGGATCTGTCCACACTCAGGGGGTGGGGGTGGGGCACTAATCTGCTCTAAATTAAACCCTCGGTTAAACTTTCACCATGTCCCTAGACCTAAGGCCTATATTCTACCCTATTATACCTAAGCCTACATTTCTATGACTGGCTTATACTTTCATTTTTAAACCTAATTTTAGTAGGTATTGAGAGAGAACAAAAACGAGAAACAGAAACAGAGATACTTGTTACAGCCTAACTTTAACTACTTTCTTATTTAGCTTAACTTTAACTACTCTACTTTGTATTTAATATTTTACTCCTGAAGAATAGAATATCCCCTGCCTTCATTTTTACTACAAAACCAGACATGCCCAACTGCTTCTCTTGGGGGTACTTTCCTACTCTCAGTTAACTTCCTCTGCACCCAAGTCCCTAGTTCTGGTGCCAACTGTGGGGGACCAGGCCCCACCTTTTACAGGGTTTCTATGAAGAGAAATATTAGGTAGAATGATAGGACTAGCCGAGAGGAAGAAGAAAGACAGAACGACAGGATCGCTTTGGGAGGACCTGAATCAACACCCACCAGCCCAGAAATTTATTCAAAAAAAATTTTTTGACAATGTCATGGGGTGAGTAAAAGACCCCCACTCCTTGCTAGATACAACCAAGGGGTAGACCCTTCCAAACACCTGGTACTCAGGCCCATGGTCCAATCATCCTCTTATGCAGTCCTGCTGAGTAAAACAAGTTCAGATGTCATTAGAAAACCTCTGTGGGCTCCCACAGAGGTGAATAAGTGACATCCAGAGATAAGAAAAGAGAAAAAGAAATAGGAATAAAAAAACGACAGCTGGAAATGGAGAAGATGGAAAATAAAATAGGAAAGAAAATTATGAAATTCCCACAACAAAGATCTCAAAATCCCCATAGTAACTTCAGGTCCAGGCATCATTAACTGTCCCCCAAATGACAGTTGTGGACCACTTTGTGAGAGCATTGGCTCATCTATCCTTGCTGACTTCCCATGTGAGGATTTCTAGCCAGTGGGGAAGAAATGCCCATGATCTTAGAAAAGTCTGACACTTACCACTCTCAAGACCAAAACCCTCATTCCATATTCTTCAGACTGATCTGTTCTGAAAGCACAGCCTTGGCAGGCACGCTCCTTTGTGTTGATGGCATCAGTAGAATTCTGCAAAAACATCTATCCTTACTTCAGGTTTTCATTCAGTCTATTGTCATGATTCATATTCTGATAATGGAGTCTCTCTTCAAGACCTTATCAGCTTTCTGCTGTAATGCTCTCTCTTTGCTATTAAAACTTTGTGGAAATAATTTTACTTTCCCATCAGAAGATCCTAACTTTCTTTTTTTGCTTTAATCACTATTTAGAGACAAGAGAAAAAGGAGTAACCACTAAAAATTGTAGCTTACATACCTTCTGAATCTTCCTAGGCACAATTACTTGTGTGGGTCAATTCTAGAAAAAAGGTATGTGTGTGTGTGTGTGTGTATGAATGAGGGCTTTTTTCTAAGAGAGCAATGTGAGTCATGGGCCTGATATCAAAAACCTTGATCCAAAAAGTATATGGTATTTTGCCAATTTTCATAATGATGTCTAGAATATCAAAGAAAGAAGAGAAACGACGAACAAAGGCTCAGTGTGTGTGTGAGTTAAGTCTTAGGTAGTCCATATGTCCAGGAATGAGCTTAGGGAGGTTTATAGAAAGATTTCTTTTCAGTTTGTGATAATGAAGCTCCCCTAGCAAAATGTCCATGCAGAGCTTCATTCTTCCATCAAATGAGGGCGAATCGGGGCCTCTCCATTGGCCCTACAAGTGGCAGACGTCTCTCTCTAGCCCATTGTCAAAGCCTTAAGAGTGGCCAGTGAGATGGTCCAGATGTCAATCTATGCTACTCGTATCTGTGGCCTAATCTGTGCAACTCTCAGCATATCAAAGCCCATGGTGGCATCCAGTGTCCTTCATCCATATTGTGGCCAGAATATGCGTGTGCATGTAAATTCCTCCTTTGCATATATCTGCAAGCTACATACTGATCTGTCACCCAGCTGCCTCTTGTCCGCTATGAGTTCCAGTCATATCTGTTCCTGCTATGTTGCTGTCTTTTTCTCTCTTATATTGTTTTTTTTTTTGCGTGTCTTCATTGCCTCCAAATGATTTCTTCATGTGCAGTATACGCAAGCTTCTATTCAGTTTGGATTGTTCTTTGTCCATGTTCAGTCTTTGTTTTTTCTCTCTGCTTCCTCAGACCCTGGAATCTCTGATCGCATGTGTGTGCTTCTTACTCCACATATATTGTTCTCTCAAAGTGTTGCTATGTCTAATATTCTTTGTCTCCTTCCTGACTTCATCTCTCAACTGCTCTATTTTTATAATGTGTTTGTTGTTGTCTTCAGGCTTAGTCATCAAACAGATGCTTCTGATGAAATCTCACTCCTTTCCTCAATATTAGCCTCCTGGCTTCCAACTTTCTAGACTGAGGATTTTAGCTATGCAGTAGTCAGAGATTACATTGCCTTGTCACAACAAAAGACTGGAATGTTAGTCTCACAGGAAGTCCATAATCAGAAATAAGTCAAACTTGACTATAGCAGATTTCTGTCATTAGATAAAAGCCAGCACACCTTATGAGCTGGTGAACATGTTCCCCCAAAGGAATTTATTCCCTACCTCTGGCAGAAGGGACTTAAGGCTCTCCAATTGACATATATCTGTGCACCTACCAGCATGTCAAAGCCCAAGCTTGTCTCCAGGCTCCCCAGTCCCTACTCACAAGGACTGTATGCATTCTCAAAGTCCATGTCTAGTATCCTAGTCTTTCTTCTATCCTCTCTCTATATTCCCTACTCCTTCTAGCCTCATGGCTTCTACTCCCATTCAGTCATCCCTTCTATGAAGTCAGCTCTCTTCTCTATCCTCTCTCTGTCTTGCTATATGCTCTATTCTCTGTCTCTTGCTGTCTCACTGTCTCCACTATTCTCTCCCTGCTCTGCCTCTCAACACTCCACCTGTTGCTTTATGCCTCGTCTTGCAAAATAGCCCTGGACAATCTTATCTGCATTTTTTTCCTCTGCTCTGGACTCTTTCAGATCTCTCCTCATATCTCTCTCCTCTTCAAATTATTCTCTTGCTCTCTCTTCTTACTCTCTCTCTCTCTCGTCTCCTCTCTCCTCTCATCTTGCTCTCTCCCTCTCTCCTCTCTCGATCTCACTACCACATCACACGACTACACACAGCACACAAAGCACACACCTTCCCCAGAATATATAGAGAAGCAGTAATGTCAGCAATGTCTTTCTTGTGCCCCTTGCACATACAATAGGAAACTGAGATCCAAAGAGACTAAAATGTTATATTTTGTCTCTCACTGTGATATTGATTAACCAGAATTATGAACTTATAGATCTTCAAATTTCTCTTTCCCCAGTCCTCTAGTGATTAATTTCATTTCTTATCTCAACCATATTAATAGTTCAGGACTAGATTAAAGAGTCAGCTTTGTACATTTAGGTATTCATAGACTGTTCTGTCCATGGTCTCGCTTGTCAATAGCAGATGGATCTAAGAACATCTTGTGGATAGCTATTATTATCCCTATGGAGTTCTATGCCGATAGCTGTGCTCTAGCCTACTCATCCCTGTGGCATGGGTGCAGTCTGCCTCACAAAAGCTTATTGGGAGCAAATGATTGTAAGGCTAGTTACAGGAGATTGGATATGAATCACAGCAAGTTGAAACAGCAAACCCTTCTTTTGGGCTGGCATGACTATGTTCAGGATTCAGTTTCATGTTCTCTGTTGTAGCAGCCAATGCTCACTGTCTGATCCAAATGGAACTTTCAAAAGAAACATTGGATCATTAAATAACAGAACAGAGAAAGGAAGAAAAGGAGCCAAAGGAAGCTGACCTTACCTGCCAACTTTATTTCAATGCTCACTGATGTCTCCTAAGTTCCAAGAAAGGACATGGGGCAGTGTGGGGCAGTGGGATTCTGAAAGAAAAGACCCCAGGCCCAAGATAAAGACAGACTGCAAATGAGTAGGATACAAACAGGAAGCTATTTCCACCAGGTAAGCTATAAATCCAATCTTTATTACCTTTTATTATGTTGTTTCAACAGACTCTTAAAGACAGCACAACGGTCTGCTGATAGCTGCACTAAATCTCTTTCATTTTCTCCCCATATTACTTTTGCCTCCTGGATTTTTTTCCCCTTCTCTCTCTTCATGAGTCAAATTTTATTGGTCTTCTCTAGAGGATGATGTTAGAATTGGAAATATTGTTTATTATTGAGAAACAAAATCCAACAACCCCCAAACCTTCAAAATGTGAGCTAGTAATGACCATGTGCATGTTACATGTGTGTGTGTGTGTGTGTGTGTGTGTGTGTGTGTGTGTGTACCTTGAGTGTGTATGCAAGCACATAAGTACACATACATACACACATAAGGTGGAAACGCAGATTAAAGGCAAAAATTTAATTGCAGAAAATTGGTGCCTGGGTGAATGTAGCTGGCATGAACATAATAATAATTTATTGCCAAAATGTTAAATGCTAGAACAGAATTAAAATAAAGTAAGGGTTACAATTTTTTTTTTCATTTTTTAAAACTCTACTTAAGGAGCAGAATTCTATTTAGAACTGAAAAGCAGTCTTCAGAAATATTGTGAGGTAGCAAAGTAAAGCAGAGAGGCAAAAATAGGAGATGGGGGAAGAAAGAGAGAGGTGGATGAGGGAATGCAGGAGAGAAGTAGGAAACAGAAAGAGAAGAGGGGCTTAGAGCAGGGTGGAGGATCTAATGACTATAACCTTATATCCTGGAGACCGATTACAAGTATTAAAGTGCACAGTGAGCCACTTTCTGCTGTGTGGGTTTGAGAAAAACAACCTAACCTCTTTTTGTCTCTGTTTCCATGTTTGTTTAAAGATGTCAGTGCTACCTTCTCTAGATTGCTGGCGGAGTTTAAGTGAGTTAATTCAAGGAAGGTGTCGGCATATGGGGAAGGTTGAACAGAATTTAGCAGTTATTACCACGATCAAAGAGAAATGAGACATGAAGGATACAGACAACTGGTGGGAGCTAGTGAATGCTGAGTCTCATCCAGGAGACAAAGCCTTCCAGCTCCTGGGAATAAAGCCTGTCAACCCAGGCAATGCATTGCAAGGAAATGGGATTTTTATCTCTTATAGTCAAAGTGAATGTGTAATGCCATCATTACCAAGTATTTGATTTTCATTTGTATTCCTTATGCTTCAATATTTTGTTCAAGTAGAGCAACCCATCAAATCAGGGCCCAGAAATTGTAAATGCACCAGATAGGCAGCTTCCCTTGTTTTTAATGAGAAAACCAATTTTTCAAGCCTTGTTAGAATTGCCAAACAGAGTTTCCTGCTGGGCAAGCTTCATTTACTTGGCATCTCCTACTGAGAGACACCAGTACCATTCCCAGAATGGGGAGTCAAGAAGACAGGCAGTTGATTGAAAAAATACCAACTTGAATTTGGAATGTGTGTCTTCCGAAGGATTGAAAAGTATTGTTTGAGGGGGGGGGGGGCATGGGGTAGTTACTTTTATTTTTTTAAAATGAGCTGTGCTTAAGAATTAAGCAAATCGCCGGGCGGTGGTGGCGCACGCCTTTAATCCCAGCATCGGGGCAGAGCCAGGGATCTTGTGAGTTCGAGCAGCCTGGCTACAAGTGATCCAGAATGGCAAAGCTACACAGAGAAACCCTGTCTCGAAAAAAAAAAAAAAAAAAAAAAAAAAAAAAATCATTTATATACTTTGAAATGTTAAAAGTTAAACATTTAAATTTAAGGGATCCTGTCATAGCTAAGTTCAGAATGACTGATTCAACTGCTGGGAACAGTGAGAAGGATCTTAAGATTACTTCCTCTCTCAGTAGGAAAATGCTGAAATCCACTAGTAATGACTGCAATGTATAAGGACTTAGTTAATACTGAACAACTTATCATTCTTCTTTACCCTTATCTAGTCCAATTTCCTAATGTTATAAATATTTTTAAATCCCCTACATTGTGATTTATACTATGTTTCTTTATAAATTCCATTTTAGTACATGCAGATTTATTGAGATATGAAGATCTGAATATAAATAAGAATGATTTATGTATTCTTGGCAAGCAATTGGATTTAGCTAAATAGCGTTTATGAACTCTTGAACAATTTCATTTTTTGAACAGTTTAAACTGGATTTTCCCTATTCCTGCTGGTAACTTTGCTTTTAATCTTTGCTACCTAGAAAATCTATTTTTTAATTAAAAAGTTGCTCTGTTTCAAACACACTACATTGTGTAAGTATCTTAGAAATTATAAAGAATTCAGAAATAAGCAAACATAACAGTGTGTGTGATCAGTGTAGTCAGCTTTCTAAGAGTTTTAACTTGAAGGGCAGTTTTTGTTTGTTTTATTGGCTTCAAGGTTCATGTATTTTAGTTACTGTTTTTGTTGTTCTCTTAACATTGATACTAAAGATAATCATTTATGTATGTTCCAAAACTTTTGATTTTTCAAACACACTCCTTTATTAATGCTTTATGTTATAACTCCATATATTACAATTACATGTTATATTATATTAATTATACTACAAATATTTATTACTATTATTACATTATTTCCACAGAGAATTTGGAATGTAAAGAGCTAAAATCAATTAAGTAACAAGAAGGAATTTCAATTTCTCTCTCTTTGTTCCTTCTTCCTTTGTCCTTCCTTCCTCCTTTCTTCCCTTCCTTCCTCCTTTCTTTCCCCTTGCTTTCTTTTCTTGAGAAGCAAATCCTAGGTTGAGCAAACTAATGTCATCCTTGTATCTAAAACTGCAACCTCTTACATTTTCCCCACTAATTCTGTCAAGAATGAAATTCCTGAACAGGAAACAGGTGTAAATCAAGCTGCAGATGGGTGAATTCTAGACAAACAGCACAAGATTCTGAAGAAATGGAGTTAAGAAAGATATATCCAGAAGTAGAATCAGAGAAGACTCATGGAGGAGAGGAGAGATGGTGAAGGATTTCTCAAAGCAATGGTTTAGAAGTATATAACCATTATCCTGAAATATATTAGACAAAGAGACGTTATAGAGTTCCTTGGAGCTAAGCAAGCACACACAATTCAAAAACTATTTCTGATGCCTTGGATTGTGGAGGTGTGTGGTTTCTATCCTGACATTCAGTCACTGCAAGTGGTCCTGCAGCAGATGCTGACCTCACTCTACCATACACTGTAGTTGCCAGTGACAAACTTTGATCACAATTCATTCTCTGCCATTTCCAAGATTATAACTTCAGCACGTAACTACTTCTAGATATTTTCCTTCTTTTATTTTTCTGTCTTTTAATCTGCCTGCAAATGATAATGGTTTCTGTAGCCTTGGGTTGTGATACATGAAATAACATGTGCTCTGGGCATTAGTCCTCCTCATTTCTATCTGGCAGAAGCAAGTGTACAGAGCAAGAGAAAAGAATACATTGGATTTTCCTTAAGTAGGATGCAGGCTATCAATGGGAGTTTCATGCTGAAATTGAACTCTGTGTGTATGTGACATAGGGTAGAACATTTCATCAATTTCTAACAGGGTACAGCTAGAGATTTAGGGTAGATATTCAGAAAAACATGGGAGTGACTCCAAATTAAATCAACCTAGTGAGTTGTTCAAGGCTTGTGATGCCTTCATCACAATGGAAAAAAAAATCACTTAAGTTCTTAGTAGTTTTCAGTGCAATTTTTCAGAAGTCAGTCCTTTAAACTTTTACTATAGCTTATTTAATAAGAGTAAGGCATATGCCAACATTTATTATATAAAATATATATTTTATATGTATATGAAAAGATATGATCCCTTTTAATATGTCCTATTTCCCAGAACATAATTTCCTTTACATAGACACAATACAGTATGAAAATTTAGAGTTTAGATTATATATATGTATATGTGTATATACACATATATACATGTATATGTATATACACATATACACACATCTTTGAGATATCTTCACCTATGTCTACATATATATATATGTGTGTGTTTGTGTGTGTGACATATATAAACACACACTTCTTTGTCACATCTATACCTATGTGTAATATATATATATACATATATATACATATAAATGTATACACATGCACACACATACATACACACACATATAAATACATAACTACAAATACATCTTCTCTAAGTCTGTACTTATATCTCTATATATGTGTGTACATACATAAATGCATTTATTTTTCCACATACGAGTAGCAAATATATCCAATGTCTCAAAAATACTTTTTAACAAAGAGATCTTTGTATAATAGATGTGATAATAGTTAGGAGTCTCTGGAAGAACAGAAGTGATAGAATGATAATATATTACCAACATGATTATAAAAGACTGGCTTACATGATCCAAACTGGGTAAACCAGTAATGTCTCTCTGCTTGATGGAGAGGGTAAGAATCCAGTAACTGATCAGTCCAAAGGGCTGGATGCCTCCGAAGTCCCAATCTGTATTAAAATGCCCAAGCAGTCCTATAGAGCTGCTGGTCCACAGTCCACATAGGCATGCTGTAGAAGCTGAGTGATGGCAGTACCAGCAGTAGAAGCAGAAGCAATGCCAGTGAGGTAGAAGCACTCATTGGTCAGAAGTAAAACCAGACAAGCAAGGAGGGTTATTTTTCCTTGGACCTGGTAGGGTGTGTCTACTTTGAAGGAAAACGTTCTTCCCTCAGATAATCCTTCCTAAACATACTTCACCAACCCTTCTAGGAGCATGTTTTGTGGTTAATTCAAGATCCAATCAAACTGACAATGGAGATTCACCACTATAGGAACTGAGAAGTTGGTTCAGCAGTTAAGATCACTTGTTTCTCTTGGACCCTTATTCCATTTCCATCACTCATATGGTGGCTCACAATTATCTGTAACTGCAATTCTAGGGGACTGACACCTTCTCCTGACTCCATAGGGTACCATATGTGCATACATGTACATACATACTTAACAACAAAATATTCATATACATAAAGTAATTAAATTACTAAACTTAAAAAAAATAAAAATAACCACTACAGTAGATAAGAAACAATTATACTCAATACACTCATTAATCCCATACATGTGGTTATTTTCAAAGTATGGAAAAGTATTTCTATTAAGCTATAATGTCACAGAATACCCCATACTTGTTAAATGACACATAATAGCAATATGTGAAGGCATATTCCAATCAAAGATTGAATACTATTACTTACCATTGTTCTCTGGACATTACATTTAAATCAGATGTTATTAACAGAATACAATTTTTCTGTAGACATATAATATGTTGACTTGCCATCACGCATTATCACCCTAATTTGAATGACCCTATCAACTATTCTCAGAGCTAAGACTAGACGAAAGAAATAAATAAAGGTAATATTCCTTTGGGACAATGGGTGGAACATAAAAGTTATCTAGTTTCATTTAATTATTGTGTCACACATCTTACTGTTTGAGGATGGATTTCTGAATGAACCTGGAGCTCACCATTTTGGCTCGACTGGTTGACTCCCAAGCTCCTTGGAGGAACTACCTCTGTCTGCCACCCTAGGACTGTGATTAAAGGCATGCCTCAAGTCCAGATATTGATGTGGGTGCTCAAGACCCAAACTCAAATTCTCATCCTTGCAAAGCAAGCACTTCACCTGCTGAGCCATCTCCCCAACCCCCCAGATATGTAAATTCTCAAAACCCACTGTGAACCTTCCAAATTAGAAGCACTGGAGGCGGGGTCTTCGATGATCTGTATTTCAACAAGCTCCTTTGGAAATATGAGAACCAGTGGTCTAGTGCAAAGTGTTCTGTAACTTCCACCTTTCAAAAATGACTGGAGCAGAAAGCATGAAGGGGAAGCAATGCCGAAAATCTCTGGAAAGTTGTTGGTAAGTGTGTTTGATTTTCTTTTACACAAGTCAGTTGGTACTTCTATGATGGCTGGTGCTTGAAGTCCCAGCTTTTTTATTACCAAAGTAACTGAAGTAATGCTGATTATTCATCTGTTCATTCATATGACCATGTATTTATTCATTCTACAAATATTTGTGCATTACTTATATTAGGCATTTTTGGAGAATGCATATACAATGGTCAGAACAAACCATAGATAAATATCCTGGCTGAATGTAGTTAAAAAAAAAAAAAGAAGAAGAAGAAACTAGAGGTGGTAATATCAACAACCTAACAAAACTTTGTTGTAAGAATTACAAAACAGTATTCTGGGACATAACAATATATGTGTGTCAGGGAGTTTCAGCTAAACAAGGATCAGGGACCACCTCTCTGAAGAAGTGATATTTAGCCTAGACTGAAGGATGAACTGAATGAGCATTAACCAAGAAGAATGACAGAGATAAATCTCACTGTACTAAAAGGAACTAAAAGGAACTAAAATGCAGTGAAAGAGCAGAGGACAAAGGAAAAGTTGTCTGGTTTGATACCAGGATTTTGTTGCTGAACACATTGAGCACTTCGGCTGCAGGATCTGGGGAGATCAAGTTAGAGCTGAGTGGGAATTTTCCTTTCTCCTGGCTAGCCTTCATAAGACCAGGGATGCTACACAGCATGCTGGGGGAAGAAAATCACCCACAATTTTGCCCAGCTCTGAGTCCTAGGAGGTACAATAATGACCTACCAGGCAAGTTATGCCTTGTGGCGCAGTAGTGGCATGGCTCTTATGTTGGGGGTTTGAGACTGAATTTCTATAGGTTGATAGAAACCAAATAAAACCTGGGAAATCATGGAGCACAGGGCAAGTTTCAGTTAAAAATGGTCCCAGTTGATGCAGTGAGCACTGGAGCCGAGGCTATGGAAACAGGCAGGAGTCCACTGCCAGAGTCCAAATGCTGCACTAGAGTAGAAGGCAAAGCAGTGGCTTAAACAGCAGAGACCCGATATGTCTGGACAGTCAACATTTTCTGGAATTGCCTCCAAGTGTTTCGGACTCAAAGAGAGCTGCTGGACTTACCAAGTAGATAATGAAGAGATGTTCACCTCAGTGGTCTTTCCCAGTGACCTTAGGGAAGTCCTTGATCAAAAATAACTCATCCTATACCACCAAGTAACTCTTACCTCTGAGACTCTTTTTCCTAAGTATTGCCCTCTCATTGTTCTTTTAAACTGAAACTCCCCTGAGAAATTAAAGCTCTGAACTCTCTGTGAGAATGTTGAGCATGTCAGTTCTCTCCTGACAGAAGCAGGTAACAAGGTTCCATGGTTACAAGGCTAAACTAACACTGTGCTGTGACCCTGGTTTCCCTCTAACCCAGGTCAGGACAGGGATGTGATGTGACTGACACTTCTTACCCCACACATGGCCCCTGGTGACTGCAAGTTGACACTTTCACCAGCCCTCCTCCCAGGGTGTCCCATCATCTCTCTTGAGGAGCTGACAGCACCTTGGCATCACTGACAGTTGACTCATTTCCAGGCACAAAAATTAAAAAAAAAAAAAAAATGGCTTCAATCTTTGCTTTTTGAAGTCTCACAGAGTACCTCCCCCGCTTCCTGCTCTTCTGACAACTTCACTCTAGCAGTGCTTTATATAAAAACCAATCTAATTATGCCAGATAGGGCTCACCACCAAAAGAGTTCAGTCTCCTTCATCAATGCTGATATGCCTGTAATAGCCTGATAGGCTTAATGTGCCTATGGACCTACAGTTTGAGACCTAGTGCCACAAAACCTTTTGTCTCCATACCTTGACTGGACCCATTATCCTTCCCAAGGATTTCCGATGCCCTTCCTGTGAGACTCCTTCTTCCTTCTCTCTTCCCAAGGCAGGAAAACCTCTTCTTCTCCATTGTCCTGCTTCTTCATGTGAAGTACCAATATGACCTGTCACTTAAGTCAAAAGAGGTACAAATTCATACTCTGCCAACTTGTAATGCATTTCTGCCAGACTATTATCTGTTTCCTTCCTTCTTATGCTTGGACACCATTCCAGTGCTCAAGGCTATGCCATCATGTCTATATTCTAGAATATCAAAAAGTCTTCTATCTCCTCATTTCCATTCCTGATCCTTCCAGAGGCCTCAAAGCAATGACTCTACAATACAGATTATCCACAATAACTAATTTTAACCCTTTCACATGAACCTTCTGACCTCGGAATGAAAACTCCAACTTGGATTCAAAGTTCAATCTAAGAGCTTCTTGTTTCTTTTGACTCTAAACCTCCTCTCTCAGGATCCTTAGAAAATCATGCTTTCAGGCCACTGCACCTCTTTCTTCATCCTTGCATAAAATGTCTAGTTTTTCTTTGTTCAATAACATTTGCTTCCTTATTCTTTAGGACTCATCTCATATCCATGAAATTATTATGGCATACCATTCTCAAAAGGATTAAAGGGTCACTGTGAGGCTCAAAGATTCTGTGCTCCCTTCCACTTGCCCTGAACCTCACTAACATACTGGATCCTTGTCTTTTGTCCTATTGAGCTATGAATTGAGGTCTTAAGTGACCGCATGCCCAAAGACACAGGCAGCACAAGATGAGAAACAATGGGACCCATTTTCAGTCCTGGACCTCAGCTGTGCTATTGGCTTGCATGTGATACTGCATGCCATGCCTCAGAACCTTCTGTCATGATATTCATTTTAGTGTCTGTCACCCCAGTGCATCTTTATAGCACACCAGTAAGGCAATCATTTTAACTAATTCTGTGGAAAAGAAAACTGAGCATGAGAGAGGCAGATAATTTGGTTGTTTTTACATAACTAGTAGAAGACAGAGTGATACTTTTTGACTAATTTCTACTTTCAGTCAATATGAAATGGTTACAACTGTAGACATGGGCCATGAAATATTAAAAAGAATAAAATAAAACTGAAGCAAATGGGAAGGAGGTTATTCCAAGCAAAACAAGGAGTGTGTGCCTAATTTTTAAAAAGTGCAGAGCTTTGCAGAAGGGTGAGAGGTAAGAAGTAGTCATAGTCTGAAGGAATCTTGATCAGTCACTAGTGTGATTCCAGCTGTCTGACTCAGTTTCTGGATATTTACAATGGAAACAGTAAAAGACAAAGGCTCTCAGGTTGACTTAAAGATACAAAATTTACAGAGAGACAAATACATAAATATAGGTATGTAGGTAAAGATGTAAATAAAAAATAAATAAATAACAGCCCCAAGAGCATTCTCTGACTAGTAGCTGTAGCTCAGTATTCAGTAGGTAATTCTTGCTATTCAATTGACTGTTGATATGCAATAAACTGCTCCAGGTATAGAACAGCTAGCAAACATTTTTGTTCAGATATAAGAAGAGATAAGTAGGAGGTGTGTTTTTGACCTGTGGAGCATTAACTCAAGCATCCAATTCCAAGATAACCTCTTCACTCATCTCCTGCTTGAACTTGCATGTCACTTGTGTAGGGAAACGATGCTCCCTGTCGTTCAGATGCCTAGGCTCCAGCAACTGGGCAGAGTGCTTCCCAGATCACCCAGTGCAACCTTCTATGCAGTGTGGACTCTTTCGTAGCAGTGACTTGTTTTTCATAGGACAAAGAGCCCTGTGTAGAAGGCACAGGCTTCTTTTGAAATCCCCCTCTGCAGTTGCAGAAAGTAAGTTCTGATACAGTCTTCTGGTCAAATAACTCACAATGTTCAGTACATATTCAAAAGGATGTGGGTAGATCCAGCCTTTCAATTGCAAGGTATAAAAATTTTACATCTGTCTTTATAAAAATATTACTAGTGGCTTCTCGTAGTACCACAATGACACTTAGAAGCAACAGTAGCGTACATTCCACTACAATAATCATATAAAGAATACAGGAAAAGCTGACTGAGAGATAAGCTATTGAGAAACTGTCACTGATGTGGCAGGGTAGGGACACCCATAGTCTCAACTCTCCATTGTACTCTGCAAAGCTAGATAGAATAAAGCAAATGATTTCCCAACTCCAGGTGGCTTGTGTATAAATCAGGACATCAGGAGCTCACTGTGAAAAGGTGCTGGAAAAGCTAGGAGCACCCCGGGACTTCTTTTCTGACATGCCTGAAATGAGGCTCTGATTTCCTCCTGTCATTTTCTGTCCCTTACCAGAGGGAGGTCACACTAAGTCATTTTTTCTAAACTGTGAAGATAAGAGGATGAAAGTTCTTACCTGCTTTGGCCATCATGAGTCATAGTTATTCATGGGGTGCAAGGGAGGGGGCAAAAGAGGATGTAAGAGTAAAGCATGTACTATACAGGAAGAGAGAATGTCCAACAGAATACAGTTCACATTGCTTTCTTTGCTGACTTCTCATTTTCTCTTCCTTCCTTCTTTTCTTCCTTCCTCCCTTCCTGCCTCCCTTTCCTTCCTTCCTTCCTTCCTTCCTTCCTTCCTTCCTTCTTTCTTCCTTTCTTTCTTCCTTCTTTCTTTCTTTTTTCTCTTCTCTCTCTCTTTCTTTCTTTCTTTTTTCACCCATGCGAGTTATTGTCACCACAAATGTATGTGGTCTTCCCCCTCCCCCTTGGTTCACTGATCTGGTTAAAGACAAAAAAGAAAAAAAATGCTTTATAGTTAACCTCCTTTCACTTGCTAATTCTCTTAATGTTTCTTTTATATTCCTATAACCTAAGAAAGGACTAAATACTGTTTTCTCTTGTCTTCATTATTTTATATTAATTCCTGATACCATCCCACATTATACAAAATTAAATATACATAAATGCCCATTCATAGACACATTTTCACCGACACAGTTAAACACATCTCATTGTTAATCTTGTTTCATTTTGCTAATACACTATCCAATCCCCTTAATTTTCAGTATGAATGTATATTCTGCACCTGTATCATTCATTGGCATGTACACAAATATATAAATACACAGAATCTTCCCTCTAAAAATGTATTTAAAATTATTTAACAATTCTGTGCAAAATAAACATATTTCCCAAAACACAGAGATTCCCTCAATTCATAAATGTTTATTTACAAATCTTTGTTTAAATCACCAGTCCCAGATTGACAACACAAATATACTTTCATGAAGATTACCATATCTTCAGGTCCCTAACAAGAAGAATAGAAATGCCAAAAAATTATGCACAAATATAAAAGAAGGGTCTGGGATGATGACTCAATAGGTAAAAACACTTGTTCTGCAAGCATGAGTACCTGAGTTCAATCCCCAGGACCCATGTAAAGCTAATGTCTTTCACAAACAGATTTGGAGAACTTGCTTGTTTGCCACACTAGACTATGAGACAAGGTTCTGGAAAGACCCTATCCCAAAGCAATAAAGCTGAGAGAGACAGAGAAAGAAACCTTACATTCTGCTCTAGCCAGATGCTTGGGCACTGATAAACCTGCACACCTACACATTCACATTTATGCAGCATTCATACATATACCACATACAAAGGAAAGGAGAAGAAAATACATGTACTAGCACACTCCCTCAAACTCCCAAGGATTCTCTGAACAAATCTCATAAGCACACAGATTGCATAACCTTGGATGAACTTCTACACACACACACACACACACACACACACACACACGCACGCACGCGTGCACATACACACGGACGCACGCACGCACGCATACACACGCACACACACTTGCTGATACATCCACACATGTACATGCATATATATTTGCATGCACATACACACATGACTACACAATAAACATATCTCAGATACAATGCCTTCTGTCTTTAGTTGTTAAATAAATATCTCAGTTTTAGCACAAAATGAAATAAAAATGAATAAAAATATCTATATATATAATATCACACGCATACATCACAGACATTACCTAAGATCTATTCTCTCACCACCGCTTCCTCTATTTCATCTCAAACCCAGTTTGTGCTGAAATCAATATCACTTCAAGAATCCCCCTAAAAATACATGATCCTTCTCTTTATAAACATAAACCTACTTGATCAGATAACTCTCTTACTCAGATGTCCTCAGCCTGCCTTTTAGCCCAAAGTGATCATCTTAGCCACAACTATAGATTCCAGAAATACTTCTAAAATTCTTTTATTGGTCCCAATCTGTACACATCAATAATTCTAGAAATCCCAATGGATCAAGCAATAACACTTAAGAATGAACAACTGCTAACAAAGATAGCAAAAGGTCCATGTCAGGAGAATGATGGACCCAGAGTCACGACCTCAGCTCTCGTCCAAACTCAGACGGATTTGCAGGAAAGGAATACCATGGAAAATTCCATAACTCTCTGGTGCTGATTTTCCTAGCTGCAAATTTAGAGGTTTGCCTTGTCAGGCTCCTTTATAAAGTTTCCAAAGCTGTAATCCAGTGTATGTGAATGACTAGGAACAGAAGCTATAAGCAGGTTAGAACTATTATTTTGAATAAATACAGGCACTGAATCCTTCTTCTTAAATGCCATAGGAAAGGTAGAGAAAATTTAGACATTAAAAAGAAAAAACATAGTTCAAGTCTCTGTTTTGCTTGCATGGAAAGGAATTTATAATTATCAACATAGCAGCTAACTTTTTCCAGTTGTGCTAAGTACAGGATCAGAGACTCATCCACAGTTATTCCACTAAAGAAACTCAACCTGCATCCACTTTCAAACCCTGCCTTACAAACATCTCAAATCCCAAGAAACACAGAGTGAGCTCACAAGCTACTACCCAGATCATCCAGTTCTTTTGGCACTGGGCCTCTGTTTCCCACAGGGTAGGATTGGGCAATCACAAGCCTCCTTGAGGTTAGGCAGCGTTACACGGCACTGATAATTTCATTACTTTTATTCATCCAGCCTTTGGTAACTCAGCTCGTTGGGTTCCAGCAGCGAATAATTGGTAGAGCTCCCACTGATTCCTGATTAGCCGCTTTTGATTAGGGCCTAATGACTTCATTCGGCCCCTAATTCAGGGGGATGAGTTGCAGAACTGCCAGCAAACTGCTCAAACAAAATTACATTTTCCCAAGCCCCGAGGACATCACTTAAACTCCCCACATGCAATATTCTCCCCCTCTTTCCTCTTGTTCATTGCCCCCGGACCACCCAGCACAGAAGCAAGGCAAAAAGGGAGCCTGTGACCTAGCTCCTGGCTGCTAGAGCAGATGTCACATGGAAGAGGCCTGGAAGCCAATATAGCCTGGCTCCTAGAAGGATGCCGTCCCCTACAGAACTAGCTCATGCATGGCACTCAATGTAAAGACTTGCTGTGTGAGAATCTCCCTGGACTCTTCCAACTCACAGTTGGCATTCTTTGGAAAGTATAAACATCCCGGCGCTGTGCTTTGGTCTCTGGCTATTATGCCTTCAACTTGTGACTCACAGCAAAGGTCAGAAGACATGACGAAAATAGTTTCCTTCCAGAATTCTAGCTGATCTTTCCTGATGAATGTCTCTGACACTTCCTCTGTCCTCCTAGATGACATATTCTAAAATCTTACACCAAAAAGCCAGTCTGAGATACACAAACATTACCTTGGAATTCCAGCTAGAATGTGCTTCTAACATACAGATTCTTTGACTTTATAGTTCTTCCTAAGAAGAGCTTTGTTTAATTTAATATTTTATTCTGAAGTAAGGTAAGCAATTTAACAAACATTTGTTTAGTATATACTATGTATGACATGTTGTTAGAATTCAGAGTCGCACACATGACTGATTCCATCCTTTAGCTTGAAAAAAACACCTTACTAGTGTGGAAGCAAATTATTCCAGTAACAGTCATCACTACAGACATTATCTAATATATGCTATTTTAAACTACAATATACATACATGTAGACTATATATATGCATGTATTTGTGTGTTTGTGTGTATGTATGTATTTGAATATAAATGGCATAACTGCAGTTGGCTAAATGTAGTGTATATATATTTGTATGTATGTATATGATATCATGAAGCATATACATGTATATATACATGTAAATATACATACACATACATGTATGTGTGTGAATGTGTGTGTGTTTGTGTTTGCATACAGAAAAGTAGTCTCTAATCCTTCAGCCCTAATTGTGCTCCCTGCAAGCAAACTGCTCTTAGGAGTCACTATTTTGCTACTTAAAATATTTCATATTCATGTGTACCCAGTGATAAATTAGGAAAGCGAAATAATGAAATAAAAAATGTACTATTGCTCCAGCAGTATTGATGTTGGTTTGAGGAAGGCTTAAGAGTGTAGAGTAGCACCTAGCAAAACAGAGGAGACCTAGGAAGGTGTGATTAGAACAAAGGGTGATAATGGGCAGATAGCTCACAGAACTTTAGAAAAGTTCCTATGGCTAAGACAGTTATCCACACAGTCTATAATAGGATTGCCAATTCCAAACTCCCTGATTGATGCCCATCATTAAATTAGATGTCTGGCAGGTTCTCGGTGCTGTGTCTCACCCTTGACTGGCTTCCACTAGTGTTTGTCATATGCCATACCTTAGGCTGGTTCTCCTTACACTAGTGAATGAATGCCTTGCATCCATGCTTTTTACAAACTAGTTCTCAGCCACTGTTGGAATGGCTGTGATATGTGAGAACCCTAACTGCTTAGAAAGACATCCTTAAAGTGCCACATGACTCTCTCTCTCTCTCTTTCTCTCTCTCTCTCTCTCTCTCTCTCTCTCTCTCTCTCTCTCTCTCTCACACACACACACACACACACAGAAATAGACTGCATAATGCTCTTCTAACTTTGAATTTTCTGAATGCCAATGAGAAAGGAACAACAGCTGCAGAGAGACATTGGATAATAGAAAAAACTACAGAATTAAATCAGCCTATATACTTTAAGGATGTGCTGACCTCAGAATGGAAACCAGGGTATGTATTACATTGGGGATGAGGTTTTGCTTTTGTTTCTACAGGAGAAGATAAGCTGTGGGTACCATCAAAATTGATAAGACCAGCCAAGACCACCTGAAAGGTCTCCGATGACACCATGGCCCAGATGATCCAACATCCAGAATCGTTTCAAGGCAACTGGCTCAGACGATACAGTCTCACGGACTACTCCATGATCCTTAAATATTCTTTGCGTCCCCATAAGATACAGCGCCCCCCTCCAGCAGGAAGTAGTTAAGAGAAGCTACGCCCAAATTCCCAAATATACCAAGCTGGCTTTGGAGATGTGTAAAAGTTAAAACCTTCCTTTTTTAAAAAAAGAAAAGGGGAAGTGCTGTGGGATGTTCTGTATGTCCTGTGGGAGCCCTTCTTGGGTACTTTGTGGCGTTACCCAGCAGGTCCGTATAGAGGATGATTAGGACCATGGGCCTGAGTGCAGGTGTTTGAGATGGTCTGCACTTGGCTGTGCTGGGGGATGGTCTGTATGTCAAGTTGTTCTGATTGGTCAATAAATAAAACCTGATCGGCCGTGGCTAGGCAGGAAAGATAGGCGGGACTAACAGAGAGGAGAAATAAAAGGACAGAAAGGCAGAAGGAGACGCTGCAGCAGCCGCCACAATGACCAGAGACACTGCAGCCGCCGCCATGACCAGAGACACTGCAGCCGCTGCCATGACCAGCAGCATGTGAAGACGCCGATAAGCCACCAGCCATGGGGCGAGGTATATAGTAATAAGCTCATAAGAAGTAAAGATACTAGTTGTGTATAAGAAGTAGAATGGGTTACTTAAAGATATAAGAAAAGTTAGCAAGAATGGGTTACTTAAAGATATAAGAAAAGTTAGCAAGAAGCCTGCCACGGCCATACAGTTTGTAAGCAATATCAGTCTCTGTGTTTACTTGGTTGGGTCTGAGCGGCTGTGGGACTGGCGGGTGAAAAAGATTTGTCCTGACTGTGGGCAAGGCGGAAAACTCTAGCAACATACCACTATGAAGGAACATACTTGGGTGAGAATTCATAAACATTAAGGGTATGTAGTCCTCATCTCTAATTTTCCTTAGCATTACAACTGAAAAACATTTAGCAAACTATTTTTTAAATCCACTTTCTGTCTATAAAATAATAATCTGTGAGCTATAGATATGGCTCAGTTGTTTAGAATATTGGTTGGTCTTTCAGAGGACCCATGTTCAATTCTTAGCACCCACAGAGTAGTGCACAACTGTGTATTACTCCAATTCCAAAGAATTCAACACCATCTTCTGACATTTATGTGTACGGCACACATGTGGTACACAGAGATATATGCAGGCAGAACATCCAATACACATAAAAAAAATAAAATCAGCATTAAATTTTAAAAATAATGATCTTATCTCTTTCTCAAACTTCTTTGAAGGTTACAAACATAAGGAACTCACAGTGGTTCTGACATATAGTAGATGCCTTCTAACTGGTAAATACTATTATCTCCTCCTCTTTAGCTATTGTTAGTTCACCTAGCAAAACATGTGCTTCTTGCTGCCAGCAAGCATATCATTTCAGCGATATTTGTATGTATAACAGCAAGCACTGTGCCTGGAAACATAGCAAATGTTTAATAAACAACCACTAATGGGAGGAATAAACAAATGGCAGTTTCTAATTGGTTGCTCAATTAACTGAAATGATAACTCTTGATTTGGGTCTGGGAGAAATATGGGAGGCAATTTGAGATACTTTACAAGCCAAGGCAAGTTTACTAGTGAGCTAAAGTGCTTTAAAGTTCTGGGGAAGGTCTCGGTTTTTGCAATAGGAGATTGATACGTATCAGTAATTGGTGAGAAGTTGTCAAAGGCAGCATACCCCACAGACCACATCCTCAATATGTCTGATAACTAATATTGAGAATAAACATACATAGAATTGATGTAGTAACAGTCATAACTCACGATTCTCATTTGGGAAAGTCCCAAAAGGATAGTTTGTACCATGCATTACAGCCCCATGAGGCGGACCCAGAGGTTTAGCTTAACAAGTGAAAGTTATGTATCCCAAGCAATGAGCAGAGAAACTGGAGCTACAAATGGCCAGCAAAGAGCCCTACATTCTTTGTATTTAACATGCAAAAGCCTTCTCTCTATGTCTTTACTTGTCCATCCCTGTACAAATTGAGAATGTGTAGAGAGCAATAAATTGATGAAATGGTATAAATTTCATTTTCTGGATTAAAACTTCTCTTTCATTAAATGAAATCCTGGGGGAGGGGGGTCCAATAAGTATGATTCCCAAGGCTATTGTTAATGTACTCTTAGCCAGAGAGCTATTAGTTTGTGGTAGTGTGTGTGTGTGTGTGTGTGTGTGTGTGTGTGTGTGTGTGTGTGTGTGTTATTTGGAGATGGGTATGGAAGGAGTATTATTTACTAAGTGGACAAAGAAGACATCTGGTCTTGCCGCAAATCTGACTTGTGCCGAATCTCTCTGCTTCTAGGGACTCTATCGTGACTCATGTCTTCTTCACTATCTGTTATTTATGATGAGAACTGCCAGGAATTGAACACTTTCCAAGCGTTAGAAACTATGCTAAGTTTTTTGCATGCATTATCTAATTCAGCCCCTAAAACTATTTTGAGTGGAGCCCATTAGCACTATCATATTAAAGAAATCATAAATCAGAGGCTAGTTAACTTGCCTGGCATCACACTGCAAATTGATGGCAAACTACAGTTCTTGATGGTTTTTATGTGTCCCAAAGCCTAGGTCCTAATCCCTACACTTTATTTCCTGGTATGACGAGGGCTCACGCAAGCTAATTTGAGGCAGGGAGAGATCATGCCTTCAACGATGAGAAGAACAGACAATAGTGAGGAATCATGTCTTCCTATATCCTACTTTGAAGGTCTGAAATATTGACACAGCTTCAAAATACTTTCAGTACATATAGATATATACTGAATATATATATATATATATATATATATATATATATATATATATATATATATATATAATTGTGGATGAGCAAGATGGCTCAGTAGGCAAAATACTTGCTCACAGACCACAGACTGGTGTCAGCTGAGTTCAGTCCCATGAACACATGTAAAGGTGACAGGAGAAAACCAACTACACAATATTGTTCTCTGGTTGCCACATCCATTCTCTGGCACAGATCTTGCCCCCCCCCCAAATCATGCACATATACAGTAATAAATAAAACTTAAGATTAATAAATACATAATTGTACATGACATAGAAGATCCAAAGCAAAGTCTAAAAATACCAGAACCAAGATATACGGAGTCTAGATATAAAACTATTATATCCAAACTGCTTAATCAACTTTGAGCATCCTGTCTGATGAAGCGAAAAGGAAAAGATAATTGGTTGCTTGGCGAACAGTACTTATAAAGAAAATGTATCTAAATTTCTAAGAGAAATCTAAAGCATATCATCACATCAAAGTCAACAGTATAGTCAATAGGAAAACTTTAAAAATTGGCCATGTATCATGTGCCAGTCACAGAACTAGGAGAAGTAAACAGTGCTTATTTTCTGGTGAGAAGGCAATATATTTTTTTTTTTTAAGTATGAAAGTTTCATCTGTGCAAAAAGAATAGTAAAACAATGAGATTATCAATCTTAATCTAGTAGGAGATGGGATCATTTTCTGGTGAAAGTGATATTTAAACCCCTGGCAAGATATATATGAATGGATATTATTTAGACAGATAAGTGGAAAGGATTTGGGATATTGGAGAAGGGATGTTACTGGTAGAGGATAAGATTTACAAATGCCCAGCTTTATGTAAGAGCATTTATAAATATAATAGGTGTGTAAGAGCATATCATGTGTAATAATAAAAGGTCTAATAGTTTTAACACATTCAGAGAAAGAAATGAAGATGAAGATTGGACACACATACCCAGGTTGTCCTGGTGACAGCTCATGACTGCGGTTAAGAGCTGTTTGTGTGTATATTCCAATCAGGGTAGCAGCTTGAAATCAGCTACAGTGGGAATATTTGCACCAAAAAGAGTTGGCATCACCATACAAAACACTTATTTCCTCTACTAACTCACCATGTAGGTGACTGTGTTAAAGGAAGCAGTTCTGGCAAGAAAGTGATTTGGAAAGATAATCACTTGAAATTGAGACCATAGAAGAATTCTTAGAAGAGATGCTATTTGGAATGATGATAATAATGAGCTAATATCCCAGTGAAGAGGTTGGAACATTCAAAGAATTAATTAACAGTCAAGAAGTGGTAGGAAAACACAAATGATAAACCTTACAGAGGCAATAATGAAATTAGAATCTGCTTAGTCATTTGAAAAGAGCACCAAGGTACTCAATATGTCATTATAGTGTGACCTAGAAGGTAATTATGATTAAACTAATTTGCAATATATTCCAGATAAAGAATATACCTGTTGAATAGATAATGCATACTATAAGACAACACAAGAGGATTAGTCTTTCCAACAGTAACACAAGCAGGAAGTTTAGTCTTTGGCTAATATACCTTCTTTTCTATTACTGTGATAAATCACCACAACCAAGCCAACTTATGGAAACAAAGACTTAGCTGGGCTTAGATTTCCAGAGGGATAACCACCCATCATGTTGGGGAAGCATGGCAGTAAGCAAACTAAAGCAGAAAGCAGGGAGATCACATCCTCAATGATAAACATCAAACAGAGTAAACTGGAAGTAGGATGAGGCTATGGACTCTCAAAGCCCCATTCCAGGGTGTATTTTCCCCAGCAAGGAAGTACCTCTCCAATATCTCCCCCAGACAATGCCTCACACTGGGGAAAAAGTGGTCAAATATAAGATCCCAAAGGGGGCGTTTTCATTGAAACAACCACAGATGACATCTAGGGTCCTAAATGAAGAAGAGGAAATGGAAGAGCCAGAATCACTAAGTGATAAGGGGCAAGCATCCACTGTAGATGTAGACCCAGATATGTGAAGAGAGCAGGCAAAATAATAATAATAATTAATAAAGTAATAATAATAATAAGAAGAAGAAGAATAGGCTAGGGCTTCACGTTTGTGGGGGCTGACATAACTGGATAAATAAAGTGGTAAAGCCATGGAAAGGAAGGATTTTAAAAAAGGAAAGTAGTTTTTTTCTGGAGAAGATTGGAGGTTCCAAAAGATAAAGACAGAAAGGTTAATTAGGGTCATGATGTTAAGTGCCTTAAGTTCTTTGCTAAATGATTTGACTTTATCCTACAGGCACCTTATGGCCATAGAGCCTGTCCCATGTGACCAGTCTGCTGCTGATTTGATTTTGTTCAGCAGAGAAGTGGAAGGCTTTGTTCCTAGAGAATTCACCAGTACCTCACTTACAGAATCTGTCCTGAAAAAGTCAAGGAAAACAGGACTGCAGTCTGCTGAGTCCCCATCCTCACCATCTGAAACTGCTTTCCACTTCTTGCCAACCTTTCCTCTGTCCTCAATCCACCCACACATATATCCACACCTTCAGAAGACTGTTCTCTTAGGAAATCATGTCCCAGAAAGCTTGACTACTGTTTGGTTTTTTTTTCAGACTTTAAGATTTTTCTGTGTAATTGATATTATAGTATTAAAAAGAAAACCAACCAAAGAAAAACAAGCAAGCAAGCAAGTAAACAAGCAAACAAACCAAAACTCATGTCATTTTCTCAGCCTGACTTACAGAAAGACCTTTGGCAGTTTGAAAGATTATCTCACTCCTTCCAAAATGCTATAGGGAATGCACCATTAAAATTTCACTAAAATCGTTTGTAAGGAACTTGACCTCCAAACTCTATTTTTTGCAAATGTGTACGCCTTTATTGTAGAGATATCAGACTCACACAACTAGGCAATAGGGGCTTGGTCTTCAGATAGAATCACTTGTCTAACATTTGGTAGGCTCTGGGATCAATCTGCAAATGCTGCAAAAAAAATACAAATAGAAGCAATGATTAGTACAATGGATCGGTATCGATACACTGGAATCAGGAACTCAGAGGCTTTGCACATATACTTGGATATGGTTTCTCTCTGTATAAAGGGGGTGATTAGTATCACATTCAGGGATACACCAAAACCTTTTCTTTTTCCTGTAAGCAGCTACTCTGTTTGTAAGAAGCAATCTCATACTAAGAGATTTTTTTTTTACTTTAATAGTATCCTTTTATTTCCAAATCCAAATGAAAAGACACATGCCTCATAGTGTATGCTTATACCCATTGGATGGACTAGTTGCCCTTCTTGTTCAGTACAGGAAACCATTATTGCTCCCTCCTTCTACAGAGACTTTTCTCTCACCTAAAAATGGAAAATAAAAAATGTGGCAAATGAAAAAGTAGAGAAAAGTATCTCAAAAGAGTCCATTTTGCCAGACTTCAACATGGAGCTGGAAAAATAAAAACTTCCCTGTTCTGGAAGCTTTTCTGGTGGCCACAGTGGGCTCTGCTTTGGTCAGCTTCTTGATTAGTATGGTGGAGATGATAGAGTGCCTAGAGTCTCCTTTCCATTTATATCTAGAGAAGAGATTGCTGTTCATCTCTCAGCTCCATCTGATGGTCTTAGAGGGCATTCATGCTTCATAGCAGTGTACTGAATTTATAGGAACAATAAGCCTAAAAGGAAGGGCAGATGGCTTTTTTGAAGAGCTGGGAATGCATCAAACAGAAGTCTGGGATGAAGGAAAGAAGGAAGAAAGGGAGGAAGGACAGGATGGAGGGAAGGGAAGGAGGGGTGAATGGATGCTTTAAAACAGGGTGGAGAGGCATCGAGGTGAGATATTGTTGATCTAAATAATGATCCTGCATTCATCTGTGCCTTCACATGTTTTTATCTCCTTTACCACATGCTTCCACTGCTACCTTATAGACAATGGCTCATTATTTCCTTCCATGTGATAGTCAAGTGGCAGAAGTTCAAATCACTAACAGTTTCATTTTGCACTGAAGGGTTATTCAATGAAGCCCCATTTTCCAGATTTTATCTCATGAGAGTATTCAGGTCTCTGATTCACTACAAGGCATGACACTTGTTAGAGATAGTCTCTGGTTGGGCCAAACTCACCATTCCCTTTAGAAATGAGCAGCAGCAACTGAAATACTAGTGGTACCACTGAACCATATCATGCCAGAACTTACGAACTGACACACATTCTCTATATATCCATGATGAATCTGAAAGACAGACTTCTCCTTTGGTGATGGTGGTAGTAGTGGAGGTGGTGGTGGTGGTGGTGGTGGTGGTGTGTGTGTAGTGTGCATGCACCATGGGACAAGCTTGAATGCTGTCCCTTGAGAGCCATCTACCTTGTTGTTTGAGACAGAGTCTCTCATTGGAACTTGCTGAGCAGTCTAAGTTGGCTGGCAAGAGAACCAGAGTGATCTATTTGTCTCTACTTTCCCACTGCTAGGATTAAAAGTTTCCCACTATACCTGGCAATTTTATATGGGTTTTGGGAACCAAATTCCCATTTTTCTGAGTATATCACAAGCACTTTATAAATAGAGGTATCTCCTAAAACAAGTACTTCTCTTTTATTTATTTTTTGAAAACAGAGCTCCCAGCAAGTATTGATCTTGCCCAAACTTACCACATTGATGAGGAACATTGTTGAGATTGAAATTCACATCTTTCTTTAACTCTCCAGTCTAACTTATCATCCACTACTCAAGGCTGCATAGCCTATATACAGCCCTAGACAGTTATATGACTCCTGTTTCCTCTCCTTCTGCTTCTCAGAGTTTGGATGGATTTTACACCATTGTTTCAGGGGGTTCCAACCTTATTTTTTCTCCTATTTTTCAGATAGTCTCTTTTGTTCAATCAAAAACTAATAATGGAACAAATAAGTGGCTGAATTTAAAACTGCATGGGTAATTGTGTGAAGGAGAAATTAAGGGAATGAGTGAGTGGGGGAGTTCAGGTGGCACAACAGAAAAACACTGGAATATAGCTGCATCAGTGAGACAACTGTTGAGAGCAGGGTCTACCACCGGCTGGAGAGAATCGACAGGTGTGGATATTTCTAAAGAGAAGGGGAGACGTTTCACTGAAATATTTGAAGACTGAGGACACAGGTCTGTGCATGGTAGTATGGGAAGAGGAGTGGAAAGATCACAGCTGGGATACAGCTTACGTATCTGATAGATACACAGCAAAATTTTCACCTTGCATCCTCTGAGGTGCATTTGGCACAGGACTAGCTACAGGCTTAGCTCCAAACTGTATTGTCAGGACTAGGATACAGGTGATGAGAGAACCATGGGTCCCAGGAAGATCAAGGCACATGCTTTTATGCCTCAATTAAAATTTTGCTTGTAAGGCTTGCAAACACAATTTAACCTTTCTCTGCTGGGCTGGGCTAGACACAAAGACAGGCACTGGGTCTTTTGGAACATACCTCCCTTGAGCGTCTCGTAATTAACAGTTCTCTCCTGCTAAAGGAGGAATGGTTTGGGTTTATAACACGGCCTTCATGAGAGAATGGAAACTGTGGTATTCACAGTGTGTAGCATGGGCTGTCTGCCCAAGACTGCCTGTCACAGCCTGATAAGGCTTCAAGACACAAATGTTTGAGGAAAGGAATTAAGAGATAATGTTCAAACCAGGAAGAGAGATGAAAAGGAGGAGAAGAAGGAGGGTAGCAATTTACCCTGTGCTGTAGTGAAAAGAATGTCCACTTAAAGTAAGCAAACCTATGTTTTGTTGCGTTCTGAATCTGTCACTTTCTGGGTTGCCTTTGAGCTCCACGAAAGGTCTCAATTTTTTTTTGGTAAGAATCAGAAGACATGACATCCCGTAAAGACTGCTACAAAGACTATATTTCCTTTCTGAGAAATTTTACCCCAATATATTTTCCTAGGCTCCTAGTGATGCACTGATAACTTTCCCACAGAAACCTGACTGCATCACCATCTAACCACTCAAGCAGAACACTTGCATTTACTTTCTACCTCAGTATGGGTTGCTGAATGACTTTGGATGCACCACAGGGAGAACTGTGCCTCTGAAACAGAAGTTCCTGTGTCCTGAAGGGCAGGGTGCCAAAGAACCAGTTAGGCTTAAGGAATATAGATTAAAAAATAGTCAGATGATTTTGCTGAAAAAAAGCAGGGGGAGCAACGAAAAGGAGCCATGGGGATAAGAACACTGGAGATCTGCTAGCTGTTATATACTTGACCTTGGGGCAGCAGGGATGAAAGACTTAGTGCACTTAGCATAATGGCCTCCAGGACCCATGTGTTGAAAATAGCAAAATTCCTAGGTGAAGTTAGCATATCACATAGTAGAAACTGACCAAAAAAGTGATATAATTCTGTGTTCTTACAACATGATAATAATAATAGGAGCTACAGCTAGTAAGTAGTGCATGCATATCTATGATTCCAGCACTTGGAGACAGGGGGATGAGAAGTTCAAGACCATCCTCAGATTATAGCAAGTACAAGGCTAGCCTAGGCTACAGGAGACTCTGACTCAGAAAAACCAATAAAATAAAATACTACTACTACTACTACTATTACTACTACTACTAATAATAATAATAATAATGAAAAACAACAATAATAATTGTGGATGTAAAGAAGACATTTTGGGAAATGATGGAGTGGTTCCTGGCCTCCAAAGTAGTGATGGCTTTATCTTTAAACTTAAGTTTGTATGACTTTTCAGTTATATTTCAGTGAACTAAGTTATGTGTAGGAACTAGAGGAAGTATAAATAAATACACAAATGCCAAGACTGGCCTTCTAGTGGTGTGGTGAGAAGATGGGTAGGAGGCTACCATGTTCTCCACACCTTCACCACTTTAACTGGTTTGCAGAATCTTCAAGAATGTCTGCCTGGTTGCACAATCCATTTTGTCCCCAATGATTGTAGCTACCTCCTTTCCTGAAGCTTTGGAATACTGCCTACTCATTCAGTCAGGAGACAAGAGACCTGCAAAAGGGAACAGGCCAAGAACAGCAGTGACTCCTCTCTCCTAATAGAAATCAGGTTCCCCAACCTCCAAGAGGGTTTGAATCATTTCGTTTAATGTTCTCTGTACCCGAGTGTTCATCCCCTGCTGTATCTGATCCCTAAGTAAAATGTCGTCACAGGCTTTGAGGGTGAGGGAAACAAAGAAAAAAGAATATATATTCCAAAGAAAACCATTCAATGCTTTTACATCAAACAGCTCATTCATCCCAATGACCTGGCAAACTCTGGGAGTCCAGTGCCTGTGGTAAATAAGGCCAACAGCCAGCTCATCCGCCAGTCTGTTTCCCATCTTTTATTGTCTCCTGAGCATAGGCAGACAATCAGGCCCTGGAGGAGGTGCACTAGAGAATCCTGCCTGCAAAGCTGAGTTGCATCCTAGCTCAGGAGAGTCAGGGGATCTGCCCCTTCAAAGTCCCATTTTGAAAGCTGTCAAGAACTTAAAAGGCAGCTCAGAAGTGTCTGTGAGCAAATAGGCTGCCCTATGGGCTCCAGTATAGCAGGGTTCCTGCACAGAGGAGTACAGTATCAGGCCTAGCAACGGGACGTGGCCCTGGGAAGCTCAGGAACCACCACCCCAGTACAGACTCCAGTGGCCATGGGTGGCCACGAGACGTCCCAGCACTCTTCAGAGTTGTCCATCTGAAGCCCTTGTGCTTGCCTGATCCATGAAAGGGAAGAAAAACAAAACACACCAGAGTCAGCGGATTGGGAGAAGAAGAAAGAAGAGAAAAAACAAACAAACAAACAAGCAAACAACACCCCAAACCTTTCACGGGCAAAATAAATAAAACCAAAAAAACCTCAGAACTGAGCGGTCCTCTACCCCCTTATCTTGCTCAGTATATTCTAATGACAGTCTGACTACAGCAAGAGCAAATTCCAAGAGAGATGGATATCCTGGGCTGACCAGGAGCTGTGGTAAAACAAGCCAGGGAAATGAGAAGCTAGTGACAGACAAGCACTGTGTCAGCTTCTCAGAGGAAATCACAACTCCTCTTCAGGAGTCTTGAAAGTTGTCAAGTAAATGTGACATTTATTCAACCCCAAGAAGGCCTCCTGAACATGCTCCTCCCCTAGCTTCGCTAAGGAGCTAAGGAATCTACCAAATAGATTGTATTTGACTTCACAGATAGGAAAACCAACTTCCAAAGAGGCCAGATGACATAGACATACTCAAGCCAGCACAGCCTCTATTGCTGGAGATTAGCTTTAAAGACAACCTGTGTGTTTTAAAACATGCCAGTTGCCTGTGAAACCTTAAGTGGATTGACAGGTGAAATGAACAAAGGAAAAAAGGGAAGGTGACCAAGTCAGGTTTTAATCTAGGACTGTAAAAGACGGGAACCTCAACAAAGATCCACAGACAACTATACAAGTATCTACTCTAGTAAATAAAACAAGGTCACTACCTATTTATCCACACAACACAGGAATGGCATTTTTCAAATACAAAGAGTGCAATGCCCTTTGAAAAATGTTCTAAGGAATAGGAGAAGGTGGATCCCAGGTTTCCAGGAATCCAGAGTATAGTAGACAAACGGTGTGAATAGTCACCTGTGTGGCAGAGACAAAAAGGAGAGGGAAGACTGGAAGGCAGTCAGTAGTCGTAGAAAAGCTAAAGTCATAATGACATGCAAATGATGCCCAGTATTTACCAAAGAGGAAGGAACAGTGACCAATGTCACTGTTTGACAGACTGGTGCTATCACTTTCTCATTGTGCAACCCTTGGCACATTGATTAACCACTGAGCTTATCAGATCCACATTCAACAATGAAAGTAAAGTTGGGGAGATAGCTCAGCAGTTAAAAGCAAGTATGTCTCTTTATCAGAGAAGCAGAGTTCAATTCTCAACATTTGTATTAGGTGGTTCACATCTTTCTGTAACTCCAATTCTAAATGATCTAATGTTTCTGTCCTCTGTGGGCACTTGCACACCTGTGCACATAATCACACACATAGACAGAAAATTTAAAAAAAAAAAAAACAATAATACATCTTTAACTTTATTGTGCAGGTAAAAATAATGAAAATGCATTTGTTACTTACCACATTTTTTGAGTGATGAGTAAAATCTTAATTCTTTATATTCTCATTGTGATCATTTGGCATTTCTCACTCAGTCCTCTGATGGTGCCATAAAGAAACCGTGGCAAAGAAAGTTTATATGGCCTGCTAGAATCCATTCATCTAGTAAACAAAGACTCAGGTCAGTCCATTCAGGCTCATTGTCTCTATACATCTGCACAGTGTCACCTCCAGTGTCATTGATTAGAAGTTCTGTGATTGTAGAGAATTGGAATATTGCAAATGGCCAGCCAAAATTATCTTCCACTGCCTTTAGTTACCTTAACAGTTATTTATCACCTGTCCTGTTATCTGCCCTTAGCATCCTTGTGACTATGAGAACTTTTGGAATATATTAATATTTATTAGCAGATCACTAGCTTCTACCATCCTAGAAGCTATGAATGTCATCAGATTGTAGCTAAGAGCATAGCAGAGACATCAGTGCTATGTAATCTAACCCTTGTGACTCCACCAATGCATTTAGTAAATGATCTATGACTATCTTTTTTTCTGTGCCTACAAAAAGTCCACACAAAATACTTTCAGAGTGAGACATATTATTCCAGGCCAACTCACTGATGTTCCTGGTCCATGGTCACTAATATCAGGCTGAGAACAAGCTGTCTCTTATAAAATCTTTGAAGTAAGAGATGTAATGTGACCAGACAGAAAATTTTCAAATTTGGACCCAAATTTCTCCTCTTTCTACCACTGTCTCTATATTGTCTATCAGCTGAAAATCTAAAAGTAAGGCAAAGCTCTCAGTTAAGCAAAGACACTGAAAAAAGAAAAATACTATGAGAAGATGTTTTAATAATCCCCTTGTCCAGTATAAATTTACATAGAATATCCTGAATGTCCCCTGACATGTGTGTCACTGCATAGAGGGACTCCTCCATTACACAATGCCAAAGATCCACCTGTGAGATAGTTCTTTCTTTTTTACATTTCATTTTTTTCTTTCATTGAAAATGGATTTCATTCCCACTAATATACCCTGATCACCAGTCCTCCCCCCACTATTTGTCCTAGTTCCTCCCCATGTACCCTCCCATCCAGATACCTTCCCATTCTGTCTCTCAGTAAACAAATAGGCTTCTAAGGGATAATGATATGATATGGTGATATGATACTGTATGATAACAAAAAATAACATATCAGAACTAGACAAAACAAAAAGATGGTAAAGAGGTCACAAGAAGGTACAAGGAACAGAGACCTCCTCCAGATATTTCTTCTTATATGAAAATGTGAATACTATCCAAAAGTATTCTGTCAGTTGGGAAACAGGAATAAGTCTGATCTTTTTTTCAATTTCAATCTTTTAAAATTATACCCTTTCCACCACTTTAAATATTTCACCTTCAAATGGATCATCTTTATTATACTACACCCTCTTTAGAGAACACCTTAGCCATTTTCCTTAAAAGGGATGGAGCAAGCTGGCATCTATATTAAAACAAAGATGCTCGACAGAGACAGATGTGTGGGCCCAACCTGAGTTTGATACATGAACTTGCATTTGGGTATCTACTTCATAAATGTCATCTTGGACATTCCCTTCCACCTTGGGAAGGGAAATTTTGGTGCCAGCCACAACATTGTTAGTTCATCTGCATTTCTGTTGTGGACAGGAAAAGCAGGTAATTAATTGTTTTTCTTCTGTGCTAGGCAGCCAGCTCTCTTTGGAAAAGTTGAGCATTTCTCATCTAGCCATGGTTTCTGCAATTAAAGCTATCCACAGCCAGGAGTTTGATTAATAGCTAGGAGGTTTCTCCTTTGCTGACAAATGAGAAAAGGAGAAATCAGATAGGGAGAAGCTGAATGCATTTGCTTAGTACAGGGCCAGCTAATCTTCTTTTCAAAGAAAGACCTGCAGTGATTTCCTAGGGACTGGAGAGAGAGAGAAAAAGAAAAAGTCTCCTCAAGGTTTGCAAAGTAATGGATCCAGAAAACAGATGTGTGTGCTCCTTAGGAGCAATGTAGGAAGCACAGTAATGGCTAATCTCTGAAGGTGGAAAACACATCCATTCACATAGCTCCAACAGAAACAGCAATACCTAGAAAGGGCAGCTGCTTTCTCCAAGGTCACACTACTCATCCAAAACTCAAGGGCAGGTGAGGTCGATTTCTGTACTCCACAGAGTTACCCTCAACCTTGTTCAGAAAAGCTGTTCCCAAGTATTTAAAATAAAGTAACTCAGACTCTGAATGGAGACTTCTATGATTCTGCTCTCTCTCTCCAGCATGACAGCCATAAGTGGAAGAGGATGTATTTAGTCATCTAGAATAAGCTCTGTAAGAGGTAAATTGACCACTTTCTAAATTTCATTCATAGCTCTCATTATTCTTTCTGTAACTGTCCTGAATAATTAACATATCTTGCCTCCTTGGAGATTAAGACAGCAATCCTCCCTCTGCAGCCCTAGGGTGTTCTTCTCTCCTGACTAAGCCCAGAGTTCCCAAGACTCCTTCCCAATGGCATCTGGGGGAGATGGAAAAGAAAAGGAGGAGGCCTGAGAATAGCAGCAAATGATAGGAAATTTGTGGCCCATGGGAGTAAACTGTCAGCACCAAGGCAAGCCAGTTGGATATGAATATGTTGCTTAGTCCAAAATAAATGTCAAGTCAGAGACTAGGACCAAGAGGAGTTTTGGGAAGACTTGGGAAATACCATAGTATAAGCTTCTTACCAACAAACTATTTTGGCTCTGGATCATCACATTAATTGCTACAGGAAGATTCTTAGAAGATGTGAATTTTGATCCTGCAACTGGAAAAACAATCATTTATGAATGTTGTCCAGGTGGATGTCCAGCATCTGCAGAATAAGTCTGTCATGCTTTCACTATTCTGAGTCTCTTGTATTTTCACTGTGAAATGATATCAGTGTTTCTCCCAATGATAAGCATAAAACATTCTAATTCAGATGTCAGTGTCCATGAGTAAATCTGTATTGGAACACAAGCTGCATACTCCTTCCTGTTTCATCTATAGTGGCTTTTTTTTTTTTTTTTAAGGCAGGAGCTGAGAGAGTAGTGGCAAAAGAAACCTTACAAACCTCAGAGCCTCAAGGCATACTGTTTTGTCCTTCAGAGACAAGGTTTGCTGGCTCCTGGAACAGAACCTGCTCTCTGGCCTACCAACTGCCACCTCAAGCTCATCACAGACCTAGCTTTCTGACCTCACACACAATGCACAGCTGTGCTCTCCCATCTTTAGATGTACATAACATCCACCAAGCATTGCATCTATATCTTCTTGCATGAGGTGGTGGTGGTGGTGGTGATAATTCTCCATGTGGCTGTGGACTGATAGACCAGGATATCCAAGGCACTACAGGGAATTGAAATAACTATTTTCCCCAGAGTGTATCTTTCTCTTCCCTTGTGCAAACGCACGTGCTGTTTGCAAAGTCCTAACAATTCTAGTCATAATGGAAAGGAATCTCACCCATTTTATTGCCATAGTTACAGAGATTGCAAGTTTAGATGCTGTATTAGCAGTAAGTGCACGGTAATAATAGAAGTCAGGGAGGAGGGAACGAAAAGGCTCCTGTTTCTCCCTACAGCATCCTTCAGGGCAAATATACCACAGACAGTTTGCATTAAATTGCAAAGTTAGCGATTTTCTTAAAAAAAAAAAAAAAAAAAAGAAAAAGTCCAAATAATTGCTTTAAAATCTCTTGTCTTCCCCTGACTGGTTAACCCTCATGCAGCCCACCTCATCCTGAAACAATGAAAAAGAGGTTAAAAGAAAAATAAGTGGCCAGGGTTACTATGGAAACCAAAGTAGAAGGCAAGTGAAAGTCAATTTAAGGTTTAAATGCATATGAAGTAGACGTATGTGTGTGGACATATTTGCATATAGATATCCATCTCCCCTCCTCTGTGCTATCCATAGTGTTCTTCCTTCCAGATTCACCTAAGGACTCTTCCTTCCAGAGAAATTGTCCTGACAATTAGAATCCCCACTAATCTCTGCATTCTAGAACTCTATTTGAATTGCTGTCTGGACACAGGATTTGAGCTCTTTATAAACACTTCCCTGGTAAGGAAATGCCCGGTCCTCTGAGGTAGTTGAATACTGCATGCTATCTTATCCCTGTGCCTTTCTTTTTGCAGTGTATACCACCATAACTGTGCTTGCTCCCTTGGCCTGGGGAGCTCTTCTGAGGTCTCATGTCTTTATGCATATAGCAATTCATATATAATATTTTCTCAAGCATTTTACATCTCACATCCGGTGAGGGATATCTCCTCAGTAGTCAAATAGTCCATCCTATGTCTCATCACACTGAGTTGTGATTGCAGCTTATACCACTCTTCACCCCTCTCCATCATCTACAGACAGACATGAACTGTATTTTACTTTGTGTACCCTTACTGCTAATGAATAAATATGAGAATAAGTCATTCAAATCATATAACTTAGGTCAAAACACCCATTTCCATGGACCAAGAGCAGCTAGTAGATGTTATTATTATAGCTTCTAATTACTAGGATTATCTTCACATGTACAAGGTACAATTCTCGCCTGTTGATTCAAAGAACCTGAAAGTTATGAGATAGGCGCAGAAAAGAGAGAGGGGCATGGGACTGTAAAAACCTTATCTTAGGAAAAATAGTTCAAAGAACCTGGCACTTTGGCACAGGAAACATTTGGTTAAATAAAGTTCCATTAAATTCAGTTCTTAGAAGAGACCCATCCTACAGAGCCTTTGCAATGAGGCAAGTGCAGGAATAATAACACATGGAAGTTACAGAGCAGTCTGGGTTTCATACAGAGTCATGCAGAGGCTGAGAGCTGCTCAATATTAGAAGAGACTATTGCGTGAAATACTGAATCTCCCAGCACAGAGAGCATGTAGATAACCATGGCTTGGTCATGACCTAAGGACATCAGGAAATGAAATGCATGGTGTCTATTTAAGAAATTGCAATGAGGAAACTATGGTTTGATTCGATGGAGGTAGTAGAAGCTAGAGGTGACCAGAAATAAATAGGTGTGAGTGGGAGAAGCTGAAAGGTAGCTTAGAGAATGCACGTCAGATAACTGTGTTTTGCAAAAATAATTTCTCTTCAGGAATGGATGGCAGGGAAAGGACTTAAGGTAGAAAGTAACATGACCATTGATACACTCTTTGAAGATGACTCTTTTGGCTATGGATAAAAAAGAACGGTAGGAGTTTCAGGCTTGGAATACACTATGCAGCTGTCCCGATAACTGGAAACAGAGGCCTGAATGATGTCAAGGGCAGAGGAATGAAAAGGGGCAGGGCGGGAATACCAAGGGCATGATATCAAAGCAGAAAAACAGGTTGTATCAGCCTGTCCTTCCAAGCATGTTCTGTTCACTGTAGCTGTGTGCCACCCCTTCGTATGCCCTCCTAGAGAACAGGCCGGCCGTCTTTATTCACTAGCGCAAACTCAGACTGTCGCTGGGCTGGGAAGGTTGCAGTCACCTTGAGTGGATTCCCCACACAGCTCAGCAAGAGGCAGAGCCTGTCCTCTGCTGCTCTGTCAGCTCTGCTTTGCATCAAGACTGCTTTGTATGTCACCAAGTTATTAAAGTTGCGGATTGCAGTGCTGTGTCAGGCATTGTAGTGCTGAAACTGGGTCAGCAAGGGCTGTCTCTCAGGCAAGGTGTGGATTCCCGGTGTTCCCACACACCGGTGCTGACTGCAAAGGTACCTTCTCTGCCTCTTCCCAGACAGTTCAGAGAGGATGGCGTGGCAACCCACACCTTGCCTTTCTCTTTAGCAACTCTGATGGTAAATAACATGAAGATCTGAAAGGAATTCTTTTATCCTCCCCCATCACTCATTTAGCTCACAGTAAGCAAGGGCAGGCTGTTTCAAGCCTCTTTTGAATCCTCCCTCTTCATAGATAGACAGACTCTAGGAATTGCGGAATCAGCTGTTTCAGATCTTGAGTGTTCGAATTTCCCTCATGCCGCTCCAGGCAGCCCAGGGGCAAAGAGGCAGAGGCAGTTACAAAGACAAACACGGTCAAGCAGAATGGCAGTGCATAAGGACAAAGCATCAAATCCTCCCCATAGCAGAAACGATTAAAAAGCACATGATGTGTATGTATTACAGCCTACAATTTCAGAGGCAGAAGAGGGAAGATCCTCAAAGCCTGAACAAAGACAAGTCTGTCTCAATTCCACCTAACACATGGGGATACAGCATCTGATATGCAAAAGTTAGGGAATATACTCAAGAAAAACCAGCATGACAAAGATCCCTGTCCTTGTGAAGTTTATTTTCTAGCAGATGTAAACCATAAATCATAAATATAGTAAATACTTAAATAGCATAAAACACATGGTATAGTACAGAAACATTCATTATAATTTGTGGGAAAGTTACACGTTGAAAATCTACAGACAGCAAAGGAGAATGAAGTGAGAAAGACAGGGAGAGAGGAGGAGTAATAATGCAGAATCAAACATAGGGAAGAAAAATGATAAGGATTTGGGTTTTATATATATATAAAGCTTCGTGAGGATAGACTATTAAATAGATAATGATTAAGTAGAAAAGGAAAGCAGATACTAGAGTTAAATAAATGGATAATCCAAGGGAGTGTGTTCCACAGATAAGGAAGAATCCCACAGGCCCAGTAGACCATCCATAGCGAGGAGGGTAGTGACACTGGAATACATAGGCAATAGGAATAACGGGAGAAGATGAAGTTAATATGAAACCAGAAAGAGCTCTGTAGATTCATATGACAACTTCAGCACGAGTCATATGTGGAGTTTTGTCATAACACTCAAAAATTATATGTTTTTATCTAGAAAGACTATTCTAGAACAGTGACTCTCAATCAGGTAGGATTTTTCCTTCTCTGCAGGGTTCTTGGAAATGTACAAAGGTATTTTGGCTATTAAAAGTGGGGCTGATGCCAGGCAGTGGTGGCGCACACCTTTAATCCCAGCACTCAGAAGGTAGAGGCAGGTGGATCTCTGTGAGTTCGAGGACAGCTTGGGCTACAGAGTGAGTTCCAGAAAAGGCACAAAGCTATACAGAGAAACCCTGTCTCGAAAAACCAACCAAACAAAAAAAAGTGGGGCTAATGTGTTGTTAGTCTCTAGTGAATGTAGGAACTATCTTGAATATCTTACAGTGAGCAGAACAGCCCTTCACAGCACAGGGCAACACCAGTGAAAATGTCAACTGTGCTGAACTTGAGTTTCCAGTTCAAACAGAAAATCAAACTTCCTTTGGATGCTAGTATCATGTTCTCTTAGTAAAATGCACCACATTTTTAGGAGACGCAAGCAGGAAAACCTATGTACCCAGTGTAGCAGGCAAAGTGTCAGGACACCTTCAAAGAGCCATAACATGTATTTGTTCTTATGTTAAAGAATAATTCATGATTGACGCTGTACCACATTGTATTACTCTTTATACTAAAAATAAGCTATTTTTAATTTCTTATTTTGATGATTTTTGATACAGGGCCCTACTATGCAACCCAGACTAGTGTCAAACTTATTATGTAGCCTGGACTGGATTTGAATTCTTTATCTTTTGGTCTCTTGTCCAACTCCAGGTAGGAGTATGCACCTTAGGGTCTATCCCAAAGGTGGAAATTTGAGGAGCCTCTTAGGGACCACTGTGAAGATTTCATCATTGAGTCTCACATTTGGGTTATACCAGCTTCCTCAAAATAGAGAGAATGAAATTGGATGAAAAATAAGCCAAAATTCCTCATTTCCTACTTTGTAATTCTGCAAAACTTTACAGCCTTTGGAGCTCTTTAACAGAGCATTTTCCTTAACCTTTCTATTACCTTTGTGAGTAACAGAGAAAGGCATTGTTATCACACCTATTTCTGATATGCAAGAGTGGAGGATGGGGATCCACATGACTTGTGACAGAGTTAATAAAAGATAAGAGTCACAAGACAGAACTCTGAGCCCTTCACTTCTCTTTAAGGACTGCCCTCATGCCATCACTATGTAATTCTCAGTATGCCACATGGCATCTTATAGAAAGTTTGCATTAAAAATGCTTATTAAATGAATATTTTAATCAATTTCTTAGTGAACAGAACACCATTGCTGTAGGCACTAAGAACAACAATTAATAAATAAGACCTCATGAAACTGAAAAGTTACTGTATGGCAAAGGACACAGTCATTGTATAGCAGCAAGCTATAGAATGGGCAAAGATTTTTACCCAGCACATGTGTGATAGAGGACTCCTATACATAATATATAAAGAACAACAAAACTGGACATGAAGAAAAGAAACAAATTAAAAATTGGGTACAGATCTAAACAGAGAGTTCTCAAAAGAGGAAACTTAAATGCCTGAAAAATACTTAAAGAAATGTTTAACATCCCTAGTTATCAGGGAAATGAAAATCAAAATTACTTTGAGTCTCAATCTTACACCAATCCAAATAACTAAGATCAATAAAAAAAAAATATGACAGTTCATGCTGATGAGGATGTGGAGTAAGGGAAACACTTATCCATTGCTGGTAGGAGTGCAAACTTGTATAGTCAGTATGGGAATTAGTGTGACAGTTCATCAGGAAACTGGAAATAGATCTATATCAAGAACCAGCTATACCACTTCTGGGCATATACCTAATGGACACTACATCCTACTACAGACACACTTGCTAATCTAGGTATATTGCTACTCTACTCATAATAGTCATAGATTAGATACAGATTAGATGTATATCAAAGTATAAATGAATAAACAAAATGATGTACATTTACACAATGATATCTTTTAATGAATACTTTTAATATTCATTAAAAATAAAATCATGAACTTTCCAAGTAGATGGATAGAGTTAGAGAAATCATCCTGAGTGTAAAAAACAAACAAACAAACAAACAAAAAACTATGGTACAAACACAAAAGGACAAATATGGTATGTATCTGCTAGTATGTAGATGTTAAATGTTAAGTATTCAATAATCAGGCTACAATTCACATAACCACAGAGCCTAGGTAAAATGTAAGGAACTGGGAGGGATGGGGTGGGAGATGAATCTCCCTAGGAAAGGGAAATAGATAGTTATGGATATGTGGGTGTAAAGGGAAGGAACAGGAACATAAAATGGGGATGAAGAGGAGGGCAAAGGGAAGGAGAGTTAAAATTATAGCCATTTAATGGGTCACAGAGAAACTTAATATAGTAGAAGCTACCTAAATTATATACATATATGAAAGAAATCTAAATTGAATCACCAAATAACAGGAGACAAATCTCAACTAGATAAGTCTCCAAATGAAACCTCCAGTTCCAGAAATGGGTTCCATCTAATTCAGTTTTTGGTAAAAGGAACCTCATAGGAACCCTTAAACAACCCATACCATTGCCAAGCCTATTGGCTGCTCTTCACAAGCTGATGGTAAGGCCATCTGACTGAGGACAACATTTACACAACTCACTGAACACAGACAAGTTGAGCTGGTGTATACAGAGAGTGTTTACTCCTAACCTACTGATGTTCTTTGTACTGAAAGGTACTATGCATGCTACCAAAGGAGAAAGGTAAATAGGAACCCAGCTACAAACCCTTTGATCTACAATGGTGACCTGCCTGTTAGAAGCATTAGTGGTACAAGCTTGTGTAAGTTACCCATCTAATTGCATTTAAGGCCCACTCCATGAAGAGAACCCAGTGCCTGACACTGCTTGGATGTGTGAGAACCCGAGAGAAGATAGGCCACGAACCTAGGGAAAAAACAAATAATCCTACTGTTCAGTTAGAGGAATGTAGCAATACAGTGGCTTCTAAGGACATTCTGCTACACTCATAGATCAGTTTTTGTTCAGCCATTATCAGAGAAGCATTCTCCTGCAGTAGATGAGAACAAATACAGAGAACCACAACTAGAAAATATGCAGTGAGCAACCTTGGAACATTCAGTCCTAGAAAAAATGTATCCATTAAATGCCCCCTTCAGGGCTCAGAGAACACCGTGGAAGTGGAAGAGAAGGCAGAAAGTTTGTTAAGAGCCAGAGAGGATTGAGGACACCAAGGACACTAAGCCTGCTAAATATAGCAGGGCAAATGCATATATAAATTCACAGAGACTGTGGCATCATGCACAGGGCCTGCACAAGTTTGAGCCAAATGGAGCCCCAATGATGAGAGAGGAAGTAGACACAAGCCCTAATCTCTAATCTAACTGATAACTACTTGCAAATGAAAAAATTGGTTTTCTCCAACCTAGCCTCATTGCATGGAAAAACCACTCTTAAGGGCAGTCCCCATGCCCAGCAGTAGATAGCCAACACAACAAACTCAATGGCATTTTTTGAGGTTCATTATCTTAGAATTCTTTGTCAGGGTTTTTCTTCTGTTTGTTGTTTTTGCTGTTTGTTTGTTTTATTTTGTCTTGTACCTTACAGATCCTTTGCATATACTTCATGGTTCCCCGTTTTGTGTTTCCATGGGATTTCTATGTATTCAAACATGTTTGTCTCTAAATCTACCACATCTATATGTGTTTCTCGTGCTTTTTCTTTGACTCTGTCTTCTGTTTGTTTGTTTGTTTTGCTCTATTCCGGTCTGTTTGTTTTTATTTTAGTTTATTTTTAGTATTTTTACATGCCTGTGTATATTCTAATGACAGAGAAAGGGTATGGATTTGGGTAGGTTGGGAAACGGGGAGGATCTGGGAGGATTTGGGAGAAGGAAATCTATAATCAAAATATATCGCATAAAAACTATTTTCAATAAAAAAAATTGAAAAGGAATATAAATTTATCTTCCTAGAAACAGAACAGCATGTGATAAATCCCTGATATATCTTAGATAGAAGCTGATCTTATCCTCAAAATTATCAGGAAACAATGGGGATTGTCAAGTGCAGAGAGCTGAAGACACCCAAGTGCTGCCTGGGTCCCTGCAGTCCCAGGGCAGGCAGGCACCAGTACCAGGAACAAATAAGTGACTGAGAGGTGAGAAAGAACAAAGCAGTGCTGCATGGGCTAGAGAGAGAGGTCGAATTGGAGATGTAATGGTAGTAACAGGTGAGACGGGGGCTGACCTCTCCATGCTGTTGTCTCCCAATAGGGTTTGCAGGATGGTGTACAACATGCCTGTGCTTAAGCAGGTGCAGACTCATCTCCTGAAACTGCGGCTCAGCTGCAGCATCTCCCAGATCTGTGCAATAAGGGAGGCCAGAGATGAGGAAAGGTTTTCTTTTTAGATTGGACCTCCTGGAAAGACCACCATGGCCCTCAATGTGACTAGAGGCCATGTTGGTGTTGGTGGTCCATGCTGCTTCCCCAGGCCATGAAGAAACCTGGGATCCATTTGGACGTACCTATCTGCCTGATGCCTTGATGATGTCCTTGGGCTTCTCTGCCTTGCGGAGCCATGCTGATGTAAGCGGCTTGTTTAACCACATGAGACCATGTTAGGTATCCTGGTCCATATAACTGGTGAAGGCCATGTGAGGGTCAGTGATCCTGATACAGCCAAGAGCCATGTTGATGTCTGCCACCCATGATACCACCCATACCCATGGTCGAGGCTACTGCCTGAATGAAGCCTTGGGCACTGAACAGCTGGGTTCCATCCACAGCAGGGCCCTCCTTAACTGATGGCTTCTGGCAAACAGATGCAGGCAGAAAAAGATTTATCCTCCCTGGGGCAGGGCTGGCCACTAGGAATTTGACCATGCTCCAGTGAATGTATAGATAACACAAAATGGACTTGTTTTTTTTTTTTTCCCTTTGGCTGGGGGATATTACAGGGGAGGGGGTGGACATGAGAAGACTGGGAGGTGAGCATGATTGGGGCACATGATTAGATTTCCAAATAATCAACAAAAAAATTAAAGAAAACAAAAACATTTAACCTCATTTAATTTAGTGTGTGTGTATATGCATGGAGGTTAGAGAACAACTTGGGGAAGTCATTAATGTCTTTATATCATGTGGGTTCTGGGGTCTTAACTCAGGCAGCAAGTGCATTTACCTACTGGACCATCTTGTTGGCCCCAAATTTACTAGTAAATAAAAATGCAAAGGCATTAGAAAAAAAAGAGGGGGATTGTACAGAGTTTGGAATTACAATTTACCTAAAGAAAATCCCATTATACTTGATTTTCCCCCTGGGTCATTCTCCTAAATATGAGAAAATAAGAATAAGATTAAGGAAATAAAAGATAAGACTGAATCAAGATTCCAAATCTTCCAGGAATTTGTGCTAGGAGAGAACCACATAAAGTACTCTACTGATTGGTCTCCCAACCTGTATTGTTCTACATTCTGGCCTGGCACTCCAACCAACTCTACACTTGTAAATAAGTTTCCTGTCCTATTTGTTGAAATGTGGCAGTTGAAACCAATATAGTAGGGCTGGAAGCTAGAGGTGTTTGCCTGACCTGGTCCTACCAGGTTGCTGCCCACAAGGCCCATGGACATGCTTTTTCTTAATAGCTTCATTGTAGGAATTTGGTCTTTGTCTTCATTTATTCATTAGTTACAAGATGACCAAAAATCCTTCTTGTTTCTTTCTTCATTTAGTAACAAATGTATTTATAGCATCTACTGTATGTTGACCACTTTGTCTAGTAATTAGAAACAGAGAACAAAGACAGATTTTGCATTCTTAGGAGCACATGTAGGTTGAGGTGCAAGCATCATACCCACAAATGAACTTAAATATACAAAATAAGACATTAGACCAAGGCACAGCCTGATACACACTCCTCCGAGATACACAGGGGAACAACTGAGTATGTTTGCAACAATGGGGTGATTAGAGAAGGATTTGCAAAACATGTGATAAAAGTAGTCATAGAAGACATTTCAGTAATATACCTGGAGTAAAAGAAATTACAGATGGAGCTGAATACCATGAACAAAGTAAGACACATATGAGAAGCCATGTCATCTCAAGAGTATCACAGCAATAAGTAGGAATATTGAGTACTTATTATTGGCTTGGCAATGTGTTAAACATTTTACCTACTCAGTCCTGTTGAATGATTCCTTTGCCACTTAGTTTTTCCTATTCCAAAGAAGAACTTCATGTCCATGAGCTAGGAAGTAAGATGAACTACTAAACAAACATTGACCTGGCCATCACTAAATCTCCATTCTCAGATGCTCCACTCTGATGCCCATTCATTTTCTTGATGCGGAGACTGTGACATGGAAGTGAAATTCTTTGTTGAATAATCATTGATTTTTGACCTTTGGCTCTGAATCTTGAGCACTGCTGGGCTCTTTCCCTGTTATTTTGTGCAGAAGCTCATTAAAAAGACTTCAGTGTGAAGACAGACGTGTTTTCCTTTGTTTTGTTTTGTTCTGTTTTCCCACAAGTCAGTGACAAGAACTGAGTATACAGCCTCAAAAAAGAATGTTACCCTTCTGGTGTGAATAGATGTATCAATACAAACTGCCTCTCAGTTTTTGCATCATGAAAGGGAAAATACACTTAGCCAGAGAACTTTCAGGAAAAAAATGAAAGGGAAACAAAAACAGTAAGCTGATGGAAGAAAGATGGGAAAATCTTTAGGGAGGAAACAGGAAGATAAAAGTAGTGGGTTTTAGGTTGAAGCAGAGGAAGCACTAGGGAGTTGAGAGAGAGGGTAGGCAGAAGCATGGGATGTATGTATGCTGGAAATAAAGAGGACAGTGACAGCCTCTGTTATAGAGACAAATAGAACATACACCGGCAAAGGCTGCTTTGTCTGAAATCCACGGAGGAGAAAAGCGAGGGGTATTGTACAAAATTAATAGAGGCAAAAGCAAAGAGTTGAGACTGGAAGTCCCATTGGTGATGGAGAAAACATCCCAAAAAGAACAGTGCGTGACTGAGGAAGTTACAACGTGAGGAGAAAAAAAGTAGAAGGACAAAGTAGGAAAGCCAAGAGGCTTAGCAAAGAAGCCTTGAAGGATAGAAACCAAATCTCACAGACAGAGGCATCACAAGCCACAACAGGAAGCATATAATACTAATAGAAAACAAGAGATATGGCCTCTGAAGGAGTAAGTCTCAACAACCCCAGCAGAAGGAAGGAATGTGGACCAAGAAAACAAATCATTCAGGAAGGATCTTGGGGCTGATACCTAATGTTACCGATCATTTGTAAAGTGCCCTATATTTTACATGAAGTCTCTTTGTCCATCCTTCTAATTGTCAAGTATGTTTTGACATATGTTTCTGCTGCATGACAGAATGTGTCGATTAAGGTCCTGCAGGTATTTGTGCTGGAAACTTTGATGATGACTGACTAGAGTGTGCTTAAGCCCAGACTCACCTTTTCACTTTTGTCTCCTGCAGCCATCAGGATTGTTGTATTATATGCCAGTGACTAGAGTAGGGTAATTGGAGTTAGGAAATTCCAGTAGCCGCTTGTATTCATCACATAAAATAGCTAAGGAAAACCCCTGGGAAGAGAGCAGTGAGCAGAACAGCTCACAAGGATGATAGGAAGCAAAGAGAAAGAACCCCTGTGTTGCAGGCTTTCTCCTTCCCCCTTTTTATTCCATGTGGGTCCCCAGTCTGTGAGTTTATGCTTTGCCTATTCAGGATTGTCTTCCTTCTTAGTTAATCCTTTTTGGAAGCATTTCTGTAGAAGTGTACATAGGTGAACTTAAGTAATCTTCTAGGTGCTTCTCAGTCCAGTCAACTGATGGTCAAGATGAAACACTGCACTTCCTCTTGGATATTAAAATATAAAAATGGTAGGGTTAAAGAATATATAATTACTTCTATAGTATCTGGAACATGGAGATCATTCCATAAACCCTGGTATTCATGACTACATTTACCTAGAAATTCGATCTACAAAAGTAATCAACATAGGTGAGCAAGAAGAAAGATTTTGGAGGCTGGAGGTCTGGCTTAGTGGTAAAGAGCATGCACTGCTCATGCAATAGACTCAAGGTCACTTCCCTTGCTCTATGTTGGACTATTGACATCTGTCTATAATTCTGGTTCCAGGGGACCTGGCGGTCTGAACTCCATGAACACCTACATTCACATGGATATAACCCCACATACACATAAACACATAATTAAACATGCATGCTAAAAATAAATGTTTTAAAGGCAAGAAATTTCAAAAGACAATGGAAGAGATACTCCACTTTCTTATTAACAAAAAAATCATATATGACTTTCCCCATTCAAACTAGTGTCAGTGGTTTTTTTGAAATTAGCCATAATGAGTATTTAGCAAAAAAAAATTAATAAACACCACCATGGCCTTCTATTCTCCATTTCTCATGTCAAGAGAGCTGGTTGGCTAAACACTGTTGGTGAAATTATTAAGGCCACTCCACTTAGTTAAAAGGAAGATTTATTTAGTGGGTAACTTACAAAAAGGGAAAGGTAGGTCGCAGGGTCTGGGGAAGGTGTATCACAGTCTAGCGGTGTTAACTGGAGCTCTGCGGGTCCACCTCCACCATTCAGGGCACTGAGCACTTGCCCATCCAGCTCTCAGGTCTCCAGGCACCTTCCTTGGCCCACACCTCGTAGGCATGAGAGTTGCCAGAGTTTCAATGGGGGTTGGAACTTCCAGATCCAAGCTGGAATGGCTACCCACTACATCTCCCCCTTTTTGTCTAAATAAGAAGGTTATAAACTAATACAAGACTATATACAAAGGAATGGTTATCAAATGTTGTCCAGGAATAATGAGGGATAATGACCTAGATAAGATGGAACTACAACCAATGCAAACAATATCAAGCAAGAAACACATACTAAAATCCAGAGAAGTATAGAACATAGGTAAATGGCATGTTATAAAGATCATTCCAGAAGGTGTCCTATCCTAAAGAACCTGAATCTAATACTTAATATGTTCTATCTAAGATATTATATATACTAAGTTGTAACTATAACCACTAGTCTTCAATCCCATCAAAGACCTGAGAAGGAACATAATGATCCCTGAGAAATGGCAGATGGATGTAAGCAACATTCAGGAATCATGTAAGAGTAGACCAAGACAGCTGGCAGCCTGGACAGTCACCTAATGTTTCTCAGCATTGTTGGTGCATTCAATTGGCTACAGGCCTAGAGTATCTGACAGACCATTTTCAGAAGCAGGAATTCTGAAAGACCATCTTACCCTGTCTTGGCAGAGTACAGTGGTCGATTTCCTTGTGTCCCGCTTGTCCAGAAAGGACGGCATTGCATTTGTACTGTCAGCCATCAAGGCAAGGGCAGTTCTTTGCCCAGTAGGCCATTTTGTGCCAAAAAGACAAACTTCCAAATGGAAATGTCTAGAAACCCAACATTCTCTCGGGATCAATTGGTGCAGCCAGGAGCAATTGTGTCACACGTCAACAAAATTCTAAGTTATTTAATAGCCATATTCTCTAGGTCTATGAAGTGTTTGAAGATTACCTGTCCCTTTGACCTATGTATCTGTAAATCTGGATAACCTAACTAACATAGAGATGACAGGCATATGTGACTATGAATCTATAAATCTTATCTGCCAAAATAGCTTAAGGACTAAGGCTTCACGTAAACAAGGTAAACAGTCTATAAGCAAATGTATGGGGAAGAACGATGACTTCAAAATTGTGACAATACACAAGATATTTATAACAGAGGTAGGAATATATAATGTGATATGCAATATGACAATAATCTTAAATATATATCAATATACTGAATATCCTAAACAGAAGTAGAACATACATAAAGTATGACAGATATAAATTTACATTTGTATCAATATAAAATATTTCAAATAAGAGTAGAAATATATGTACATTATAACAAATATAGTTCTGTATTTGTATCAATATACAAATTATCTTAAACAGGGTAAAAATAGTTTGTATCAACATATAAGAATCCATAACAGTACAAATTACAGTGCAAATTATCTAAGGTTGCTATTTTACTAAATTTGTGTACTAGTATATAAAATGATCTACCATCATATCTTATACCTATCCATTCCATTTATTCTTTCCCCTCCTTTTTTTTAGAGTATTGAGTCTAATATTTTTTTTCAACCCCAACCCTATAACGGTCATCCATAACCCTGAGAATTATGAAACCTAAGGGAGAAGGGGTGTCGTTTTCTTAGAATTGTTTCCTGTCGTTTAGGGAATGATGTTATCTCTGTTGGTTACTGTGAGAAAGCTCAGATAGTTAAATCTCAGTTAGACTAATTGTAGGTTCTGCAGCAAGTTTTAAAGTAATGGATAAGATTGTCTGAAATTCTGGCAAGAAGTGTAGTATGATGATGATTACCATGGCATCATTCTGGATTGGGTAGGTTTGTTGTTGTTGGGGCCCCATCTTCCTTCTGGAGACTTCTGGGATTGCTATTGGAAAAACTTATTTGTTATCAAAAATGGGAGGTTTGGGTTTATTTATTTATTTTTTCTTGTCTTATTCTTGATTTCAGTGGAATTGCTTTGAGTTTCTCTCCATCTAATTTGAGGTTAACTATGGATTTTCTGTAAACTGCCTTTATTAAGTTGATGTATGTAATCTTTGATCATTCACTTTTTTTTCCTTTATTTTTTTTATTTTACAATACTATTCAGTTCTACATAATAGCCACAGATTCCCTTGTTCTCTCCCTTCCTGTCCCCCTCCCCTTCCCCCCAGCTCATCCCCCATTCCCATCTCCTCCAGATCAAGGCCTCCCCCGAGGACTGGGATCAACCTGATAGACTCAGTCCAGGCAGGACCAGTCTCCTCCTCCCAGATTGAGCCAAGCGTCCCTGCGTAAGTCCCAGGTTTCAAACAGCTAACTCATGCAATGAGCCCAGGACCTGGTACCACTGCCTAGATGCCTCCCAAACAGATCAAGCCAATCAACTGTCTAAACTATTCAGAGGGCCTGATCCAGTTGGGGGCCCCTCAGACTTTGGTTCATAGTTCATGTGTTTCCATATGTTTGGTTATTTGTCCCTGTGCTTTATCCAACCTTGGTTTCAACAATTCTCACATATATAAACCCTCCTCTTTCTCACTAATTAGACTCCCAGCACTCTACCCGGGGAATAGCCATGGATGTCTGCATCCAGATTCCTCAGTCCTTGTATGGGGTTTCTGGCCCAACTATTAGGGTGTTTGGCCATCCCATCACCAGAGTAGGTCAGTCCCAGCTGTCTCTCGACCATTGCCAGCAGTCTTTTGTGGGGGTATCTTTGTGGATTTCTGTGGGCCTCTTTAGCTCTTTGTTTCTTCCTTTTCTCATGTGGTCTTCATTTACCATGGTCTCCTATTTCTTGTTCTCCCTCTCTTTTCTTGATCCAGCTAGGATCTCCCACTCTCTTTCCCTCGACCCTCGCCCTTCATTGCTCCCACTCATGTTCAGGCTGTTCATGTAGATCTCATCCATTTCTCTGTGTCTTTCTTGGGGTCCTGTTTTCTAGGTAGCCTCACTGGTGATGTGAGTAGCAGTCCAGTAATCCTTGTTCCACGTCTAGCATCCTCCTATGAGTGAGTACATACCATATTTGTCTTTCTGAGTCTGGGTTACCTCACTCAGGATGATTTTTTCTAGATCCATCCATTTGCCTGCAAACCTCATGATGTCATTGTTTTTCTCTGCTGAGTAGTATTCCATTGTGTATATGTGCCACTATTTATCCATTCTTGAAGGGCATCTAGGCTGTTTCCAGGTTTTGGCTATTATAAACAATGCTGATATGAACATAGCTGAGCAAGTGCTCTTGTGGTATGATTGAGCGTTTCTCAGGTATATGCCCAAGAGTGGTATAGCTGGATCTTGGGGGAGATTGATTCCCAATTTTCTAAGAAAGCACCATATTGATTTCCAAAGTGGTTGTACAAGCTTGCATTCCCACCAGCAGTGGAGGAGAGTTCCCCTAGTTCCACATCCTCTCCAGCATAAAGTGTCTTCAGTGTTTTTGATCTTAGCCATTCTGACAGGCGTAAGGTGGTATCTCAGAGTTGTTTTGATTTGCATTTGCCTGATGATTAGGGATGTCAAGCAATTCCTTAAATGTCTTTCAGCCATTTGAGTTTCCTCTGTTGAGAATTCTCTGTTTAGTTCTAAAGCCCATTTCTCAATAGGACTGTTGGTCGTTTTGATGTCTAATTTCTTGAGTTCCTTATATATTCTGGACATCAGTCCTCTGTCAGATGTGGAGTTGGTGAAGATCTTTTCCCATTCTGTAGGCTGTCGCTTTGCCTTGTTGACTGTATGCTTTGCTTTGCAAAAGCTTCTCGGTTTTAAGAGGTCCCATTGATTGATTGTTTCTCTCAGTGTCTGTGCTACTGGTGTTATATTTAGGAAGTGATCTTGAGGCAAGGCTGTCCACTCTCCCCATACTTATTCAATATAGTACTTGAAGTTCTAGCCAGAGCAATAAGACAACATAAGGAGATTAAGGGGATAGGGGATACAAATTGGAAACGAAGAAGTCAAGCTTTCCCTATTTGCAGATGTCATAATAGTATACTTGAGTGACCCCAAAGATTCCACCCAGGAACTGATAAAGCTTATAAACACCTTCAGCAACATAGCAGGATTCAAGATCAACTCAAAAAAATCAGTAGCCCTCCTATATATAATGGACAAAGAAGCTGAGAAGGCAATTAGAGATACATTACCCTTTACAATAGCCACAAATGACATAAAATACCTTGGGGTAACACTAACCAAGCAAGTGAAGGACCTATATGACAAGAACTTTAAGTCCCTGAAAAAAGAAATTGAAGAAGATGTCAGAAAATGGAAAGATTTCCCATGCTCATGGATAGACAGGACCAACATAGTAAAAATGGCAATTTTATCAAAAGCAATCTACAGATTCAATGCAATCCCCATCAAAATACCAACGCAATTCTTCACAGACCTGGAAAGAATAATTCTCAACTTCATATGGAAAAACAAAAAACCCAGGATAGCCAAAAGAATCCTGTACAATAAAACAACCTCTGGAGGCATCACAATCCCTGACCTCAAGCTCTACTATAGAGCTACAGTAATAAAAACAGCTTGGTATTGGCATAAAAACCGACATGTGCACCAATGGACTCGAATTGAAGACCCTGACATTAACCCACACACCTATGAACATATAATTTTTGACAAAGAAGCCAAAAGGGTACAATGGAAAAAAGAAAGCATCTTCAACAGATGGTGCTGGCATAACTGGATATCAACGTGTAGAAGGCTGCAAATAGATCCATATCTGTCACAGTGCACAAAACTTAAGTCCAAGTGGATCAAGGACCTCAACATAAATCCAGCTACTCTGAACCTGCTAGAAGAGAAAGTAGGAAGGAGTCTTGAATGCACTGGCATAGGAGATCACTTCCTTAATATAACACCAGAGGTTTGGATTTAAAGAGGACATAGCATGTAAGAAGGGATTCTGAGGAATCAAGAGTAAGCATGGAGAGAATTAGATGTCTTTGTCCACATCTGTTTTGGAAAACATAGGATTTTAGTTACATTAAAAGAAAGGGCAAATGGGGTGTTTTAAAATGAATTTTGATATCTTCCAAAATATATGTAAAGAGCAATACTTGTAGAAATATCATCACTTTATTGCAAGTGTAAAATGGAGTTATTTGGAAAAATGTCTTAACTATTTTATGGAAAATGAAGGTGTTGAAGTTTACTATGTATGACCTATATAGCTACATATATGAACTTGGAATTAGACAGAAAGCCATTCAGAGACACTAATATTAAATCCCTAAAGCATGGTGGTGGCGCATACCTTTAATCCCAGCACTTTGGAGGCAGAGGCAGACGAGTTTTGTGAGTTCAAGGCCAGCCTGGTCTACAGAGCGAGATCCAGGACAGTCACAAAGCTACACAGAGAAGCCCTGTCTTGAAAAACCAAAAAAATAAAAAAATAAAAAATAAAAATCCCTAAAGCATGGTAGCACATTGTAGAGAACACTTCCTAGAGTAAGCATGTCAACAATCAATCCTGGTTTTGCCATTTACTAGGAACTTAGGACAATCAATTAACTTTTCTGCTGCAATTTTGTCTATGAAATGAGGGTAGTAACAATTCTTCTCAGAGGAAGTCCATAGGACCTAGTGAATCAATGCATTTCAAATGATTTGCACAGTTCCGGTGACATAAAGATTATTTTCTTCATGTTGGCTTCTAGAAGAACAACTAGCTAGAAACTGGACCTAGGGAATTGATACTATGTATGTGAAACATGAATAGAGATAGAAAGTATTAGATAAAACAATGCCTCTATCTAATTATCTCAGGGTATTAATTAAGACACAACTTGTAAATGCTAAATTACTATAGCATGGTATATAGGGGTACTAGAGCTCCTCTTAGGATAGAAGAGACCTGAAAATACATTGTGGAGATCTGTATTTTTTTCCCTGTGGTATAAGGTAGATGGGCTTTGTGCTTCTTCAATCTGCCTAGTCTTAAAATCACCTGGTAGCTGTAAATGAAAACATGCTTCCTGTCCTTAAATTAGAAGGTATCTTGTAGTCCTTCTGAAGAACTGGGAACTACAAATATCTTCTTTTCAAAGAGTATTTTTAAACCTCCTCTACTAGATTTTGATAATCAGATGGGATTGGTGGCCACTGAACTAACTCTCTGGCTTGAATTTATAAACCAAATCTTGTAATATTTTGCACCTAAGTTCAGGCCAGCCCCACATGAGTCCTTATACGTTTGTGTAGGAACAACCTTTAAAACATTTGGGGGGTCTCACTGACAATTAAGGCTGAGCACAGTTTGGGTTATTGCCTTCTAGTGAGATTCTTTCCAACTTTGTTCAGGTATAGTTCTCATGATAAATTTATGTTGAAACCACTCCTGGCCATTCTACTATAATGTTCATCTATCCCTTTTTTCTCTAAGTCAGCATCATGAAGTGTCTACTTCATATATAAGTCAGCACATGACTTGACATCTTGAAAATGCTTAGAACACCTGCAGTAGAGCTCAGCAGACCACAAATCCAACTGGAGCACAGTATCTAAACTGCTTTGGTCTGAGAAGTGGTGAAGTTTTAGCTAGTCCCTAAAAGTTTAAAATATGGGAATGAATTGAAAAGACAGAAATTGAGTTGGAGGGAAATAATAAAACCCTTTGCTCTAGGAATGGATGAAATCATCAATCCTCTGACTCCAGGAAAGGAGAAATTAGTTGATCTGTCTCTCATGTGATGGCATAGCTGATGGGTTAAAGGGAGCTAGAAGCCACTGGAAATGGTAGGGTGGCAAAGCCTGTGATCACAGTTCAGTCAGTCACTGGGAAGAGACCTAGCCTTCTTCTTCTTTTAAGATTTACTTGTTTAAAGTTTTTTTTTTTTCATTTTACATACTGCCCACAGTTCTCCCTCCCTCCACCCAGCTCCTGCAGCCACTCAGACACAAGTAAACATACAGAGACTTTTATTACTTACAAACTATATGGCCATGGCAGACTTCTTGCTATCTAGTTCTTATATCTTAAATTAACCCATTTCTATAAGTTACCATGTGGCTCATGGCTTACTGGTATCCTTACATCTTGCCTCTCATGGCAGAATCTCCTGACTCAGCGTTCCTCCTCCCAGAATTCTCCTCTCTGCTTATCTTGCCTATACTATACTTCCTGCCTGGCTACTGGCCAATCAGCATTTTATTTATCAAAGAATCAGAGCATCACATTCACAGCATACAGAAAGACATCCCCAACATGGTAGGGTGACAGAGCCCACAATCACAGTTCAGTCAGTCACTGAGAAGAGACCTAGCCTTCTTCTTTATTTTAAGGTTTACTTATTTAAAGGTTTCTTTTTCATTTTACATACTGCCTACTGTTCCCCCTCCCTCCCCTTCTCCAACTTTCCTCCTCATCTCCCCCCATCTCACCCACCCACTCCTCATAGGGGTAAGACCTCCCTTATGTAGTCAACACAGGCTAGTATACCAAGTTGGGGCAGGCCCAGGTGTAGTGGGTAGCCATTCCAGCTTGGATCTGGAAGTTCCAACCCCCATTGATAATCTGGCAACTGTCACGCCTATGAGGCGGGGCCAGGGGAGGCGCCTGGAGACCCCAGAGCTGGATAGGAGAGCACTCTGTCTGTGCTGGGACCCTGAACAGTGGAGATGGACCAAGTAGAGCTCCAGAGAACACCGCTGGACTGCAATACACCTTCCCCAGATCCTGCAACCTACCTATCCCTTAATTTGTGAGTTACGCCATTAAATAAATATCCTTTTAACTATGTGGAATGGCCTTAATAATTTCACCAATACCCAGGCTTCTCCCCTCCCTGCATCAAGGCTGAATAAGGCATGACACTATAGGGAATGGGCTCTAAAAAAGCCAGTTCATATACTCGGGATGAGTCCTGGTCCTATGGCCAGGGGACTCACAAATAGATCAATCCACACATCTATCACCCTCATTCAAGGGGCTTAGTGTAGTCAATCCCATGCTGGCTCCACAGCTGTCAGCCCAGAGTCCATGAGCTCCCACTAGCTCAAGTTAGCTGTCTCTGTGGTTTTGCCCATCATGATCTTGTCCACCCTTGCTCTTATAGACCCTCCTCCCTCTCCTCAACAAAACTCCAGGAGCTTGGTCAAGTGATTGGCTGTAAAGACCTAACCTTAAAGTCCTCTTATGTGTCAGTGTTCTACTTCCATAACTTAAGTCCACCTTGTTCTGAAAAGGTAAGCAAATTTAGCCACAGTTTACATGTTATGTTTGTTGCTTTTCTCATTGCTGAGACCAAATAGCTGACACAATAAAACTTAAAGGAAGAAAGACTGTTTCTATTATTATCTTTTCCTTTCCAAACTAACAACAGATTTTAGGCACTTCCTATGTTCAGTGTGGCCCATGGAACACGTTATAGACATTAACATTAATCCCCCAAGCCTCTTTATAAGAATGATGATATGATTTGTACATTATAAAATGGAGATTTAGTGCATAAGTCATTTGCAAAGTTAAGCAAATTGGTGGCAGAGATGAGATACAAATGATCATTTCTCCAGATACAAACAAACAAACAAAAAAGAAGTTTCAAAGTCTCAGAGTCTCAAAGATTAGGATACTAAGGCCTGGAGATTGGAAGGTACTATCCTAAATTATTCAGCCAAAATGATCAATCATCTACTTGTTTGTCAAACATTAATTGAGTATCTGCTATTTTCCAGGAAATAGGCTAGTCAGAGAGAACATAAGTATGGTCAGGAATCTGCATTTGAGTAGATTCATTAAAGGAGAAGATAAGAAGTGATTATAAATTACTTAAATAAAAGCAAAATGTGACAAATAGCTCAAGAAAGTCAGAAAAGAGGTTATCAAATGTTAGAGGGAACATCCATGACATTTATTTGGAAGAAAAAATTCAAAAAGAGAATGTGGTGTCTTAGATTTTTGTTGTTGTTGTTGTTGTTTTGAAAAAAAGAGGAATAAACTTTGAATACCAACAGTCGAAAAAGGGTAGGACCTAGAGCTGAAGAATTAGCATGCTAGTAGAAAAGGAGACACCATTTCATTATGGACTTTAGGTAACTGAGGCTTGTCTAGTCTTCTAGACTAACAACTAGTGGTTATCATCTCATGTTTTAAATCTAACTTTGATGATGCAGGGCCCAAACTATCATTGCCAAAAGGGGCAGTTTCTCCTTGAAGACTTTTCAAAGCCTCGTCCTTGCAAGCTTTGATAATCTCCATTTCTGTCTTTCCTGAACCCTCAACAGGAGAGAAAAAAACCTGCAGTGGCAAAAGATCAGAAGTATGATGGGGATCAAGTGATCGATAGATCCTAGAAGAATTTATTTGATTTACAATTTAAGAAGAGATATAATCCACAATGATGAGCAAGGCATTATAGCAAGAATGTGAGGCAACTGGTCATAAGGTATCTACAGTCATAAAACAGAGAGGACAGGAATTGGTACTGACCTAAGCAACCTCAAGACTTGGTCCAGTGACTCATTTCCTTGAGATAAGCCCCAGATAAAGGCCTGTTCCAAGGAACAAAAATATACAAGGACTAACCATTTAAACACATGAACCAGTGTGGAAGATTTCATACTCCAAGGACAATGTATGAATCCACTGTGGTGATATTTTACTTGTATGTTAATAAATAAAGTTTGCCTAGAGATCAGAGGACATAGTCAGCCATAAACAAAAGTCAGGCAGTGGTAGCACATGCCCTTTATCTGATCACATGGCAGGTAGAGTTTCTGTGTGTTCAAGGACACAGGCAAGCATGGTACCTTTAATCCTGGTACCAACCATAGAGATCTGGAGGTCTGTATAGACAGGCAATGGCGAGGAAGTGAGGTGACTGAGCTAAGAGCCAATGAGAAGGCAGAACAGTAAGGCAGTAAAGGCACAGATTAGACAGGAAGCTGTTCTCTGTGTCTTTGGTGAAGCTAAGGTTAGCTGGTGGCTCTCACTATTTCTCTGATCCCTATGGTTTTCACCCCTGTGTTTGGCTCTGTGTTTCTTATTTAATAAGACTGTTTAGAAATTCATCAACAATCCACTAAGGTTAAGAAAGGCTATTTGACTTTCTCAAGCTAACTCTGCAAGAGGTAATTACAATCAGGATTAGGACTCAGGCAAACTTGTCTGTATATCTCAGAAACTTTGAGATATGGGGTTAAATTTCAGGTGAACATAGACAAAATGATTCTATACCTGCCCCTTTCAGAAGAAACCAGGGAAGTGCACTGATAGAAAAAATGAGAGAGAAAGAACATATTTACACATACTGTGCAATCTCAGCAAGCCTGCCCACTGTCTACTGGCTAACAAATTCTACAGGGACTTCAGGGGATCCAGGAAAGGACAACTCTTCAGTTCACAGGAAGTAGAAAATATGAGAATTACTAATAATCCCACTGTCCTCTTTGGACCTTCCAGTGAACTGAGACAAGTTTTTGTTTTGCTGCATTTCTTTTTTTCCAGGAAAGGGCTTTTCCCTCCACATGATGGTTGGCCTAGATTGTGTTTCTTTTTCCCCTGGTGTTCAACTAAATGCTACCAGAGACATGACAAGACTGAGCCTTTGTTAGAGAATCAAAAGAAAAAGAAAAACTTGCATACATTAGACAACCCAGTCAGGAAGGCCTCCTGTCTCTGCCACTGGGGGCCTTTGCTCAAATTAAATTACCTTCTGTCTGTTGTCATCACAGCTCTCTCTATAAATATCCAGGGCTCCAGCTACTGAGATAAATGAGTAGAGCCCAAGTTGTTGGGTCAGGCCACAGGAGACATCTTAGTTGCTACCTTCTCCCCAGAAGAGAACTGATTGCATTTTTGGCCCTGAAGGTCTTACTCTATACTTTATAGGACAGAGCTAAGATTTTAGTGTCTCTTACTCTAAGTTTCTTCTATCATAAGACCAGAAATCTCTGTGACAACCAAAAGAGCTGTTGAAGTTATAGTACTAATGTTTTATTGACTGGCCTCTCAAACCCTGTCTTCCTCTATTCATTCTCTCCTCTACAGCACCAT